>NC_041058.1:28175550-28775550 GCF_900634775.1 Gouania willdenowi
TGCTGCAAGTGTCTACTATAAAAAATTTGTTTATTCAAAAGATCTGTCACACATTTCCTCCAATTCTGTCTGTCTGACTATTCTCAAGTTTGAACAAAGAGCAGAGTAACCCAACTTTGCTTACAACTCAACACTAAAACCTGAGGAAATTAGTCTGCTGCATTAGGAAATGTCATTACCTGAAGTTGTGTTTTACCTGGATGTCCTTGTAGTTGTCTCGGAGGTCCATAAGACGATGGTAAGCCTTAATGACTTCAGCAAATTCTCCGATGTCTGTGCTAACAACAATGAAGTTCTCCCAGATTTGCCAGTGTTCATAGTTACACCTTAAGGCTTCCTGCAGTGCATGAAAGGCTTTGTTTCTGCCAATGACAGAGAGCAGAGAAAGAGCAATAAAAAAACAAACATTGACAAAAACAAAGCTCACTTTAAATGGTTCTGGATTGAAAACCCTCTCTAAACACTATATTGCCATTACTGCATTTTTTTCGGGCAAAGCAGCCAAAATTCCTCTCTACAGACTTTTCCTAGGATTCCAGTGGTTCAACAGTTTTCAGCTATGTCCACTCCCATTATCGGTTTTTGAGAACTATTAAACTCCAGGTTATGTTGATGAAAGTAAATATGCAAGAAAACAAGGCGAAGGTATCAACAACATAGACTTACTTCATCTGGAGGCGGATGTAGGCTGTTGAGAGGTTGTTCCAAGCTTCTGCATTCTGGGCAAACCAAGGGCAAAAGACAATAAGGACACCGTAGGCCTAGCACTCTACATACAGTGAATAAAATAAGTATTGAACACGTCACCAATTTTCTCAGTAAATATACTTCTAAAGGTGCTATCGACATGAAATGTTCACTAGATGTTGGTAACAGCCTATGTTATACACACATGCAAATAAATCAACCATTACCTGCTGCATGTACATAGAGTAATTTACATGCAAATGTAAGAAGCTGTTTAAAGATGTAGCTGTATGCAGGTATGAACACTGACCAAAAGAAAAACAACCCAGTCACAACCTTGCCAATCAACCTAGCCATGGTCTTTCAAAAGAAGAATGAACATAAGATCTGTAAGGCTGCTTTCATATAGGGATACTGTATTGCTGGACTGCCAAATGGACTGGGAACAGCTTTTCTATCCATTTTATTTGTGTCATATATTCAAAAGACAAAAATAAAGATAAAATGTTCTGAATTTTGCATTTCACAGCATGAAGAAAGAAGCAGTAAAGGGCAGACTTGAAAAAAAACACTATTAACACAATAAAAAAAGAACTTCCACTATGTAAAAAATTGCACTGTGTAAATGAAAAATAGACTACCGTCAGCTTGATGCTACTGCAGGCTGTGCGCAAGAGCTCACAGTGCAGCCTGGCTGCAGACTTGAATGAGACTGGAGCAATGATCATTGCTCAAAACAACATTCCGTGCGCCGCAGGTTCCCTGGTTGCAAGGCTGAGCCACGTAAAGTTAGAAAGACACCCACATGCCCCATGCTGCCACCAGTGCAACACACAGCCCTAGCTAACCAGCTCTACAGTGTAAACCCCACGTTACACAGAGAGCAAAAAGTTGTGCACACAGCTGATGGTCGTGGCCAAGCCCAGGTGATTCAGTGCTATTAAGGGAATCTGTGGATATGAAGTTTTTGAATGTGCGACATACGGTGTGGGAGTTATAGGCCAAAACCCCTTGACCTATTTTATAGTGCCACCTGCTGGCGGACATATGTGAATTTTTGTGTCCACGGTGCCCTGGAGGTTTTGGACCCACCCTTCAAAGAGCATAGCCCTCCCTCGCACGATTTAGCCTGCAGCAACACTTTTACCCAAGGAAAAATAAAAGGTAACTATAATAATAATCCTAACGAATACAATAGGGTTCCTAGGACCGCTGGTCCTAGGTACCGCATATGTAAGCATACGCGGTACCCTGGCCCCTGTATTCGTTCCCTGGCCCCACGGGCTTGGCCCCCTAAATATCTCAACTTTAGTTTATTATGGGCGTGCACCAACATAGCCAATAAATAAGGAAGAGACGCACCTGCACCTGTTTAATTGGAGAAGTGCAGTATGCAGCAATGCAGTGTGCAGCAGGATAATTAAGAGGACAGCTGAGACGTCATCGGTGAGTTGCACGATTCATTAATCCAGTCTTTATTTATTAATATTTTTACAAAAGTCCACCGGAGTGCGTACTTGAGCTAGATGGAATTGTATTGGCTGGTAGCGCACATGACATGACATGAGTGTGCGCATACTTGTTGCTGCATTCAACAACGCAAAATGTTTAAATATTATTTGCGGTAGTTTGCATTTGAAAAAAGTCATTCAAGTTAACCTCTTAAATGAACTTAAAACTTAAATAAACCAGTTTGATAACTGAATAATTTCTTTGATCTAAGTAGATCAACTAGGGACTTGTATTTCTTTGAAATATTGTAATAGGGAAATCTACAATCGCACATATCCGAAGTTTATATTAGTAAATTATCAATTATAAATTATTACATAATTATAAAATGATGCTTCAGTGTTAGTTTAACATATTTAGTTTGCTATATTTCGACCTAAAAATGTTTGAATAAATAGGTTGTTTGACGTATATACTAAATATTAATGATGCTTATTTTTTTTAGGTTTCTGACAATCACTAATTTTATGTCTGTTTTCACCTATTGTTTGGACACTCAATGCTCATTTGCTATCATTTTATTTCTGCCCCTTTTAATGTTTGGACACTATAAGACAATTTGCATTTGTAATTGGTACCCTTAATGTCTGCACTGACTGTTTAATATCTGTCCGGGTAAAATGTATACGGAAGGGAGGTAGGACAGCGGCAGTTTATTGTTTTATAATTTACTGTCTATTGTTTACTTTTACTTTTTACTGTTTATTGTACTTGTGTCTTGTGTCCTGCATGTCTTGTATACAAGTACAGTATCTATCCATCTCTATCTATGTCCTTGAAATGCTCCACAATCCAAATTTTTAAACAAAATACAATTTGCTTGCCTGATACGCTCTAGAATTTGTCAAAATACTCTAGGATTTGGCTTAAATGAACCAAACTGAAGAGGTGACAGACGTCTGAATCTTTGGTACATCATAGAAAAACATGTTGATTTTAAAATAGATTTCCTAAATTGTGTTATATTTTTAAGCTAACTCATAAAGATGCAAAGCTGAAAAAATAGAGCAACATTTGATTAACTTCAGTGATAAATGGAAACATGTGGGTAGTGTTAGCATGTACTTACCTCTGGCTCCAGTCCAACACACCTCTGGAAAGCTTTAACCGCACCTTCATAGCGCTCCAGGGCAAGGTAGGCACAGCCCAGGGAAAACCACACACCAAGCTACACACGCACATACACGCACATACAAGTTAGGGTATTACATTTTCAATAGTGAGCCAAGGCTAATGTTCTATGCCCGCCCATCACAGCTTTGTGTCATCTATTTTATATTCTTAACATGGGAGCATACAGACTTTCTCAATAACCACTGCTCTAAACATACACATACAATATCCATGTCGGTGAAAAAAGACACTGCCGTGTACGACAGTGGATATGTAAATTGTAAAAAAAAAAAAGCAATAATATTTATATAGGGTTTTTATTAAGACCAAAGAAGTCCCAAAGTGCTTTACAATATCTGAACATTCACATGACTGTGAGACAGAGCTGCCATGCAAGGCCAAGAGGAGCAACTCAGGGTACATTGCTTTGCCCAAGGACAATTCGACACATAGAAAGGCAAAGCCTTGGGATTGAACACTCCAACCTCTCGATCAGAAGACGAACCCTCTACCACTTAAGCGACTGTCGCACCAAGTAGGTCACAAACTGGAAAGTTTTCCTTTTAGTTGTTCATAATGTTTGTATATTGTAGGGGAGCAGACAGTTGTTTCATCTGACAGCTGCACAGTTTTATAATTCATATAATAGTAAAGACATGACAGCAAGATTTATTGGAGCCAAAACTGTTGAGCAAAACTGTGTGATACCAAAGCAGATTGAAATCCACTGTTTACATTGACATTAACCTAATGTTGCAGGAATATTCCTTTACCCCAAGGGAACAGCATACATCTATCTATAAATTACAGGACCGTGTGTGTGCGTGTGTGTGTTTGTTGAGCAAATATCTCACTGACGCGGTGTCTGGTCAACTTGAAAGTTTTTTTGCCAGCATGCGCATCGCACGAGTTTGTGCATCCATTATTTTGGACTTATTTGGTGTTGCAAAACTTTTTTTTTTTAGATTACGGCTCCCTCTCGATATTGACTGTGGTACTTCCGCTTCCGGTTTAGGACATCACTGTGTTACAGTTTGTTTGGGTTTAAAAAGAAGGTCAATATTAAAAACGTTTTTGTACTGCTAAAAGTCATTTAAGGTAATATTTCATTGTTATTTAAAATGATTCCCGTGACCCCAAGCTTCCTTTAAATCACGGGTCACAGAGTTTACTTCCTCCTCAGTCTCTACTGTGAATGTGGCATGCTACTGTCAGCACCTCAAACATTTCACTGGAGCTCTCTGAATAGATAATTTGAAACCGTCAGCCACTGGTGAGTCTTTTGCCGACAACTTTCCAATTGTTTAAACCATATAACTGTATGTGTAATTAGTCACTAACGCTCACTAGAGTTGGAAATGAACTTTACCCGTTCAATACTTCATCTGGAAAACTCTGCAGATTGCCTGTGGAGCTGCACATGGAAGTTAAGCTCTGACCACTTGGTTCGCAGCTTAAATGGCTAAATTGTGGACTTTTCCCATTTTTATAAGCTTCATGCCACCACAAAATTGAGCTCTGTCACATTAGACCTGGTGGAACAATGAAATTGTTAACATTAAATCGTTCTTGCTCGCACTGAATCATTCTAATCACTCATTTTGTCATGATGCACACTGCCTCATCATAGCAATGACGTGGAGAAATGTTGTCAGAGAGAGGGAGAGAGAGAAAGAGAAAAAGAGAGAGAAAGAAAGAGCGAGAGAGCGCCTGCTGCAGCAGCAGCAGAAGCAGCAGCGTGGATGAAGTAAAAGTCAGTCAGTTTGTCATAGAAGGATAAACAGCATGAAGTTGGTAAATCATCGCATTAGGTTTGTTCAGAATTGATCAGTGCTCTGGACTCTGAGGCTGATGGAATTGCTTCCGTAAGAAGGACTGACAGACGGAGCGGTGATCAGAACAGCCTGTATCCAGGCTGTATTTGTTCAGACATTGGATTTGTTCAGAAGTGATCGATTCTGACTCAGAGTCCAATTCGCTGTGATCGCTCTGCCGTAGTTCACGGTAAGAAGAGCGGACGAAGAGGTGTATCAGTCTGGTTCCAGTAAAAAGTTACCATAAAAAGCTGTAAATTGACTGATATGTAGACGTGGGGCAGTGAGGAGGTGACTTCATGTAGTAAAGGAAACTTATTAGTTGAAACACGAAAATTTCTGTGAAACCTAACTTGAGTACAGCAGCCCGAGTACCTGCAGTTCTGATTGGCCAAGTTGTCTGAAGGGCATCCTCATAAGTCAATAGAGTGCGGCCTAAGTTAGGGTGCGGCATTTGTGTGGATCTTTCTTCGAACATTGCTAAATTATTGTAATGTGGCCAATAAAACAGTGAGCTTTATAGCCCGGAAATTACGGTGGTTTGAAATTCAAAAGGTGCACTTTGACTTTAACTTTCACTGTGACTATTCACATGGTACTGGGGTTCTAGGTTAAGATGCCTTGGTTACTATTGTAATTTTGATTCATCAATGACAATTAATTAAATAATTAATTAATGTATTTGTATTTAGCATGTATGTTTAAGCATACATTGATTTTATTTTTGATACTTCAAGATAAAACATTTTTGATATTTCAAGATAAAACATTTTGCCTTTTAGGTCAGTTTTTTTTTTTGGATTCATTTTGGAGTTTCTTCTAATTCATGTTAATCCATGCATCTCAAATCTCATGGTGAGCTAGATCAACAACTTGGTAGGACAAAGTCTCAAAGTCTCACACCTACTGCTGTGGACAAACCTTTATTTGGATTAAAAGGATATGAACTGAATGTTTGACCTGGACTAAGCATTTGGGTTATTGTGGGTAATCCATTTTTTTTTTTTTTCTGCAATAGTGTATCGTTTGTCCTTTTTGTAAATATTTCTGTAATACACACACTCAAACTGCACTACTGCCTCAGGTATTCATTCATAATCCAGGCTCCTTTAAAGAACAGGCTTCTGGTGCTGCTATTGTAGCCGCAGTCAACCGCCAAAGTATCAGCATCAGAAAATATCAGCATTATAAATGCTGATATTTTCACCACGTGTTTATAACCTAATAGGCACCTTGGATGTACATGCCGCACGCACACAGAGCTGTTTAGAGAGAGAGTTGCAACAACAGAAGTTTGAAATAGATTCAAAGAGTTCCCCAAAGTTATTGCCGGGCAATGGCAGCGGCTGTGCTCAAAGCGAAAAGCGAAACATGCACACTCCTCCACAAAAATGGCATTATAAATGCCAATATTTTCACCACGTTTATAACCTAATGCACACCTTGGATGTACATGAAGTGTGTGTGGTTTTTTTTTTTTTTTTTTTCCCAAGCCAATTCTGGCTTTCCATTGGCTTTTCAATTTATTTCAACCAATCGGGGGGCTGGATTTAGTTATAATCCATTTTACTTAATTTGAATTAGGTCTATGTAGCAGGGCTGATGCTCAGGTCACCCTACTTAATCTCTCCACATTTGGTACCAGACTCGTTCAATAAATTACACCCCACAACACAATATGCATAACAGTAACTTCACATTACACTTTCAGCACAACCAAAATAGTTGACTCTGATGACTAGTGACATTTTTTGCTCAAACGGCTTTCCATAGAGTGCATAGGCAGTATGTTTATTGAGAGGAACAGTTTGTGGTTTAGGTTGTACCTGCATGCTGTTGACTTTCAGTGATTGTTCAAAGCAATCGATGCATTGCTGGTATTCCATGTTGCGAAGGTGCAACAGAGCCTTGGAGCGCATGGCCCTGGCACTGTAATGACCCGACAGCTCCCATGCACGGTCATAGTACTGATGATCCTTCAGGATGTCTCCCAGAAGACAGTAAAGACTGGGTGACTCTTTCTTCTCCAGCTCTCTTCTTACAATCTCTTCAGCCTGAGCGGCAGCATAAAGGAACACAAAAATAGCTGTTTAGCTGTATAGTTCCAGACAGCCGATTTTTTAATAATGCATTGGAAATTTTTCAATGATGCAGGTGGCAATGGTTAGCTGTTTTCAGGTCAAAAGGTGTAAAAAAAGTATTTGTGCATTGAGGGGGTGGTTGATCCAAATGCTCTGGTAATATAACTGCTTCTTTAGGCAAGGAAAATGTATTTGTATAGCACATTTCATACACATTAAACAAAAATAAAGTTAAGAGAATTACAAATCATTTCTTAGTGTTTAAAAAGGGGTCACACAGTGACTTAGTGGCTAGCACGTTTGCCCCACAGCTACAAAGTCCTAGGTTGAAACCTGGGATGGACACTTAGGGTGCTTTCACACATAGTCCGGTGGTCTCGATGCGATTCAGGTGGTGAATCTGGAACATTTTTGCATTTTAATTTGCTCCGGTCTGCTTTCACACGTTCTATTTGCCAAGCGCACCAAACTTTCTGAACTACGTCACGCAGGCGAAACGGTCGGTCGCCTATTGGACAGAATAAAAAAAAGAATACATCAACCTCCAATGCTGTGACAATGTGGCGCTGTCCTGTCACTTCTGACAGTCGCGCCGTCACGTCCTACAAAATACTGTACCCCCAGCCTGTGAGCCAAATAGCAAAATATTAGGTGACATGTAGGAAGTAGCAGCGCACCATTGGATGTGAGATCATCCATGCTCATCGGAGCTCAGAGGGAGAAAGAAAGGCTTTTACGAGACAGAAAATGGCGCTACGTGCAGAGCTGACCTTCCCAGCAGCGCACACAGAGCAAGTGTGGAATTCATGGATAATGTGGCGATTGTGAGATAAAACCATAAAAAACGGGGTAAGCAGTGACACTCTGTATGTCTGGGAGGAGGAGGAAGTTGCGTGTGTACAGACTGATGGGAGAGAAAGTTGGAGGAACGCCAAAATACAGTAAGAAATCCATTCAACTCTGACCCAGACAGATAAACAATAATAATTTTGCCATCAAATGCCCAGTCTGTGTGTTTTTTTTTTAGTTTTATATAAGGAAATGATGTTCAGATGTTAGAGTTGTCCCTAAACCAAAAAAAAAGCTTTAAAGTCACTGTTTTTTTTTTTTTTTACAAAAAGGCTTTTCTCAGCTTTTTGCTCTGAAACTGAAGATTTGTTTAAAACTTGCTCTATTCAACAGCTGATTACAAAAGAACGAAACAAGGTAGAAACTTTTTTTTTTTAATGAAAGTAGAGGCTTCAATCTTTCAGAATCTGGTGTCAGATTTCAGATAGTCATAGTAGAAAATATTCTGTGGGTCTTTAAAAATCAGTCAAAATGCTCAAAAACGGCTGGCACTGAGGGGGTAGAAAATCTCAGAATGGCACTGAATGAGTTAATGCGGAAGCAAAGCATGGTGCGGAGCAAAGAGGCATGTGTGAAAGCACCCTTAGGTCCTTTCTGTGCTTGTCTGGGTTTCCTCCGGGTACTCCGGTTCCTTCCCACAATCTATAAACATGACCGTTCCCTTGATTGGAATTTTGAGATTGCTCCATAGGAGTGAATGGGAGTGTGAGTGAAGAAGCAATAAGTGGGTCAGAAGATGAATGGATGGATGTTTGATTATTAGGTCTGTTATGACATGTTAATGTCACATGGTAATAATGTAAAATTGGTAGGATATTTTGCTCTGACCAATATCACCTTGTTATTGCAAAGACAAGTTATCATGACAAAGATGATAGGTGGTTATTTTGCCCTATTTAATGACAAGTTGTCAAGACAAAGACCATTGTTGGTCATTTTGTACGCTCTCAATGACAATGCTTTCCCAATCAATGCCAACATAGCTCCAAAGGTGTCATAATTAAACAAACGACACTTAACAGCCTTCATGACACATTATTCATGCTAATGACAGGTGTCATGTCATAATAACGCCAACTCTTAAGATATGGATGCTTAGATTTTTTTCATTAAATTATATTTCAGTTCACATCCCTGTAACAAAAAAAGTCTTTAAACGATCAATCATGGACAGAGCTTTCAATATGTTTATCAACGACACTTTGGCATCTTTTGATCAATTGACATCAAAATTACGGTCACATTTCTTTAGATATCTTCAGATCCGTAATTTTGTATCAACATTTAACTCCAATTTTCCAGCTACACCGCCCAGCTCTCTCGTAGACTATTTCAACACTGAATATTCTTCAAAGGGGTCTATTGGACTTGCTTAAGACACGCTGTGATCCAATTAAAGGTTAGGCATCGCCTCAACGGGTCCAAAATCAAATGTTCTAATATGTTTCCTGGTATTGATCCCTTGTGTGTCTGTTGCAGGCAACCACCAGGTACTCTTACATGTTTTGATCCTGACCAAAACCAGATTTGTTTTGGAAACTAATATTCTCAACATTTACAGATATATTAAAGATAACATTAAAATCCACTCCTATAATAGCAATTTTTGGGTTCATACCACCACGGGCAAAAACTATTGACACTTTTGGTTCTCTCTTGGCACGTTGACTGATTTTGTTTAAATTGAAGTACAAACATCCCTCAACTTTTAAATCATGGGCAAATTATATTGTTAATTTCTTTAAAATATGAGAAAATACGATACACCACAAGAGGCAGTGTCCAGAAATTTGATACGAGCTGGCAACCTTATTGTTTGGCTCGAGGCCGCTTAACAAAATTAACAGGTCTAGACAATTAATAATATAAATTACTCATCTGTTAAAATAAAAATAACTGCTGGTGACAGGTAGTCGAGGCAACTGTGGATAAGTCAGAAAGGCTGTGTTGACAGGTAATCGTGGTAACTCAAAAGCAGTGAAGACGCCTCAATGATGACGCCATGTTCTAAAAGCCCTATAGATCAGGCTCTGATGTATAGGCACAGCCAGTTACTAAAAGGTTACTAGATCGGAAGGTCGGACCCAGATCATCGTCAGGAGCGAGCAGCATATAGTTGGTATGTAGAAACTGCTAAAGCAGCCTGATGAGCACTAGTAATAGGTGTTTGATGAGTGTGATTATGCATTTATTCTATTTTAGGTTTATGACCAGTGGTCTGTGGTCAATGAAGTTTGAATAAAGACTAACAAAAACAAACACGAGTTATGACATTGTGTGCTGCCTGGTAAGCCTTTTCGGAGGGCTTGAATCAAAAATCCGAACACTTATATAACTTACAGTATATAGAAAAAATGTAAACTAATGATACTGCAAATTAGAGCTAATAATCCCAACACTTTTTGGGTAAATTCTTTAATTCGTTGGTTACTCAGGTTTTCTTTAGTGTGTATGCATACATGTATGTATGTATCTATTATGTATGCGTTTGTGTATGTGTACACATGTATATATTTATTTTGTATATCTCAACTACTATAATTTGCCCTTTCATAGCATGTTTGATGAACTACTGTTATTGATTAAAACACATTGAGAGAAAAGCTCTGCTGGAGCTATGGGGTGGGGGAGGGGGCTGTTTTACTGTTCTTAACTCATTCAGTGCCAGCCATTTTCAGAATTTCTACCCCCCTCAGTGCCAGCTGTTTTAGAACATTTTGACTGATGTTTAAAGACTAACAGAATATTTTGTACTATGACAAAAATGTTTGTAGCTTGTTTCGTTCTTCCGTAATCAGCAGTTGAATAGAGCAAGTTTTACACAAATCGCCAGTTTCAGAGCAAAAAGCTGAGAAGACATCCTTTTTCTAAAAAACAATCTCTCAGTGACTTTGAAGCATTTTTTGCTTTACTGAAAACTAAAACTAAACAGTGGTTTCCTTCTTTAAAAAAAAAAAAAAAACAGACAAGGCTTTTGATGGCAAAATTATTATTATTTTGCCATCTGGCTCAGAGTTGAATGTTTTGCTTACTGTATTTTGTATCTGCTCTCCTCCGTCAATCAAACAGACGTAACTTCCTCTTCCCCCCGACACGCAGAGATGACCGGCTATCAATAGCCCACTCAGGTCCACACATGTTCTGTGTTAGTATGTGGTGCTGTGAGCTGCTGGATACTTCACATTATCACTTCATAGCGCCATAATCTCCCTCATCCCTGCTTCTTTCGTCTTAGCTAATGGTAGCATCAGTGGCTAATCTAGCATCCAAAGGTGCGCTACTGCCACCTTTTAGGCACCAGTTGGTCACTACATCAATAGAGAGCGCCTTATATTCACAGTAGAACTCTGTCAGAGTGTATCCGAGCAACTTCCGTGAAAAAACGCAATTGACAAGTTTTCTCATCAATGACGTTCGAATTTGAAATGCCGAATTATCTCGTCAATGGCACTGAGTGAGTTAATTGAAACACTATTGATGTTTATGTTTTTGTTTGCGTGTGTAATTGCAAAAGAAACAAATATAGCCACATTTTTTGTATTTTTCATTGTAATGTTATTTCTTCTGGCTTACCATGGACTGCAGATAGAAAGTAGCCTTGGGCTAATTCCGGCATATCTACATTTAAATGTTCACTGTTATTTATGGCTATAACAGTCTGTCATTGCCCGATGGCACACTATGGCAACCTTGCTTCGGTCAATCTGCCCAAGATTGCAGGGCAGCTGTGGCTACAATAGTAGTTTACCACCACTAAGTGTGGAGTGAAAGAATAATCTCTTAATTCTGTGAAGCGACTTTGAGTGTCCAAAAAAGTGCTGAATAAAATTGATGTATTATTATCAAGCTATTGTTCTTCTGTTTATTATCTTTCCACGCCTGTTTACCCCCTTAGGATGCCCAAAGTCTCACCAAAATTTGCACACACCTCAGACCTGATGAAAAACCAGATAATTTGGCGCAATTAAAAAAAAGGTTTGTCCGATTCATACAAAATTCACCACATGTATTCTTAACCTTAAGATGAGCAAAAAGTTAAAATATGACCACGTCCAAAACCAAACAGGAAGTCGGCCATTTTGGGTCAAAAAATGGCAAAAATGCATGTGCGTGAACTGGTCTGAGTGGCTCCATGCGATTCACATCAAACTTGGCCAGAACATTTGGGACCCACTGAAGATTAAAAATCATCAAAAGAATTTGCATATCTCTGACGGTTTGGTCATGCGCGCATTACAAACGCAATGCAAAAACGCAATGCAAAAACGCAATGCAAAAACGCAACGCAAAAACGCACACAAACTGTGATGGACCAGTACGACCAGCAGGTTTGTCCTTTTCATAAAAAAATTCTCCTCATGTATTCTTGACCCCAAGATGAGCAAAAAGTTACAAATGACTTTGCCCAAAACCAAACAGGAAGTCGGCCATCTTGGGTTAACGGGGTTTCGTTTTTGCGCAAACTAGTCTGAGGGCTTCACTCGATTCACTTCAAACTCAGTAGTATCTCTAGCGGTGTGGTCGTGGTGCAACTGGAGCCATTAAGCACGCCATAAAAGAAAAATGCATATAACTTTCAAATGCAAAGTTCAAACTACTTCAAATTTGATACACATGTTGACTGTCCAGCCCCAAACAGACAAGACTCAATGTGAAAATTACCCATCATGCCTTGCATTGCCAGAGGGCGCCGCTTTTAGTGGCGTCCAACGCTAACAGCTCTAGTGGAAAGACAATATGTCGTGTTGACTTCAAAATAGTGTTGGATGAATCTTATAAGATGAGAGCAGGTCCCCGATGAAGAAAAAACATTCTTAATCAGTGGGAGGGGCCTATAATGTTACTGGAAAATCCTTCTCAATCACATTCTAAAGGCTGTATCTTAGCTATTTTTCAATGGATTCACATCAAATTCACTGAGAGGGATTTTTAACTGGTTTTCCCTTTCAAACTGAGTTTTTTCCACAGGCGCCATTTTGCACCCAATAATAGAAAAACCGCTATAACTCTCATATGCAACGTTCAAACAGCCTCATATTTGATACACATGACTCTCCAGCCTTAAACAAGAATCAATATGAAATTTACCCATCATGCTTTGCGTTCTCAGATGGAACACGCCATAATAGAAAAACGAGATAACTCATATACTAAGTTCAAACAGTCTCATATTTGATACATATGGGTTATTGACCCCGGCCATTCCTTCGGACCCAAAGACACCGCTTGCTGCTCAAATTATTATTAATATGCACTGTCCCTTTAAAAAAAAAGACGTGAACACAGCACCAAGAAGTACACACACGTCTGCACACATGCAGAAACAGACAGGGATACACACACGATATGGCTGTACATACACACAACATACACACACTGCAGATAAACACAGTCTGCATGGAGCTGTCAATCAATGCTCACTGACTGCTGAGAGAGCAGGAAACTCTCATACCTTCACCCAGATTTTATAGGAGGGTCAGGGCTAAACAGTGATCGTTAGTCATGCACAATGGTCCAATAGCATAATCTTTTCCCAGCTATTTGCAAAATTAAATTGTATTAGCCAGCATTCAACCCATAGAGGGCTGTCACTCTTACATTTGACAACAAAATGTACAAGATTAAACTACTTTTACAACAATCAACATCACTACTTAATACTAACAATGTCCCGATCCAATCACGTGATCGGAAATCGGGCCCAATCACATGGTTACTGACTCGATCGGAATCGCATGTTATTTCCCGATCAGGACTCGGATATATATGTATATTTATTATCATCATTGGGGTGGTTGGTATACTGGTTCATACCAAATACCGGTATATATTTGTGTTAAGATATACATTTTTAATATACCACCGTACCGGTATATTGATTACACAACGTTCGGAACGCTACGCTGAGCCACGTAGGACAGGAGCCTTTTCAATATTGCACTGCGAAGGTAAACAGTAGTGTTCTGGTTATGGTGTAAATGGATAATAAAGCTCTGAAGCAGCAGAACTCGTAGAACATAATGACACAGAAGAACTTGTGTCAAAAAGAGGAGCCCTGTCTGTTGTTTGGTCGGCAGAGTAAGTTGGATGCAGAGCGGAGGTGGAGAGTTAGACCCAAGTTCTCAGACGTGCTCCCACATGATGGTGAATAAAGGAGTTCAACAGCAGGTAAATCCCTACAACATTTGTTCTGTTTGGAAGAGACAAAACGTATCGTTAGCCTCTCTGGTAACTAGCCTGATGCTAGTGTGTGTGCGCACTGCGCACAGATGATTGAGGGCGTTTGTGTGATCACAAGTGTTTGTTTGCGCATGCTCGCGCCAGTGTTTGTGTGATTCATGTGTGCATGTTTGTGTGTGAGAATAGACCAATCCGAAGTCAATCTACTGTAGTATTTCCTATATCAAGCACCTACAACAGGAAGTGTAGGTGTGTTCTTAATCAGTGATTCTCAACTGGTGGGTCGGGACCCAAAAGTGGGTTGCGGACCTGTACTGGGTGGGTCAGAAACAGCTGGTCAAAAATAAATAAATACTTAATGTCTCTCATAATGGGCTTGAGACCAGTTGAGAACCCCTGTTCTAAATCAAACTATCTGCAGACCTCTCACACTTTATTTAGTAAGCAGCTAATACTTTACATGCTCTGCACCTGCAATGCCAACAAAATCAAGTTGTCATACTTTTCATCAAGAAAAACATAAATTTCAATCTGTGAAACTAAATGAGGAGAGTAAGCATTAAGAGTGAAGTTCCTAAAAGCTCATTACTGGCTTACTTTACAGCACTGTGGCACTTTTATTATCTTATTTGTTAACATGCCTGTCGGGTATTTTAAGATTTTATTTATTATTATTTAATCTTGAACTAAATTCCAAACAGATTTTTTTTAAATGTATTGCTTGACTGATCAAGCTACATCATATTAGTGTTCTGTTTAGGGTTGAATGTTAAAATAAGGAAATAAGTATAGTTGCACGATACACAAGGTACCCCACGGTGCCAAAATGTAACGGTTCCTACTATACTTGCCCAATGGAAAAGAGTGCACCTGTTGACAACAAGAGGAGAGCGTTATAGACAACATGGCAGGTGGACTATCCACTTGTTATGGACAATCTTAAATATATATAAAGTATAAAGGCTTTTGTGATGTATGCTTGTCTGTCCACACACAGATTTTACCTACAGTAAAAAATGTGGTCATTATAAATTGTATAAATCAATATATGAAAATCTACATGTAGCTCTCAGCAACTATTATTTTTCAGCCCACAATTAAAGCAGTTAACATTAGTGTAATGACTGATTTATTACTATGACATTAAAAAAATCAAAATTAGAGCTCTCAAATGTTAATCTTAACACAAAACTATTTAACCTTACTTTAATTTCAATTTTCTATTTCTTTTTTAAGGTGTTCATGGGTCTTCAGAGGTTAGTTCATACCATTGCGGGCTTAGCATCACATTAAATGATAATGCATCATGGAAAGTGGAAACATACCATGTCTGGGCCCTATTGTCCCATGCACCCATCCAAGTCGGAAAAGATGCGCTGATGCTAGGGTGGCAATTTCCATAACACCAAAAAGGAGGACACTTTTCAAAACTCAACAAAGCTCGGATAAAAACTGAAAAATAATATCAAAATAATCACATAGTATAACTTTGTTGTACTCACCAAAAATGTGATGGTCTACTTTTTATATTTCTGGCCTTTCCTGGCTGCTTCCAAGAGTTTTTTGTTTGAGAGAAATTTTCTGTACATGTCTGTGCACTCCAACGTGAATTTGACACAAATTTGCAGTTCTGCCTTGCCACTTTCCACATCGAGACGATTTCTCTCATTTCTCCATGCTGTGGTCATCATTGAAAAGACACGTTCTGTATGTGCATTGCTGCATGGAATGGAGAAGATGTAGGCGCTGACTTTCCTCAGGTTCACCAGTGGGACATCTGCTTTGGAAAACAGCTTCAGATACCGCTCCTCACTGTGGCAACCTTCCATTTCTGGGAGCTGAGAACAGCTTCCACCATGCAGTATTCCTCATAGAGTCCATCCACATCAATGTTTTTCAGTTTGCAGGCCTGAACTGCATCACTGTACTCTTCAAAAGACACAGCAGTTGTAAGGCTGAGCTTTGACATTTTGCTGTGAAAGCTGTTCTCAGAGAAGTCATACCTTTCACTCACATATTTATTTGCTCTTTCATAGAACTGAATAAAATCAGCCTCACATTTATTTGCCAAATCAGGAGTTAGCTGTTTAAGTCTGCTGTTTACAGCAAAGCCAAAAAAAATGGTCCTTCAACTTCCTCTCAAGTTTCCCATTAAAGGGCACATATCATGCTAAATCCACTTTTATAGCCCTTAAATGCATTTTGTTATATATTTAGAGTGTTTAGAAGTCCAGAAAAAATCAAATTAGTCTCTTCAGGTGCTCCGTAGTTATCTTTATATTCTGTTTTGCTCATATTTTTCAATCTGTTTCGATTTTTCTATTCTCTATTACGTTTTTTGAACTATTACATCACAGTATTTGCAGCGGAACTGCCAAATTAGGACATCGACTCCAGGTCCAACACTTCGAGCAATCCGCCATTTTTATTTCTCGCTTTTATTTTGTAGTCCAAGCTCAAGGATGCCGAAGTTACAAGAGGATAAGTCAAAATGTTCGGTTGTTGGATGTAGTAACCCACACGCTTCATTACACCGTCTCCCAGCATCAGAACCTTTTCGAAGTGCCTGGTTGAGTTTTATTTTTCACGCAAATGTACCCACATCTGTGGGTAAGGTCATTTTTGTGTGCGCGAAGCACTTCAAGGATGACAGCTTCTGCAACCTCCACCAGTATAAAGAAGGATTTGCTGAAAGACTTTGTCTGATTGAGGGTTCAATTCCTTCTATCTTTGGAGACGATGAACAGAGCACTTCGGTAAGCTGTAAATAACGCTAAAAAGTGTGATGATAAGACGTCCCTGTCATTGCTTTGTTAGGATTAGCAGTTGCACCGTCTTCAGACTTCATATGTTAGCGCTGTGTGCTCGTTTTAGATCCTTGATGATATGGCCTACGTGATTTAATTAAAGTCTAAAGTTTTCATTAGTCATTTCATTTTGCCGTTTTTGTCTTTGAAAAGACTGTATTAAAATGCATTTCGTGACGTTAGCTTGGCGCTAACGTTAGCTCGGTGCTTGTGTTAGCTCACTTGTTAGGGTTCTGCAGGTTCATCATCTTCATTTTCATCTCGCTCTGCCGGGTCCGACTCTGGCTCAAACATGTAAGGCTGGATGGACAAGTCTTTTGTTGTTGACATTTTGTAAATAACCTCTGAATAAAAAGTTTATGCGTCGCTACATAGCCGTATCTCTTCTATCAAACTACAAAAATGGCCGAGCAGAGTGGAGTTGAACCGAGTGTCACCTTAAGATGGGGGCGGGGTATGGAGTGTCTCATTTGCATTTAAAGAGGCAGCACCAAAACGAGTTGCTCTCAGAAGCACATCAGAAAAGGGGTAGAAAAGGGGCCTGTGGAGCTATAATAATGACGAATTCAGACCCAAGCATTGCAGTTCCGCTTCATATAGACCACAACTGTATGATTTATATGTAAAAAGGAAGGATTTAAAACCATGATATGTCCCCTTTAAGTTCAGTCATCACTTTAAAAACAGAAGTTATGCTGAATGATTTGGCCTCAAGTGCCTCAATGCAGTCTGAGAACACCTTCAGAATGTGACTGAGGAAGAGGAGGTACATCTCGGACACCAGTGCGGTCCTCTGCAAAGCACTTCCATAAAATCTTCGGACATTCTTCATCACCCAGGCTCTGAAAATAGCTGGTCAGGGGCTTCCAGCACTTCAGCATTCGGTCGATAGATGGCAGCAGAGACAGCCACCTTGTGATGACGTGCCGCAGCAGGTTGCACTCATCCACCTCCACAAACTCACAAAACTCCCTCAGCTGCGCTGTTCTACTGGCTGAGATGCTAAAATGGCTATACACTTTTAACACAACATTTTCAATATCCAGATCCATGTTGCCAGCTGCATATCTTGTGGCATTGTGCAGAATGTGTGCTAAACAGTTTGCAGCAAGCACCTCGTTTTGAGCAAGTTTTAGCTTCTGATAAACACTGTTGTGTTTTCCATAGTTAACGCTGGCGTTGTCTTCTGTATATGTTGACATTTTTTGCAAATCCAGACCAGACAGCTCAAGTTTTGCCAGCAGCTGATTTGTTATAGCTTCCGATGTCTCGTTGCTGTCGCTAAAAATCGAGCAGCGCATGCTGCAGCCCTCCACAAAGTGAAAATATCTT
The DNA here is from genome assembly GCF_900634775.1 of Gouania willdenowi. Lineage (NCBI taxonomy): Eukaryota > Metazoa > Chordata > Actinopteri > Blenniiformes > Gobiesocidae > Gouania > Gouania willdenowi. The sequence continues at coordinate 28,193,926 of NC_041058.1, forward strand.
AAGACAATAGGGAAACACTTGGTCGTACCTTTGTTTGAGGCATCAGTCGCCAGAGAATAGTGCAGTTCGTTTTCTTTTATGTAGTCCACATGCGCATGGATGGAGTAGGGTGCTAGGACATTTTCACATAAAGCTTTAGCTTTAGTTTTCCCACAGGTTTCTCCTTTTGCTATTGTTGAGTTGTTGTAGATCTCCTGGTCAACTTTTATTCCACAGTCTACACTCCTGTATGACTGGTGATGCTTGACGGCGTGATAAACTTTACAAAGTTCTGCAGCAGATATTTTCTCATCCTGGGGAGATGTGGCTTCACAGAAAAAGGAAAAAAGTGAAGAGGTGCCTGTGCTTTGATTGTTGCTCTTGTGCTTGTCTGTGCTAGCATGTCGATCGAGGGCACCTTTACCTTTGCTGCTTACGTCCACATCACAATGACACAGCGTACAATATGCATGGCAGTCATCCTTCCTACTTTTGGAGATGAATCCATATTCCTTTGTCCATTCAGGATTAAATGTAGTTTTTCTTTTAGGCATTTTTGCAGACTGCAGGTGGACAGGGTGGCTTCACGTTGTCTGGCTAACGCTGACATGGCTAATTTGATTACGTTCAGCACTGTTAACCAATCAAATGTCCTATATTTATTTTACGCCAATTTCATCCAATAAACTGCCACAAATGCCTCTTAAGGGGAAGCATAATTGCATGTAGTGTTTTTTATTATTTATTGTTTGAGTTATTTTTGTTCAGGCACATTTACTTTTTCATTACAGACCATATGAGATGGGAGAAAAAAAAAGATTATGTCAAAAGGAGGACAAATGGACGTCTGGCTTAAGGCTGCGCCGGAAGACGGACAGACCTTTTAAAAACCGGACGGTCCGTCTTAAAGCCGGACATATGGCCACCCTAGCTGCTGCGCAGATTTGGTCTGGGGGGGATTCTCCTCCTACACTTAAATCAATCAATCAATCAATCAATCTTTTATTTGTATAGCGCCAAATCATAACCAATGGTATCTCAAATGGGTCACTGAACACTCTTCATGGACACACACTCTGGGCAGAGTAGCCCTGAAATGTGGGCATTCCCAGTCAAATCTAACCTTAGGGGTCACTACGCGTATTCTCTTGTAGACTTAGTGCATTTCATCTGAGGCGCTTCTGAAACTGGAATAAGTCGAGTGCCCCGGGAAGGTGAAACATGATATGCACTTGAAATTTGATTTGGATTAAGTTTTAATCTACGCCTCACGTAGTAATGTAATTGCAAAAAAAAAACTCCCAAAAAGCTATCAAATAAACTGATTGTGCTTGACATAATTTTCAACACTTGTTTTGTGGAAATTACCTTTCCATGCTGGCCAAGTCTCTCATAACAGGTGATTGCATCCTCCCAGAGCTCCAACTTCTCATACATGAGCAGAGCAGAACTGATGCAGCCAAGGTCAGTCAGCAGACTGGCCAGCTGTTTCTGTGCAAAAAAGGACAACAAGACAGAGACGCTTTCAGAGTGTGTACATGTTTACTGCAACGTCACAAATAATTAATTACAATATAAATAAAGAAACAGCATTTCTAAACTAAAATGAGAACATCTTAAGGATCCCAGCCAAATGGTTCATATTCATTGGTAGTTTAGTTGGCATCTCTACTATCAGAAAACATGGCACAGTCACTGTTATGACATCTCATGAATGAGACCATGTTACAGAGGGGGAGTCCTCCACGCCCCTCTGCGCTTGCCTTAGGACAGTTTCCCTCCCATTGCTATAATGATAGCTGTGTTCATCGCCATGACAACTGTTGTGATGGTGATGAATATTATTTTATAGAGACGGTGTCTGTCCCCCGACCCAAATTCGACAATGATTTTAACATGAAATCAAATAAAAGAGCTATAAATTATAAAAATCTGAAAAAATTAAAATCTCAAATCTAGAAACACCAAAACATAAAACCATTAGATGTGCTCTATTAAATATTAGATCACTGAGATCCAAATCTCTACTAGTAAATGACCTTATCTCAGAAAATAACTTTGATTTATTCTGTTTAACTGAAACATGGCTGTATCAAGATGAATATGTTAGTTTAAATGAAGCCACTCCTCCCAGTCATCTAAATACTCATATGCCACGAGACATAGGCCGTAGAGGTGGTGTAGCAGCTATTTATCATTCCTCTCTCCTAATCTATCCTAAACCAAAGGCCAATTACACTTCCTTTGAAAGCCTGGTTCTAAATTTATCTCATACCGAATCAAAAACCTGCCAGCCAGTCTTATTTGCGATAATTTACCGTCCTCCAGGCCCTTATTCTGAATTTCTATCAGAATTCTCTGAGTTTATATCAAACTTAGGCCTCAGTTCTGATAAAATACTGATAGTAGGAGATTTTAATATCCATGTTGACAAAGATAGTGATAGCCTGAGCTCAGCCTTTATGTCCCTAATAGACTCAGTTGGCTTTTTTCAAACTATTAATGAAGCTACTCATCATTTAAATCATACTCTTGATCTTGTTCTAACATATGGCCTTAATATTAATGAACTAAAAGTCTACCCTGAAAATCCTCTGCTATCAGATCACTTTTTAATATCTTTTAACATTATCCTAGAGGATCTCGCACTGTGCAATAAAATAGTTACGAGTAGAAATCTGTCCAATAGTGCTGTGGCTAAATTTAAAGAGGCCATTCCTGCTGCCTTAAACTCAGTGCACCATCCAATAAATAACTATGATATTAATTATAACCCCTCTCAACTGGATCTGCTTGTCGATAGCTCTGCTAGTCTACTAAAATCCACCTTGGACTCAATTGCCCCATTGAGGGAAAAAATTATTAAACGTCAGAGGAAAGCTCCGTGGTTTAGCTCTGAAACTCACACACTCAAACAAACAACCCGTAAATTAGAGAGAATGTGGCGCTCCAATAAAACAGAGGAGTCACGAATACTCTGGCAAGAAAGCCATAGTAAATACATGACAGCCTTACGACATAGTCGATCTACATACTACTCCTCACTAATTGAAGAAAATAAAAATAATCCGAGGTACCTTTTCAGCACTGTAGCCAGGCTAACACAAAGTCAGAGCTCTATTGAGCCCATGATTCCTCTAGCCCTCAGCTGTGAGGACTTTATGACATTTTTTAAGGATAAAATTCACAAGATTAGAGATAAAATTAGCCACTCCCTGCCTTCACCTGGGCCTGCTGTACCATTAAATGTAAATAGACCTAACCTAAACTGTTTCACACATATAGGACTTCAGGAACTTAACTATTATTTCATCCTCCAAACCATCGACCTGCCTTTCAGATCCGATCCCAACTAAGCTGTTTAAAGAAGTTGTTCCCCTGGTCTGCCCATCTTTGTTGGAGACAATAAATATATCCCTATCAATAGGCTATGTGCCACAGTCCTTTAAAGTAGCTGTAATCAAACCCCTTCTCAAAAAACCTACTCTTGATTCCAGCACTTTAGCAAACTACAGGCCTATATCTAATCTTCCTTTTATTTCAAAGATTCTTGAGAAAGTTGTGGCGGCTCAGCTCTGTGACTTCCTTCAAAACAACAGCCTGTTCGAGGACTTCCAGTCAGGTTTTAGAGCTCAACACAGCACAGAGACTGCTTTAGTTAAAGTAACTAATGATCTACTCTGGGCTTCAGATGAAGGACGACTCTCAGTGCTGGTTTTATTAGATCTTAGTGCAGCTTTTGACACTATAGATCACTATATTCTACTAGAGAGATTAGAGGAATTACTTGGAATCACAGGGACTGCCCTAAACTGGTTTAAGTCCTACCTATCTGATAGGTACCAGTTTGTACACGTGAATAATAAGTCTTCTGTGTACACTAAAGTAAGCTACGGGGTTCCTCAGGGCTCTGTGCTAGGTCAAATCCTCTTCTGCATCTACTGTATATGCTCCCCCTTGGTAATGTTATGAGAAAATACTCTGTTAACTTTCACTGCTATGCTGATGATACCCAACTGTATGTATCAATGAAGCCAGGTGAGACAAACCAGCTTTCTAAACTTGAGGCCTCTCTAAAGGACATTAGGGCATTAGGGCCCGGACGGACCTCTTCTTAACTCAGACAAGACTGAGGTCATTGTACTGGGCCCACGACACCTTAGAGAAACCTATGCTAGCCTAACTGCCCTAGATGGCATTACTCTGGCACGAAGCACAACTGTTAGAAACCTTGGGGTTCTATTTGATCAGCATTTATCCTTCAACTCTCACATAAAACAAATTTCAAGAACTGCCTTCTTTCATCTCTGTAACATTGCTAAAATCAGATCTATCCTGTCTCAGGGCGACGCCGAAAAGCTAGTCCATGCTTTTGTTACCTCTAGACTGGATTATTGTAATTCTCTTTTAGCAGGCTGCCCGAGCAAGTCGCTTAAGACACTTCAGCTGGTTCAAAATGCTGCAGCACGTGTACTGACTAAAACTAGGAGAAGAGATCACATTACTCCTGTATTAGCCTCTCTGCATTGGCTTCCCATAAAATATAGAATAGAATTCAAGATTCTTCTTCTCACTTATAAAGCCCTAAATGGACAGACACCAGTCTATCTCAAGGAGCTTGTAGTGCCATACAATCCCCCCAGAACACTACGCTCTCAAAATGTTGGCCTACTCGTTGTTCCATTTGTCTCTAGAAGTAGTATAGGAGGAAGAGCTTTCAGTTATCAGGCCCCACTTCTCTGGAACCATCTACCAACCACGGTTCGGGGGGCAGACACCCTCTCTACCTTTAAGGTTAGGCTCAAAACATTCCTCTTTGGTAAAGCTTTTAGTTAGGAACCAGCTCATAGCTCATAGTTAAGATGCAATAGGCATAGACTGCCGGGGGGGTCTGGCATGCTCGGTTGGAGAGAGGTTGGGGAGGGCGTTAAGAGAGGTCATTTAGGTTAGAGAGGGACCGGAGAGGGTCCCATTCCTCTCTCGAACACTCCCTCTATGTCTGCTTCTTCCCTTGTGTGTTTGCTCCTGTACTCCTTCTGGCTTTTGTCTTGCAGGTCCGTGGGATCCTTAGTGTGGAGTTACAGAGTCTCAGCGGCTCTGTCTCCACCCTTTCCTCTGCACACACCCAACACAGCATAACGTGGATGGCTGTTCATCATAGGAATGGGATCCACACAAGGTTCCTGCTGCTTAACAGAAGGTTTTCCTTGCCGCCATGATGAATTCATGTTGGGTGTGGGATACATATGTATGTGTATATACGTATATATGCATATGTGTGTATCCATAAAATGAAGAGTCCGTCCTTAAGACTGCTCTACTGTAAAGTGTCTTGAGATACCATTGGTTATGATTTGGCGCTATACAAATAAAAGATTGATTGATTGATTGATTGGGCGGTGGTGGTCTAGTGGTTAAGGAAGAGGGCTTGTAATCAGAAGCTTACTGGTTCGAATTCCACTGTGGGATGTTGAGCATGTCCCTTAACCCTAACTGACACAGCCGGCCTGGCCGAGATGGGCTGGTTGAAAGGGGTGGACCTGGTCATGACCCAACATGGCTGCGTTGGCTGTATATGTCAGCAGGCCTGATGGTAGTGTGAGTGCAGCAGAGAAAAAAAGAGATGATTACCCTTAATCGCATTGATATTAGGGTTTTCACTATTACGATAATGTAACTTCAGATGCTGGAGGTTTTTTCTTCCGTCTCCATCATTTGAGTGATATATATGTTCACCAATCAGAATTGCCAAAACCGCTTTTTAAGGGCATACGACGAGCCTTGCGCTCCGGTAACTCGTCCACGATGCTCTGTTTGTCCATTTTTCTTGCTCTCTCATTCTCTATGGACAACATGGCAAGTCCACTCAGTCACTCCTGTCCCACTGTGCTCCTCAACTGGTTTTTAATTAGTTTAACTTGGAGAATGAGCAGGGCAACCTATAAACTTATTTCAATGTGGACAAACATGAGACACGTGACTGACTTGAGCACGCATACTCAAACCATGTTGTTTACATATTTGCTTGAAAAATGGCAACGAATGAACCGCTGTTCAGGCTTGTAAATAGTTTGTAGTATGTAGAAAGCTTGTCACCTAAGGACGTGGCCGCTTATTAAGGGAAACTCACTTTAAGCACAGGTGAAGCAGGACCCATGCAGCATCCCCAAAAACGAGTGGTCATCCGATGTACGCTCCTGTTCAATGACCAGACATTTATACATATCTGATAGAAAAACCGTATTGTGTTATGAACAGGTAGGTAGGCGGGCTGCTGTACTCCTGTTATCGAAGGTTTACGTGTATTTCTGCGTATTCTGATCAGTTTCAATGGATGAGTTTCGATCTCTACATTAAGTCTCTTACTGACTGTCCCACGTCTGCATATCAGTCCTTTTACAGCTTTTAATGGTCACTTTCTACTGGATCCAGACTGAGCTAGCACTACATCCAATCCCTCGCACCATCGCCTCAGCAGCAATTACGTTGAACAGATCGCTTCTGAACAAACAAACGTGGTTATTTGGCAACTTTATGCTGTTTATTTCATATATCATAAACCATCTGATTTTGACTTTATCCGGAAAGTGTCAGTGCTCTCTCTCTTCGTGTGTGTGTGTGTGTGTGTGTGTGTGTGTGTGTGTGTGTGTGTGTGTGTGTGTGTGTGAGATACATCAGCTGTCAGCCTCTGTTTGATAGCTCGCAACCATAAATCTCGTCTAAACTTCTGAAAAGGGTGTCCACCAGCCGGTATGTTGTAAAATTTAAGTCCTGGATTTATGGTACTCCTATTTGTGCAATCAACAACGCAACACGATGGCATTGTGTTGTTTTAATACAAAAAACAAAAGTGTTTCAATCACGTGCCGATTCTAGTAAAATGCAGTTCTCCAGTTGTTTTGAACCAAGCGCATGCACCTAATTTAGTATGCACACGTCACACAAAATGGGTCTATATAACCCCTGTATAAATCTGCATGACGGATAATGTTAAACACAAGTCATGAGGGCCCACCTTCTCCAGCTTCCTGAGCCGTGGTAAAGACCAGCTCCCTGAGTCCTACCTCATGTCCGGGGGCGTGCTGCCCTCCCAGCCCCCCCTGTAGCTCCGCCCCTGGTTCAAAGCGTTTAAACAACTCATCAGAGCTACAGAAGATCTGTGGATAAAGTTGTTTTATTGTTATGGACTAGACCACCGATACCAGGGATTGAAGAGTCTTAAACATTGTAGATTAATGACTAAACTTCTGATATTCTAGCCCCTAGTGGTGGAAAAAACACTTCTTACACGTGATGTGTCTTGCACATATATTTTTATTTTTTTTAATTTATTTTATTTTTTTTTCTACCTTGTCTGCACATGCTGTCGAAGGTTAACACTACAAGAAGTGCAATCTTTTAACAGCAATGTATATTTTATTATTGCAATGAAATAAATTTATTTATTTCATTGCATAATTGTGACCATCACCAGCCCTCCCTAGGGAAGGGTAAGAAATACTTTATTAAAGGGAGGATGTAAAAGAGAGAGGGCAGTGTTACACCAAGGTGAGGGGTTGGAGGAGGGTGGGGAAGTTAACAGGGAAGAGGGATACAAGATAGGATATAGAATGGGTGGGGAATAGTTGTTAGGTTTTAAGTGATGCGATGTGAAATTGTGGTTGTGTATATTGTGCTTATTGTTGTGTTGTCAAGCCAGTTTGGTGACCAGTGTGCGGTTTAGGAATAATGGTGGTGGCTGTGAACAGAGGAAGAGGTGAGTGGAAATTCCATAAAACAGGTATTTGGGAACAACGTGTCTAAGGTTGAGCCCAGTATGAGTGTTATCCCACAGCCCAAGGCCAGTGCATCCATGACAAATGTATTTCCAAGAACCGCCACTGCAAAACCCAAGAGCCGCCCCCGGGCCCGAAGAAGCAGTCAGGCCAGCAGCAAGAGCAGGCAGCCTAAGGGCCCCCGGCGACCACCCCACGGCCAAGCAGCCCCCCGAACGCCCCCAAGATCCCAAGCCGAGAGGCAGCCATCGCCCCCCCCATACACACCCGAGAAAGCCCCAAGGAGCCAAGGACCCAGCGCACCACGCCACCGATCCCACCCCCAACCCCCAGACCCCCCACCCCATCGGCCCCCCCACCCCCGCGCCCAACCCCCCGAGGGGAGGGCCCAGAGAACTCCCTGCCCGAGGCCCCAGCGGAGGAGCCGAAGCCCACGCCCAGCAGACGACCAGAGCCGCGCCGAACAGGCAGCCAGCGGGCACCCGCCGGCGAGCCCAGAGCCAGCAGGGGCCCGACCCCAGGCCTGAAGGACCCGGAACGGATGCAGCACCAGGAGCAGCCCGCCCAGGGAGGACGACCACACCCCAAGCCGCATAAGGCACCAGGGGCACCCCAACCTAGCCCCCCATGGCGCCCCAGATCACCCTTCGCTGATGCCGCCCGCGCCACGAGCTTCAGTTTTTTTTTTTTTTTAAAGCCAGGGCCCCCCCCAAGGGCCAAGCCAGACCGCCCCGCCGGGATGTGGCCCCCTATTCCGGCCCCCGACACCCTACCTCACGGGGCACTGCCCAAGCAGGGGCCGTACCAGTAGGTACGCAAGGGCGAGGCACGCGCCACCCGCCCCGAAAGACCCCCGCCAGGACCGGCCCGGCCAGCAGGCGAAGCACCCCGGGCCCCAGGAGCACCCCCCGGGACCAGGACCCCCCAAGGGCAAGCCCCCGGGCCAAGCCTCCCGGGACGCACCCCCCCACCCCCGCCCAGGACCCAGCCACGGCCAAGCAGGACCGCACAGCCCCGGACAGCCCAAGGCCAGCAGCCCAGGGCCCGCCGCCCCCCGGACAGCTCCAGCCACGGAACAGCGCCCCCCACCGGCCCGTGAGCAACCGGCGACCCCCACCGCGGGGGTCGCCGGTTGCCCCAATGGCACACATCAAGTGCGGGACAGCAGCCCCCAGCCAAAGATGCCCCGGACCCACCCACCAGTCCGCAAACGGCAGGACAGACCCACCAGGCGGCCGACAGCAACCTCCACCACCGGAACAGCTAGCGCCGCCCCCCAGTAAACAGCATCACTCCGAGGCGCCAAGCAACCCCGCCCCAACCCCGGCGAGGACACCAGCACACCCCCAGCACACCCACCCCCCAAACCGGCGAGGCAGGCCGCCCCGGGACCGCACACCGCGGGGCCTGCCCCCAAGGCCACCAGGAGACGAAACAAGCACCCAGCCACACCCAAGGGGAGGAAGCACCCCCGCGCCCCACCAGGCCGACACCGCCCGGAAAGACCCCGCAAGGAGAGACCCCAGCAAAGCCCCCCCGAGACCCACTGCCACGCCCGACCGCACCATCCTGATGTATTTTTACTCTAAGCAGTGGCCCGGCCACCAACAGAGGAGCCAGGCCCCCACCGGAGAGGCCCAAATATGTGAACCAACCCACCACCCTGTTATGGTGCCTCTCCATTCCCCAATGGAGAGGCACTTCCCTATCCCCTGTGTGAATGTGTGTGTTTAGTGAATGTATGGGGTGTAATTAAAAGAAGGGAGAAGGAGGGGAGCGGTGCTCCCCATCCTGCCTCTGTGGATATATGTGTATGTGGTGTAATAGGCCGGAGGGTGTAGGTGAGTACACCCTCCGGGGGGTGGCATGTTGAGGTGCGATTAAAATTGGAGGGATTAGTATGGTAACTAGAGGTGGGAGTGCCGCCCCCACGCCACTACATAGTGACACAGGTGGCGGCCCCCTCCACCCCCAGTCCCACCATCCAGCCCCCCAAGGGTTGGGTATGGCTGTGTGGTGCATTCTGTGAATGAGCCAGACCAGCTGGGAGTGAGGTGAAGTGTACATGTAGGAGGCCTGTCTGGTGTGAGCCGGGCCCGTCCGCATGGCGGGCCACGCGAGAGGGTAGATGGTGCAGACGGGCAAGCGGCACTGCGGGCCCCGGAGCAGCAAGGCCGGAGACCCCCCCCACGGCACCCCCCCAGACCGCGACGGCCCCGCGGAGCACGGCGGCACCCCCCACCCCCGGGCGCAGCCAGGCACCAACCCCATCCCCCGGTGCTCCAGGGGGCGACCCCTGCCGCACGCCGGCCCAGAGCGACGCCCCCCCGCCGCCAAGGAGGGCGGCCGAGCAGGGGGGAGGCCCGTGCCCGCACCAGGGCCAGCACAGGCCCACCCGGCGCCACGATATAACACTCTCCACCGGGAGGCGGCCCCGGCCCCCCCGACGAAAGAGGACACCATCTACCGCCAAGCAGGGCCACCCCGCCAGCCACGGACCGGCAAGCCCGAGTACCGAAGCACCCCCAGCGCGGTACCGCCATCCCACACCAACGGCGCCAGTAGAGCCCCCCCGGAGGCGATCCCCGACGACCCACGCACCGGCGCGAGACACCCCCCCGACGCCAGCACACCCCGGACGACAGCGGGCCCCAGGCCACCAGCCCCGCCCCGCCCAAGGCTGCGCAGCGCCAACACGCGCCGCGGCCGGTCCCCGGGCAGATGACAGGAGAGCACGCCCCCGGACACCCAGACCACGGATCCACCCCCGTGACGCCCCCGCCCCGGTGCACCCAGCCAGCACATATATTTTTATTTAATCATTACGGTCTGGAATGATGTCAGGCTCATTTAAATTAGATTAATTCAAATTAAGTTGATCAAAACTTAATCATTAAACCTGATCAGATTCAGTAAACCATTGATCCCTGAGGGGGAACTTAGTGACAATGCTGCTCTCTTACATCTTTTTATGACAAGAATAATTAAAAAGGAGCAGTCAGAATAATCTATGTCAGTACAACTTATATCTACCTTTTAATTGTATCTTACTCATTATTTTAAATTACATTTTTATTTTTGACATACACTTTTGTTTAAATAAAGTTTTCTTTTTTATTAGTATTTATTTTGTTTCCTCAGTACAACTTGTGTCTTCCTTTTAATTGTATTTTACTTTATTTTTTACAAACATTTTTGTTTAATTATGGGTTTTTTTTTTTCTTTCAATTATTAGTATTTTGTTTCCTTTCTGTTAAAAACTAATATTTTTTGAAAAAATTGATTAATATTTCTTAAAAACGGAATTAAAAAATAAAAGATGTGGAAAACAGAATTTGGAAAAAAATAAATAAAATGCTTATGCATTTAAATGTATGAAATATTTTTAAAAATTGTAAATCGAATCAAAATCGCAAAACCGTGCAGCTCTAGTGGGGTGTTTCCCCTTGGGAGGACCATTGTAACAAAAAGGCTAATAGTGTAGTGACACCTTTGCTTCAACCCATTTCCAGGCCCCCAGGGATCAATAGAAGCTCCTCAGTAAAGAAACGTAAAGCGGTCCGTTCCTCCTGAGTATGTTTGTGCTTTTAAACTGTTGCATCTCCACATCGGTCTGCCTTTTCATTTGCCATGTAACTGCTGTTCCTAACACTGTGATGGGGACTTCTGCTGGAATGTCTGCCATTGCACCTTTACTACAAAGGGTACGTGAATGAGCCTGACTTAAGTCGAGCAGCCAATAGTAACGATCAAAAGAGCTCATGGAGCACACGTGTTTGTAGAAAGATCTCTGATTGGCTGACATCCAACATCACGCTCCTGGAGTTATAAATGTTATTTACAGGGCAAGGAAAAGAAGAAAAGATTCACTGTCGACTCAGAACACTTTGTTTTACAATATGCTCAAAAATGCTGATGGATTTTTGACCAAATGATGCAAAAAAAAAAAAATGATGCAAAAAAAAAAAAAACACATATTGCAGCTTTAAATCTCTTGAACGATTCCCAATGTTTCCACAGTTAAGGTTTTCTCTACTTTGTACTCATTTCTAAAGTGTGCCAATGTAAAATGAATGCCTGTAATATATTAAAAATAGCATCAGCTGAATTGAGTTGAACCTATATACACTAATCTTGTGGGAACCTATTCTCCAGTTTGCATTTTTTGGGCTGTCTTGAAATCATCAAACAGTTTTCCTAACACTCCGGCTTTCTTCTCTCTTTTCTTAGTTGTTATTCTTACCATTTTCACTTACATTCACATCTCATTTTGTATTTTTTTTACCTTGTCTGCACATGCTGTTGAAGGTCAACACTCAGCTCAGACAGTGATAATTCTAACAATATGAATATATCAATATGAACATGTGCTTCCATGGCGCAGGTTTGATTCATTTTCAATGTAACGATAAATTGTGATGAGTTAGCTTATTAGAATGGAAAGTCCTGTTTATTGTTTTTTTTCCCACATTGTCTACACGTGCTGTTGGAGGTCAACACTATGTAGTGCACTTTTTTCGCGACAGCAATGTATGTTTTATTATTGCAATTAAATAAATGAATTTATTGTATTGCATAATTGTGACCATCATCAGCTCTCCCTAAGGAAGGGTAAGAAACACTTTATTAAAGGGAAAATATAAAAAGCGAGGGCAGTCTTACACCTATGTGGGGGAGAAGGGGACAGGGAAGAGGGAGTCAGGGTAGGACAATGGAAGTGGTGGGGAAGAGTAGACAGTTTTAAGGTGAGTATAATGTGATGTTACAGTTGTGCTGTAACATCACATTGCCAGTCTGATGACAAGTGTGCTGGCAGAGCCCCACAGAGCGTGCCGGATAATTCTCCATCTACGTCCCCACGACGATGAGCCTTAGCTTTTGTCAAAGTCTGGCCCCTCAAAGGGCCCCAACCAGCCCATCATACCGGTATGCGATGGTATACCAACCCTCGTGGATATATGTGTATGTGGTGCATTAGCTCCAGAGGGTAGAGGGCAGTCGTCGTCCCCTCTGGGGGGTAGTGTTGAGGTGTGTTTAAAATTACATTCAAGTCTCATTTCCCCCGTCTAGATAAAATAAGACGCAATGCCATTATATACAATGAATAAATAAATAAGTGATCGGGGATTATCTCATGAGGACAAATTAGTGTCCCGGCATAAGGCCACTTTTTTGTGTGACTGCAGAGATTTGTTTCTTTACTGGTAGTCAAAAAATAATAATTTAGTTTACTTGCACTAAGTACCAATAAAGAGAAACCTTTACAATGAACAATTAAAAGGAAGATCTTTTGTGTTGTCAGTTAGTTCTTTTATCATAATGACTTAAATGTTTCTTTTATCTTTTTCTCAAAAGGTCTGGCCGAGATCATCAGCCCACGCTTTGAAAAACAGAATGCCATTGGAAGAACTCACAATTACTGGCCTAGGTACTTAAAAGGATCCTCCACTGTTTTTACAAATGTGGCCTAAAACCTTTGAAATGTCCTTATTTGAAAATCTATGCCTAACAAAACGCATTATTTTGCACCATATTTGTTTTATTAACTTTTTAAAATGGGACTACTTGAACATTTTTGTGTCTGTGCGCCGCCATGTTGAAATGATGTTATTGATGATGCAAATTGCCTTTTTCAGTCCATTGAGTTGTATAGGAGGTGAAGCATTCAGGATCATTTAGCAGCTTTTTCAGTCAAAATGACAACTTGTGCTGCTTTGGGTTGCTCTAAAAACCAGTAAAAGTTAAAAAAGTCGATGTAAACCTCTTGTTTACCGAAATTTGATAAACAAAATCCGTGACTCGAAGACATCTGTGACCGCAGGGGGTGAAAGTTCCAACTCTGCTGTTTTGTAGATGCCATAAAGAAGAGAAGAGCAGTTCCGGTTGCATGTAAATACAGCAGCGGTGGATCCTGGTTGTCTGTATTTACATGCAACCGGAGCTCTCTTTCGCACCCTGCAATTAGCTGCCAAATTAACCTATTTCCAGTACAAAAACAGTAATATACAGACAGAAGTGAGGTTTCGCAAAGGCAGATCCACTATCTACAATTACAAGCAGCTTTTTCATGGAGGACTTAGAAACAAAAGCAATTCAGACCGCACCACCGCAATACAAACCTACAATCTGGAAGCAATACGTGGAAGACATACTGGAAATAACAAAAACTAGAAACACATAAGAGCTCACCGATCACCTGATTAAAATAGACAGAACCAGCAACATACAGTTCACACATTAGGAGGAAACAAACAGGACCATATCTTTTGGACATGAACATACGCCATAAAGAAAGCGGCAGTATCAAAAGTCTATAGAAAGACCACACACCAGTTCCTCCTTTGGACAATCAGAACACCCCACAGCTCACAAACTTTCTGTAGTAAAAACACTTGGACACCAGGATACAAAAACAGACAGCAGAACTAGAAAACTAAGGGTGTACTCATACTGCCAGCTCGGGCCGTTCCAAGCTCACAGCAGGAATCCCCCCCTACCTGTCCCTCCTCTGGCATGGTAGAACGGACGTGGTCACCAGCTCAACTCGGTTCCCACAGACAAACTCGTCATTATGTTAATTTATGACACATGTATGGCATTACGTCACCATTAAGCAACTCTGGGTTTGTTGTTGACGTTACATGCAGTTAATTTCACATCTTCTGTTGCGTAGGGTAACTATACTTCAAGATTTACTCAGACACGTGCTCTTTTCACGGCTGGATTATACAAACAGACATGGTTTCCTGTGATGCCGTTCATGTGTGTGTATATATATATATATATATAATTACGGAATGCAGATGTTTATGTGCCATAAAGTGTCGCGCAGTAACAACGTCATCACATTTTGCGCGCGGGTAGAGTCAAGTTGTGTGTGTCCATGCACGGCCCACCATGCCAGTCTGGCACGCTGTATGGTTTCACACATGCACAGAGCTGATTAGGAACGGCCCTGGTTGCTAGTGTGAGTACACCAAAAAACTCAGCCATAACAGACAAATGCAGAATAAATAAACATGTCATGAACTGAGGAAAGAAGAAAGTTCTTTCATCTGAGAGCCATAATTCAAAAAGTGGATTCAGGCGGCCATGTCATGCTATTTTTCACCCATCTCTATTTGTTCTAAGAACCCCAAAAACATAGTATTTGAGGTTTGTTTTCCCAAACTCACCTGTTTTCCAGAGTTTTAGCCTCTGAAAATGCACTTTCTGAGCAACTCTACACAAACAGGCTGATTTGCGGCCTACTTATGCATATTCATGGGGGGACGTGTATATAGACGGGACACTGACTTCCTCCTCCCCGCACGGTGACAAAAGATTGAGGGAATCTTTGGGCATGTGTATGAATCCCAATAGCACCTTTATGATGTTTAAAGCATAGAAAAGTTGATTTAGCTTAACATGGGCCCTTTAAGGGACGAGGGAGCATACATGCTCCCACACACCTGGGACACCATTCTTCTCTCGCGGCGCGAGGATGGATAACTGACACGGGCGGGTCGGGGACTTTTATTTTGAAAGTCTCCCGGCCCGTTGCGCTGTTATCAATGTGTCACAAGAGGAGCAAGTGACAGTGTGAAAAACTGTTATCAAAAACGAGGTAAGTCAACCCTACCGAACTATTAAAAGGTAATAATAAAAAAATGATAATAATAAAGTTTGTGAAAAGTAATGATTGATACCTGAAGCTCCCACCTGGGTGGAGCAGGAGTGCAGTAGAAGACTTTGAGTCGTTCAGTGACTGGACAAATCTTTTCTTCAAAGTGGTCAACTATTGCCTGGAACAAAAGAACAATATGGTGCAGTTTAGTTAGCAAATCTAAATTATAAGATAGCAAATTGTAAAGCCTACAGCTCAACAGCTTTGGGAAACAGAGCTAGTCGCAATGTTGGGGTAGTTACTCAAAAAAAGTAATTCATTACTTGTTACTTCTGTAAAGTGAAGAGTAACTTCACTACTTATAACTTTTCCATTTCTTAATTTACCGTTTAGGTATATAGACAAACACCACCCGGAATGTGCATAGTGTTTATGGATTGATATCTGGTGAAATTCTGTTAGTAAAAATCACTCTATTCTCTAATGTCAATGTCAATCAAACAACACAGTTAAAGAGAATGTGAAGGTAGGCGGGCTTGATACTCTGTTTCCAATTCAGGTAAATTCAACTGATGAGTTTGATGAGTTTCCACGTCCTCACTGCCCCATGTCTGTATTTCAGTCCATCTAAGTTTATATTTTTTTTATGGTCTGTTTTTACTGTAACAAATAAGGCTGCAGCTGCTTCTGTGCTCCTTACAGAAGCACATCTGTTACCGTCCCATATTTGTAAACCTGTGTGTGCCTCAGTGCATCCACTCTGCCAACTACTTCTGAAGCTCAATTTTAAACATTCCGTTAATGCTGATGTCCATTGGCTGAGTCAGTTAAGTTATTCTAAAAGGGATAACCACTCTGCCATGAGAACAGACAATACGCGGGAAAATAGGGGTGAAGCCGAAAAGCACGTTCCAACAGATTAGGAAAGTAGTTTTGTACCAATATTTTAAGCGTAGTAAGTTACTTTACTTTGTCACCCAAAAAAGTTATATTATTACTGTAACACATTACCCCCAACACTGGCTAGTTGATACTGGCATTACAATATTAATGTCAGCTGAAAATTTAATTAATGCAGAAGCTGTACCAATCCAGTGTCTACCCAACTGACACTATCTGAGTCTCTATGTCTAAGTGGGGAAATTGTACAGACAGGGTTAAAGGGGTCATTAGGCACTAAATAGAGAGTGAGATAAGTGAGCAGATGAAACCATTACTGATAGGTATTGTCACGGAGTGATCCGTGACACTCACACTATAGGGAGTGAGCACAGTTCAGCTATTGCCGACAGCTTAACATCTATGTTGACTTGTGAGTGGAGCAGTCCCATCATTCTGGTCCAGAAGAAGGATGGGGGCCTGCGCTTCAGCCTGGACTTCAGGAAGGTCAACACCCAGGCAAAGTTTGACCCCTACCCTACAAAAAAATGTGAAAAATATGGAACTTATGGCCATCAGCCCGACAGCAGAGCAAAATGGACTAAGCCCTTTTCCAATTAACTCATTCAGTGCCAGCTATTTTCAGAAGTTCCACCCACCTCAGTGCCAGCCCTTTTAGAGCATTTTGACTAATTTTAAAGACCCACAGAATAGTTTGTACAATAACAATCTGAAATCTGATCCTGAAAGATTAATGTTTATTTTCATCAAATAAAGAAAATTTGTTTGTAGCTTGTTTACTTCTTCCGTAATCAGCATTTGATTTACACAAATCGCAAAAAGAAATCAGCCTTTTTCCTTTGGCTTGGAAGAAATTTTTTTTTTTGCTTTATTGAAAACTATAACATCTGAACATTGGTTTCGTTCTTTAAAAAAAAAAAAACAGACAAGGTTTTAGATGGCAAAAAAATTAGTATTTGCTATTTGGCTCACAGTTTAATGTTTTGCTTACTGTATTTTGTATCAGCTCTCCCCTCGTCAATCATACAGACGTAACTTCCTCAACCTCCCAACACGCAGAGATGACCCGTTTAGCCCAGTTAGTTGATGGTTTTATCTCACGATCGCAGGACTCAGGTCCACACATGTTCTGTGTTAGTATGTGGTGCTGTGAGCTGCTTGATACTTCACAATATTACTTCATAGCGCCATAATCTTACTCATTCCTACTTCTCCCTCCTTAGCTAATGGTAGCATCGGTGGCTAATCTCACATCTAAAGGTGCACTGCTGCCACCTTCAGGGCACCAGTTGGTCAGTTGCCATTGACGAGTTTTCTTGTCAATGGCACTGAGCATTCGGAATTGAAATGACAAATTATCTTGTAAATGACACTGAGTGAGTTAAAGTAAGTAGAGAGTATTTGAAATATCTGGAAATATGGACTACTCCTAATTATAAAAATAATTTCAAAACTAATTTTCTTCTTCTGCTAGTGTTTATTAAAAAGTCTTTGAGGGGAGGAACGCCTTAGGAGGTACAATTAAAACAGTTAGGATGATTGGCCTTTTCAACAAATCATTATTTCTCTTTATAGAGCAACCAATATCTTCATTCAGTTAGAACAAGAAAAATCCAAGAAATAAGTATTTCTGCAACATCACCATCAGAATATTGCAGTTGGACCATTTGTCACGTGAATCTGCCTCCTTGCATGCTTTACTGTGTTCTCAACTCCCACCAGTGACGTGGCGTCAGGGTAGGCAAGGTAGGCAGTGCCTACCCAAGGGTGAATTGACATTCAGATTATTTAATTATAATTTTTTTTTTTTTAATTATAAATTATTTATTTTTCCATTTCCAATAGCCTCCAGTACCTATAAGTTTGAAAGTGTCCGCATTTTGTGCGTTTCATAGCCCAAATTACTAAACAGCGCTGTTTCCTGGAACAGCTGCAGTCTTTTTTTTTTTTCGCTCCACTGTAAGGCAGAGGGAGGCCACGCCCCCTCCCAAAGGCACGTTGCTCTTCTGCCTCCGTTCTCATTGCGTGAGTTTACGTGTTTCCGCATGCGCAGTCAGGTCCCCAATGTGACATCAATTTACGTGTAAAGGCAGCGTAGAGCTCTGCCTTTGCACGTAACTGCGCTATGCTAAATGCTATACGTAAGTCCACAACACATTAGTGAATAGATGACACGTGACTGCTGCTGCTACGTTCTTTAACTAGTGGGCGAGTGACAGCGCTAGAGATGATAGAGAAACTTTGTTTTGAGGAAAAAGGACAGCTTTTGAAAGATGGAGACCAACACCTGAGCTACCAGACCTTCATCAAAGGTAAGGTCAGAAAATGTTTCATACTTTTCACAGTGAATGGTACAAAACGAAGGATTGGCTTTGTGGATGCTCCTCACTGAGGCTGTTCTAAGTTGTCATTTTTTCTGTATTTCTGTGTTTCCAACACAAACAACAGATGTGCTGTCGTGTCATGAGATATATCTTGTTGGAGAGTATGGAGGCTATATTAAATAATTGTTTATGTTTCTTTAATGGTGTTTATGATGTTGATTTTGTTAGATGGCTAAACACTTGTTCATGTGGATCTTATTGGGTTTTTTCTTTCTTATTATAAATTTTATATTTTGATAAGCGCATTGAGATGACTTTGTTGGAAATTGCTTCATACAAATAAAATTGATTTGAATTGAATCAACACTTGACAGCAGAAACATATGAAATTGTCATTGGTGGTCTCGATTTGCAACGTGCCTACCCAGCCCTAGCGGTCACGGCACGTCACTGACTCCCACTGCATGAACTTTTACTTAAGTACAATGAACCTAATAATTGAACATTCTTTGACGGTTTTGGCCCCATTTCGATGGGCATTTTCAGTGAATACTCTTGCAAGTAACTATGCTAAATCAAATAACAGTAGTTCAAATCCTCACGTTAAGACAGATATTTCAGTATTTGGACCAAGAACAGTTTATTCACATTAAAAGATCTACAGGAAACAATTTTGCATAATTTGAACGATTGGGATTATTCCAATGTACGTACTTTCAGATTTTCAAATACCTGCAGCTATGAAGTTTAGTATCATTATTTTCAGCTCATTTAGAGTCCGAAAGACTCAGCCCAGCACCCAAGCATGTTGACATGCTTACATTTCTGCCTTGAAAATCTATCTATAAAAGCAAAAAAGGTCTCTGGGTGTGTATGCATGTGTGTGTAGGGAGCGAATAACTCCCTGACGTGGTGCCTGTTCGAACTGAAACTTTGTCAACGGTGTGTGTGAGAGAGAACCAAGGTAGAGAGTCACACACACGCCGATGAGGTGTGCTTCACTATCGATCACAGTCTACGTGATATGTGTGCAGGCGTGTGAGTGTATAACGGACCACCATTTAGTCCGGTTACAGTCTGTGTCGCGACACCCGTCCATAGCGTGGTAGTGACTGTGTTACACTCTGAGACAGATCTAAGTGTTTACATGTTATGTAGACGGTGCTACATAGTGAAGCGCGCCTGATGATTACTGCAGCTTCACTCACTTCAAACATCAGGCAAGTACACGTGGATGGACTGGTGCACATACATTTAGAATGGATCTACCCCCACCCCCCCGAAACACACACACACCACATGACAACAAAAATATGAAAATCAAAAAACTACATAAAAAAAAAAAACACAAAATGACTCCAGAATCACACAATGGCAACAAAAACAATAATTATACAAAAAATACACATAATGACTCCAAAAACATACATTACAGAAAAATACACCAAATGAAAAAATATATAAAAATGAGCAAAAAAAATATTTATAATGCTACAGAGTAAGGTGTGCGATCTGACGATACTAGATCATTAAAGATTACAACGTGACAACGATCTCCCAAATCACGGAGATCGTAGAACCGTCTGTAGTTCACATTTGAACCCTTGCTATCCCGTTTCTGCATCATATGTCTGTGGTCCATACACAGAACATCCAATGGTTTTTTCTCTGCCAAGTCACACCATTTGCTAGTCAGCATGTCAGAATTACAGACATTACAGATTATTAAGCGCTTGAACGCTCAAAGTAAAAAAAAAAACTGTGACTAAAATAACTTGTCAGCCTTTTTGTTTGATGTTCATTGTATTAGGAACCAGTTTTTTGAATTGCTTACATACAATTAAAAAAAAATGATAATTACCATGATCTTTTATTCCTTTTTACCATTTAGGGCGATGATTTTAAGTAGGTGATTTGGTTTGTTTCATTGGTAAATAACTTTAAAATAGTCTAAATTATTTGAATGAAAAAAAAATCGTAATAAAATCGTGATCGTGATTTCACAAAGAAAAAATCGTGATATGATATTTTTCCCATATCGCCCACCCCTACTACAGAGTATGTTGTTATTATGGCCATAATTGACAACTCTACTTAAGCTCCCACTATATGAATACATACTTCCGACGGGCACTGTACTAGTCTATCTATAAAAGCAAGGAACGTCTGTGTGCGTGTGTGTGTGTGTGTGTGGAGCAAATATCTCCCCGACGTGGTGTGAGTTTGACCTGAAACTTAGTCGACGACTTCCAAATACCCCAAGTGTGTGCATCTGTTATTTTGGAGTAATTTTGTCATTTCCAAATGTTTATTTTGATTTTATTTCACTTCTGGACGGCCCTGAAATGAAACCTATTCAACTTTTGACCGGTGTGAGAGGGCGCTAGCGCACTATTTATATCTATTTCACTGCACAGCTCACTTCCGGTGCGTGCACGAGCTCCCGTGGACTTCACTTTTGTCTTTTGAGGAAAAATACTTTTTTATTGTTCTTTATTTGGTGATGACATTCTGAAACGTTTATTTTCATGTTAGTTTGACCAAACGCTATTTAGTCCGGACGGACCTCACCCGGAAGTTGTATAACGGACCACCATTTAGTCCGGTTACATTCTGTGTCACGACACACGTCCGTAGTGTGGTAGTTCGCTCCCGTGGACTTCACTTTTCTCTTTTGAGGAAACATACTTTTTACTGTTCTTTATTTGGTGATGACATTTCGAAATGTTTATTTTCATGTCAGTTTGATCGTACGCTATTTAGACCGGACAGACCTCACCCGGAAGTTATTGACGGCAATGGCTGCTGTGCTGAAAGCTGCACATTTTTTTGCGGCGCGTGTGTGAGAACCAACGGAGGAGATTTAGAGTCCAGGTAGAGAGTCCACACACACACACACAAACACACACACACACTAGGGTGGCCATATGTCCGGCTTTAAGACGGACCGTCCGGTTTTTAAAAGGTCTGTCCATCTTCCGGCGCAGCCTTAAGCCAGACGTCCATTTGTCCTCCTTTTGACATAATCTTTTTTTTCTCCCATCTCACATGGTCTCTAATGAAAAAGTAAATGTGCCTGAACAAAAATAACTCAAACAATAAATAATAAAAAACACTACATGCAATTATGCTTCCCCTTAAGAGGCAAAACTTGATCTGTCTGGTCTGGATTTGCAAAAAATGTCAGCATATACAGCAGACAACGCCAGCGTTAACTATGAAAAACACAACAGTGTTTATCAGAAGCTAAAACTTGCTGAAAACGAGGTGCTTGCTGAAAACTGTTTAGCACACATTCTGCACAATGCCACAAGATATGCAGCTGGCAACATGGATCTGGATATTGAAAATGTTGTGTTAAAAGTGTATAGCCATTTTAGCAGCTCAGCCAGTAGAACAGCGCACGTCATCACAAGGTGGCTGTCTCTGCTGCCATCTATCGACCGAATGCTGAAGTGCTGGAAGCCCCTGACCAGCTATTTTCAGAGCCTGGGTGATGAAGAATGTCCGAAGATTATATGGAAGTGCTTTGCAGAGGACCGCACTGGTGTCCGAGATGTACCTCCTCTTCCTCAGTCACATTCTGAAGGTGTTCTCAGACTGCATTGAGGCACTTGAGGCCAAATCATTCAGCATAACTTCTGTTTTTAAAGTGATGACTGAACTTAAAGGGAAACTTGAGAGGAAGCTGAAGGACCATTTTTTTGGCTTTGCTGTAAACAGCAGACTTAAACAGCTAACTCCTGATTTGACAAACAAATGTGAGGCTGATTTTATTCAGTTCTATGAAAGAGCAAATAAATATGTGAGTGAAAGGTATGACTTCTCTGAGAACAGCTTTCACAGCAAAATGTCAAAGCTCAGCCTTACAACTGCTGTGTCTTTTGAAGAGTACAGTGATGCAGTTCAGGCCTGCAAACTGAAAAACATTGATGTGGATGGACTCTATGAGGAATACTGCATGGTGGAAGCTGTTCTCAGCTCCCAGAAATGGAAGGTTGCCACAGTGAGGAGCGGTATCTGAAGCTGTTTTCCAAAGCAGATGTCCCACTGGTGAACCTGAGGAAAGTCAGCGCCAACATCTTCTCCATTCCATGCAGCAATGCACATACAGAACGTGTCTTTTCAATGATGACCACAGCATGGAGAAATGAGAGAAATCGTCTCGATGTGGAAAGTGTCAAGGCAGAACTGCAAATTTGTGTCAACTTCACGTTGGAGTGCACAGACATGTACAGAAAATTTCTCTCAAACAAAAAACTCTTGGAAGCAGCCAGGAAAGGCCAGAAATATAAAAAGTAGACCATCACATCTTTGGTGAGTACAACAAAGTTATACTATGTGATTATTTTGATATTATTTTTTATCCGAGCTTTGTTGAGTTTTGAAAAGTGTCCTTTTTGGTGTTATGGAAATGGCCACCCTAACACGCACGCACACACACACAGGCTTCACTATCGATCACCGTCTACGTGACATGCGTGCAGGTATGGGAGTGTTGAGTGAATAACGGACCACCATTTAGTCCGGTTACAGTCTGTGTCACGACACCCGTCCATTGGGTGGTCGTGAGTGTAGTGTTACGAGTCAGATCTAAGTGTTTACATGTTGCTGCATAGTGAAGGTCACCTGATGATTACTGCAGCTTCTCTCACGTCACACCTGCCACTACACCTAACTACTGAAAATGAATACGTTTAGTAAAGGTTAGGCAGGTACACGTGGATGGACTGGTGCGCATGAATTTAGAATGGATTCCCTCCTTCCACCCCCAAACACACACCAAACAACAAAAATATGAAAATGACTCAAAATACACAAAACTAAATATTTAAACAAAAAATACACAAAAGACAACAGAAATGCAAAAAACTACACAAAAAAAATGCACAAATGACATAGAACAAAAAACTAAATATTTATACAGGAAGTACACAAAACAACAACAGAAATGCACAAAAATATACAAAAGGCTCCAAAAGCACACAAAATGACTCCAAAAAACATATATTACTTAAAAATACACCAAACAACAACAAAAATATGAAAATGACTAAATATACACAAAACTAAATACAGAAATGCACAAAACTACATTAAAAAAAAAAAAACACAAAATGACTCCAGAATAACACTACAATGGCAACAACAAACCAATACATTCAACATACACATGTCTCATAGAATTAAACCAGGGAAATTGCACGTTATTTTACTTTGCACCTGCAAATATGCCCCTTAATAATGCCCGTAATTGACAACTCTCCTTAAGCGCCCACTATATGAATGCATACTTCCGACGGGCACTGTACTAGTTTATACAAAAACGACACAAAATGACAACAGAATCACACTACAATGGCCACAAAAAACTATAATTATACAAAAACACACATAATGACTCCAAAAAACATACGTTACACCAAACAGAAAAATATAAAAGTGAGTAAAAAACAACAACAAACACATTTATCATGTTCATGTCCCATAGAATTAAACCAGGGAAATCGCACACGCTGTTTTACTTTGCACACAAAAATATAGCCCTGTTGTATTTTTGTGTAAACATTTAGTTTTGTGTATTTTTAGCCATTTTCATATTTTTGTTGTATTTTTCTGTATATCTATCTATAATGCAAGACAGGTCTGTGTGTGTGTCATCAACAGTGACGTCATCATCAGCAATTTATGCTATGCTAATGCTAAGCTAAGCTAGGATTTCGCCTATTGTGGGTTAATTTTAGAACAAAACCCCCACGATAAACGAGGGACTACTGTGTGTGTATGTGTGTGTGTGTATATATATATATCCCATTAATTTCCCCATCCACACTGTGGAACTCCTGTTAATGTCAATATGAATTCATACCTCCAAAAAGATGAAAATGATAAAAAAAAAAAACAACAAATACATTTATCATGTGCATGTCACATAGAATGAAACCAGGGAAATCACATACGCTATTTTACTTTGCACCCACAAATATACCCCTTTATAACACGACAAAGTATAGAGTATGTACATCCAATCTTCAAACACATACTCATTTGGCCATAATTAACTCCACTTAAGCCCCCACTATATGAATCCATACTTCCGACGAGCACTGTACTAGTTAAAAAAAAATCCTTCCTTAGCCAAGTTGCATTGTTTTATCTTTTTTGACAGTTTACACTATGCCACCTCTCTAAAAAGATGTTTGTTTTTATTTATAACTTGATTGAAGTAAAAACATCTCTTGAAATGTGCTGTAGTGCCGGTGCTAACCCTTGTTAGCCCAAACTGTTTGGAGCTAAAGTTTGGGCAAACCGGACATCAAACACAAATCTGAAAATATGCCAGCGGCAGACGACATGGAGGAGATCAAGTGATCATTAAACTTCTTGTCAAGTGAGCTGGCAAAGGTGACGTCGCAACAGGAGCAGCTGCTCAAACTTGTGAATGAAGTAACAACACTGAAAATCATGATGAGTGAAAAGGACAAACGAATCTCTACGCTGGAGCAGAGGATTGATGACCTGGAACAACATAAACATTTGTAAAGAGGCAATATCTGCTTGCCACACATTGCCCAGTAAGTCCGAGAACGCTGTACCTGCTATAGTAATTCGATTCATTAGCAGGAAGCATAGGAAGGATGTACTAATGCAAGCTAAAAAACTGAAAGGAACGAACGTGTATATAAACGAACACCTCACGAAGAAGAATGGAGGCATCACAAAGGAGGCAAGGATGCTAAGGAAACAGAAGAACAGAAGAAGGAAACAGAATATGGACATGGAATCAGGGAAGAAGATGGTTCAGCAAAGGTCATCAAGACCATGAAAAAGACAACACTGACGACAGATGAGAATACACAAAAAAGGACTGTTCAGAACAACTCAAGAATGTTTGACCAGAGAGACATGTAAACCCATGTAAATTTGAGATGGTAAAACAGGGGACGGGACCCAGATAAGCAAACTGCTTCTCTCGTCTTCGGCATGTACAAAAAAAAAAAAAAAAAAAAAAAAGTGAATGTAACCATGTCGGAAATAACTGAATAAATAAAAAATAAATAAACATGTTTTATGTCAACAGAGTAAGTAAAAAGGCAGGGGGTGTAGCCCTCTACATTGATTCTCATCTAAAATGTAAAATTATTGAACAAAAAACAATTACTGTGGAAAATTTGATGGAAATGCTTACTGTAGAAATAACAAATGATAGTGGTAAAAATATGTTCATCAGTTGTCTGTATAGAGCACCAGGGCCTTGTGTGGAATTATTTACAGACAAAATCCTTGAGATGTTTGAAAAAATTAATAACAAATCATTAATTTTGTGTGGTGACTTCAATATAGATCTGGGAAACCCGTCAGCATCAAGTGAATTTAAGAATTACATTAAAAGTACGGACCTATACCCAATGATAACTAAACCAACAAGGGTGAACACTCATAGTGCAACCATCATTGACAATATATTTACAAATGTACGTGGTAAATTAATTAGTGGAATCTTTATGACAGACGTGAGTGATCATCTCCCTATATTTATAATTTATGAGAAAACATGTTATGACATTGTACAAGATGAAATTACAACATTCTTTCGAGATAAATCTAGTCAGGTTTTAGAGGCCTTCAAAGAAGATCTGAAAAAACAGAACAGGGATAGGGTGTACACTAGGGATGTAACGATTCACTCAACTCCCGATACGATTCGATTCACGATACTGGGTTCACGATACGATTCTCTCACGATTTATTTTACAAAATGGGACTGTAGACAAAATTTTTTTTTTTGGGGAAAAAAACTAGAAAATACTGTACTATTTTCCTTTTATTTTTCATTGTCAAAAGAATTCCTTGATAAACTATTCAAAACAATGCAATTTAGCTAAAAATAAATCTTGAATGAAATAAATAAAGGAAATGAAATGAAATGAAATGAAGCCTATTAATTTAAATTCTGGTTCTATAATAAACAATGCAAAACTGCATAATAGTTATTTTTCTTTTAAAAGTGCAACTGAAAATGTATTTTGTGCCTTAACAATTGGACTTAAAAAAAAAAAAAAAAAACCGTGATTGCACTGATTTACATCATATTTGTTTGGACCGGCAGAGGGCGCTGGTAACACAGTGGTCGGTTGGCATGCAGATATCTTGCAGTGAAGAAGAGAAGCTATGCTAGCAGACAGAGCTAATAGAAAAACGTGACTTTTACAGATATTCAAGTAATATTACAGATATTCCTTCGGTGCTAAAGGGGTAATGAATCATTTATTAACATATTTAAGAGTAGAAGGCAGCCAGAAAGAAAGTATTAGCAGACTCCGCCCGCCGCCTACTTAAAAAAAGTACTGCGATTCAATTTTCAGAAAATCGATATCAACCGTGATACCTATGAATCGATTTTTAACTGCCTTACGATTAATCGTTACATCCCTAGTGTACACAGATAATGTTAATACCGCCTATGAGGCTTTCATGACAACATTAATTAATCTATATGATAAATATTGTAAAATAACCAAAATGAGTGCTTATACCAAGAAAAATGCTGTTAACAATCCATGGATGACAAATGGACTGAAAAATGCTTGCAAGAAAAAAAACTATTTGTGTAGACTGTTTCTAAGATCAAGAACCAAAGATGATGAAGTTTGGTATAAAACATATAAAAACAAATTAGTTGGAATCATAAGAAGGCAAAAAAGGATTACTATATTAAATTGTTAGACAAAAATAAAAATAGTACAAAAGACACATGGAGCGTAATAAATACTGTCATGCAAAAAGGCAAGGTAAAAAGAAAATTTCCTAATTATCTATCAAAGAATAAAGTTGACATTTACAAAAAAACTGAAATTGTAAATTAATTCAATAATTATTTTGTAAATATTGGCCCTCACTTTGTCAAATTCCAGATGGAAACATCAATGATGGAACAGTACCAGATAATGTTAGCAGTATTTTTCTTGAACGTGCACAAGCGAGTGACATATTGACAATTGTCCAGAAGTGTGCCAACAAAAAATCAAATGATTATACTTATATGAATATGGTATTGATAAAGCAAATTATAGATGTAATTATTGAGTCTTTTACCGATATCTGTAATTTGTCATTTATTTCAGGCATATTTCCAGACCACATGAAAATAGCCAAAGTTATTCCACTCTTTAAAAAAGGAAATAAATCTGAATTATAGACCAATATCATTACACCCACAGTTCTCTAAAATTCTGGAGAAGTTATTTGCGATTAGACAGAACACATTTCTAAATGAAATTAAGATTTTAAGTAATAGCCAATATGGGTTTCGTCCTAATCACTCAACTGCTACAGCAATTATGGAACTAAATGAAGAAATCGCCAATGCTAGAGACAAAAGGCACTATTTAGTAAGCGTTTGATACGCTGGACCACAAGATATTGTTGCATAAATTACATAAATATGGTATAAGAGGTGTGGCACACTAATGGGTTACCAGCTACTTAAAAAACAGAAGTCAGTTTGTCAAAATTAACAACATAAAGTCTAAAAATTGTAATATAACTTGCGGGGTACCACAAGGATCGGTCCTAGGACCTATACTTTTTCTTCTATATGTAAATGACATTGTGTCTGTGTCTCAGTTACTTAGGTGCATTCTAATTGCAGATGACACCACTTTATTATATTCAGGAAAACATTTAAAAGATGTCCTAAAAATTGTCGAGAATGAATTCCAGAAAATTATGAGATGGTTCAATGCCAATTAATTGTCCCTTAATATTAGCAAAACTAAATTTATGAATTTTTGTAGTAAAAGGAAATATGCCGAAGGGTCATTATTTATTAACGGATTAGAAATTGAAAGGGCACATGAGATTAAGTTTATAGGTACTATGATTGACAAACACTTGACATGGAAATCACATATTGATAATGTCAAAGTAAAGGTCTCCCAAATAATAGCTGTACTGCATAAAGTCAAAGATTCTCTAAATAAAATTGCATTGTTTCTGTTGTATAACTCATTGATTGTTCTACCTCTGACCTATTGTATTGAAGTGTGGGGAAGTGCCTGCAAACCATACATCAATCCAATTTTTCTATTACAGAAAAGAGCGATTAGAGTCGCCAGTGGAAGTGGATACAGAGACCACACTAATCCCTTATTTATACAACTAAAAACACTGAAATTAATGAACTAGTAGAGTATAATCTTGTAAAAACCATGTATAAATCTCATCTGGAAAGTTAACCAAACAATTTGCAAAACAGATTCACCAAGAGAAAAAGTAGATATGAACTAAAAGGTACTGAGGTTTTTACAAAACCCAGGTTTCAATCGGCTGTAAAGGAAAGATGTATCTCAATCAAAGGAATCGCACTGTGGAACAGTCTTGATTGTAAAATTAAAACTTCTAAGTCCATTTATGTGTTTAAAAAGTATGTTAAATTATCAATGTTACAGAAATATAACACTGCAGAGTAGCAGATCAACTTCATTTTGTATTTTGTATTTTGATGTCTTGTAATTGATAAGACGGCTGCATGAGACGGCTCAAAGGAACTGGAACTGGAAATAATTTTGTGTTGATAGGGGGCAGACATAAGTTTTTACTTCTTTCTGCTCCTTTTCATTTGTGTAAATGCATTTTTTTTAAATGAATGAAATAATAAAATGAAATGAAAAAAAATTTAATCAGTTTTATCAGGTTAGTTCCTCAATTTTCCCAGAGCTTCATCAGTATTAGATCCAGATTGGAATTTTGTTGCAGTTCTTCAAAAAAATGTGGGTGCCCATACACTTCGACCTACTTTATTAAAAGGGAATATAATTTTCTTACAAGCCTTTTAAGTGTGAATGATCATGGTATGATGATCAGGATCACTGATAATGTGACAGAGGATATCTGGTGCTTCGGCAGAAATTTGCGCTCTGAATGCTCTTGATGGACATGTTAGTGCAATCAATCACTGTCAGGTCCAGAACTGGTTAATGTCTACGCTAATATAAACTGGAGACTTCACCAGAGATGCCTGATGCTTGTCATTTACTTATTGTAACATAATATCTACTCAGATATAAGTAAACAAAGAAGTTTACATGTTGTTTTAGGAATGTACAGCTTGAGAAAAAAATTGATTTGACTTCTTTAAAAGAGATGCGTTGATGTCACTTGCCTTATGAAAACAAAAAAACTTAAGTCTTGCAAAAAATTTAAACTGTGCTTTTAAACTTAAAATCCTACGTAAAATTGTGAGACAACCAAATGAACAAAAAGTAACATATCTGCTCATTAGATAAATTAGATATTACAGCGGTCTTTCCTTACCTGAGTTTGCATCATGGCTCTCTCCACACACCGTGATTGGCTTTTCTCCAGTCTGGTCCTCAGAGAAAGCGCCGCCACCTCCACGGCCCAGAATTTGCGTTGGGACAAAATACACTAGAGTGAGACAATAGGAACCAATAGTCAGAAGTGAACAACTTTAATAATAAATGTTTTCTTTTAAGCAAACATTGATTGAAAGTTGTCAACGTTAATAATATTCAATGTATCAAGTGATGACCTCTAAAATCTGGGAACTATATATACATTGTAACACTTGATTAAAAGCTCAGAATAGCTTTATCCTCCAACACTGCATCACACTTAAAAAAGAGATTGATCTTTACTTTCAGGAAAATAAAAAAGTAAATAGTGTGTGCGATTTCTCTGGTTTACTTCTATGGGACATGCGCATGATAAATTGGTAAATTAAGTTTGCACCGACGTTTGCTGGACACACTGATCTTTGTGCTTTTCTTCATATGCTGGTTGTTCCAGACTCTTTTTTCAGTCGTCAGAAAGAGCTGTTTACCTTTGCCAGTCTGTTGTCAATCTCCTTGTCTATTTTGGCATCCGAGGAAATTATACATTCAGGAAGGTAAACTGCTGGACGGTTTTCAGCACAGTCTCGCCAATGATGGGAGGAGGGCTGTACTCTTCCTGAGGTGCAGGTTGGATATACAAAAAGATGTACATACTCTGTACTCTGTAGTGTTTTAAAGGAGTATATGTGCAGTGCAAAGTAAAAAAGTGTATGCTATTTCCCTGGTTTAATTCTATGGGACATACGCATGATAAATTGATAGTTTCCACCAATGCTGTGGTCAGGAAGAATCTGATGAGACAAATTCATACAAATAAAACTATTTGCACCTTCAGCACCAGGCTGATCCAGCGACGGTGATACACAGAAAATGATTCCTGCCTGTGGCAATCAAACTGTATAATGCATCATATATATATATATTATTTCCATATTATATATATATATATATTTCCATGTATATTTTTCTGTAATGGATGTTTTTTGGAGTCGTGTATTTTTGTATCTTTTTGGTGTAGTTTTGTGCATTTTTGTTGTCATTTGGTGTATAAATATGTATTTTTTGTGTATTTTGAGTCATTTTCATATTTTTTGTTGTTTGGTGTATTTTTCTGTATTGTTTTTTTATTGGAGTCATTTTGTGTGTTTTTGGAGCATTTTTGTATATTATTGGGCATTTCTGTTGTTGTTTTGTGTACTCTATGTATAAATATTGTTTAGTTTTATTTTACTTATTTAGTATATTTTTATTTTTATTATAAATACTGTTTGTGTGTGTGTGTATGTGTGTGTACGTACCTCCACCTCCTCCGTGCGTTACCGCTTACACAAGCGTCATGCACATAATGTGCGTATCTACCTCTATCTCCTCCGTGCGTTATCTCTCTCACACGTGCGCGCACGTCATGCACATAATCCTTCAGGTTGTTGATAGATTAAAAAAGAGAGAGAGACCCGAAAGTACTAAGAAAAATAAATATTTATTTTTTGTGTATTTTGAGTTATTTTCAGATTTTTTGTTGTTTGGTGTATTTTTCTGTAATGTTTGTTTTTTGAAGTCATTTTGTGTGTTTTTGGAGCATTTTTGGGCATTTCTGTTGTTGTTTTGTGTACTTTATGTATAAATATTGTTCAGTTTTTTGTTTTATTTTACTCGGGTGAGGAGCTGTGCAGTGAAATAGATACAGATGGTGCTCTAGCGCCCCCTCACATTCTGAGGTCAAAAGCTGCTGTCCAGAAGTGAAATAAAATAAAAATAAACAATTTGAAATGACCAAATTAATCCAAAATAACAGATGCACAAACTCGGGGTATTTGGAAGCCGTCGACAAAGTTTCAGGTCGAACGGGCACCGCATTGGGGAGATATTTGCTCCACACACACACACACACACACACAGATGTTTCCGTCATTATAGTATAAATACACGGAGCACGGACTCGAGTCCATTCGGAAGCACTGTTCAGTGGAGCAGGGTCGGGCCAGCTGTGGGGTGTTACAAAACTGCCTTGGTTGGGGTTGAGGTACTTTTTCACTAACAAATCAAAAAGGGTTTGAAAAAATGTAATTTCCATGACTTGACTTCCGTCAAAGTGAGTTAGAAGTAACCCTAACCGTAATCCTAACCCTAACCCTTTTTGCTGCTGGTCGGATGAAAAACTGATCAAGACCAGACGTTAAATTACAATTCAGTAGCGAATAAGAAGAATGGGGGGGTTTCTGCCTTTAAAGGGGGTGTACCCGCTTACAAACCAATACGCCCCTTTTTGCTGCTGGTCGGATGACATTGTTTCAGTACCTCGGTTATTCTCTTCCACAGAGCGTTTAAAATTAGCTCCTAAAATATTTCTTCACCTCAGCTGTGAGAATGTTGATTTTCATCTAGGAAACGTTCATTTCCTCGCAAATTTTAGTTTTACCTCAGTGCAGTGGGCGAGGCCTCCGAAGCTGGAATATTTGAGGGCGTAACATAGTAATAATCAAATTCAGCTGCGGCATCTATCAACACCCGATCACTAGTACGCTGGGATTAGTCAGATACAAATGTTTCATAAGTCTCACGTTGGTCCTGTCGTACAACACAATGTGCAGTCAGATTTGCACCTGTTTTCACAGAAAGTTGGTAAATGAGTGCCGGTGTGTTGATCATTTAAAGAGTGCATGGCTTTTGGGAAGAAACTGTTAATGAGTCTGGTGGTACGTGATCTGATTGTCCTGTCACACCTACAGCACATCTCACCACTTTGCTACAGCTCTAATATGTGTCCTTCACGACTCAAACATTCTTCTCTGCCACACAAGACTTCCTCATACAATACCACATCTCCTCTCTGGTCACCCTGTTATAAAATTTCTATAAATCTACAGACACAATGCAGCTCCTCTGACCTTTCTGTACTTCACCGTGAACATCTTCAAAGCAAATACTGCATCTGTACTCTTTCTGGTCATGAGATGCTCACTTCTACTTCTTCCCTCTAGACCAGCCAGGCAGGTAGCTACAAATATTTAAGAAGGACATAAGGGTGAAATGAAACAAGGATGGACTTCGCGTCGAGGAGACATTGACCACAAACTCAGAGAAAACAACAAAGTGTTACAAGAGCAAAAGGCTAAGGTAACAGAAGCTGAGGGCCGTACAACCGAGCTCTGATGAAACAACTAAACCAGACCCGATATATGTAAGACAAATTAATGAAGCAGGAAATGAGGTCACAGAGTAAGAATATGCAAATATTCGGTCTACCAGAAGAAGCCGAAGGAAGCTCAATGATGAACTATGTAGATCAACGATTGAGAACTGAATTGGAGCTTCCCAAGGAAATACAACTGCAAATACAGCGTGCCCACAGAACCCTGCCACTAAAACGGAGCAGAGGTGCCCCGACAAGATCAGTAGTAATCAACCTCCTACAGTATGAAACCAAAATGATTATTTTGACAATTATTATATTCATCATCATATCATCAAATGTGTGTTCATGTGTACAATTTGTCATGTTTTAATACATGATGACTGCATTACTCTTTGCACTTTTGAACAGCTTAGATTAAACAGTACAGCTCGTATTGTATCCACAGTGCAACTCATTGTGTCTGCTGAAGGCCAAACTCAAACTCACATGCAGATATACACGCACACACACTATCAAGGACAGATAACATTGGCGCCCAACCTTCCTCATAATATACACGTCTTCCCATCCTCAAACGTTTCCACTGTTGGGCATCTGACCCCCTCCTTCTCCTCACCTCAGGGTGGAACTTTTTCTGTTATCTGTATAAAAGCTTAAGCTGTGAAACTGTTAGTTAGTGGGTCTTGCTTTTTGCTCTACCAGGAGCCTTTTGACCATCCTTGTTGGGGGCTGCTATTCATTCTTACAGGATGGAAGCTTCTTTTTTACTCCTTTTTTATTTAGTTTTATAATAAATCTTTTTTTTATAAAATCATCATGCTTCGACTGGACTCCATCATTCAACCAGAGCAATAAATCATGTCTCCAAATGAGGTCAACCGTAAATTTGCCGTGACATTCTGAAAAAGGTGTGGCAGAAGAAGGTGAAAGTGGGAGGAAAGATAATCGGGTTTGACCACGACTACCCAAGATTGTCCAAAAACGTCGATCATACCGAGGCATAAAGACAGCACTAAGGGAGAAAAGCATTCTCAGTTATGATAACGCTCGAGAGGCCACACGGGACATGAGAGCAAGAGGATTCTCACTGGATATGCCGAACGACACCAGTGAACGAGGGAAAGGGAGACTCCTCGAAGCACAAGGATGGCAGCAAGTGAGAGACAGCGGATCGAACCGGGACACTGCACAGCAAGCAAGGGAGAAACTACAGAATTACCAGAGGAACTCCACAGGAGAAATGGACAAAATCACTCTTATTAAAAAACCTGGTTAGGGTAAGATTTCAAAATATGACAAATGTGAAATGATTAAAATATGACTGAGATACATCAGAAAGCAATAATAGCTATTAAACGGGTTCAATTTGCATGAAAACAATACATCATAGTGGGAGATTATGAGCACACTGGGGCTTCAACTATAACTGTTGTAATTCATTACCAACCAACAGAGTGGAGGACAAGTTTAAAAAATGTTGGACATTTCTAAACAGGGGAGTGAGCCTCAAGTTGGATTCCTTGTCCACCCTCCACTAGGGACTTTGGGGAAAGTAAAGTAAGTTTGGAAGTACAACGTTGTTCATATTGTTCATAAAATGTTCACCATTTGCTTGGTTCTGAGTTGCTTAGGTGACCATGCACACGTAATAATCAGATATAATGTATATAACAGTCTGAAAATATTGACACTTAATAGAAAAAGTCATGACAAAACTGAAAAAACAGAAGTACAGGCTAGATTTCTACAGGAGACCCATCTATCACAGACAGAACACGAAAAAAAAAAATAGTTTCATACTACAGTACGTGTAAATAAGGACATAAAACATCATAAAATAATGTCCATCTCAACTAAATTTCTCTGTAAAAAAATTATTAAAGAGTTTAGATATGTAATTGTGAAGGGAAAACTAGAAAATGAACCTGTCACTCTGGTAAATGTATATATAAATCCAGGCTGACCCCTCCGGAGAAGTGAACAGTGTGATCCAAATCATAAAGAAAGCATATAAGGAAAGTAACACGAGAATAATTTCAGCAATTTATCATGGGTTGAACTCACATAAGAACTCAACCAATTACACAAAAAGAAAGTGGGAGGAGTTTAACATGGAAATTACAGACGAAGATTGGCTTAATATGTGTAAAATACAACAAACATCCACTAGTTCGTGGATCTGGAGGGAGTTCTTCTGGAAAAATCTGGTGCGTTTCTTTATTACACCAAAGCTGAAAAGTAAAAAATTAAAAAACAAAAATGTTGGAGGGATTGTGGAGAATTTGATGTAGACCACTCTGTCTTTTGGAAATGTCGTAAAATCACTGTATTTTGGGAGATGGTGTGTGCAGAGCTACAACAAATGATGGGCTATGGGATTCCAATGTGCTGCAAGGTACTGTATCTGTGTAATTTCTCTGATGAAAGTCTAGTGGGAAACAATATATATACCTGGATAAGATTCTTTTAGTGGCTTCTAAAAAAGCTATTACCAGGCACTGGGGAAAGATAGAACCACCAACAAAGAACCAATGGCTGACAATTGTTGAAGGAATTTACACAATGGAAAAACTAACTCACAAACTGTGACTCCAAGAAGCACAAATGGGCAAAAAAATTATACGAATGGACTGAATACAAAGTACGGAATGGCAGAACAACTGATTAATGATGTAAATGCAGTGTTGTTACCCAAGTAAGGTTTTTAATGTTTTTGTGTTCATAAAATTTAAATAAAAAAATTAAGTAAAAAAACTCTGTACTCTGTCCAAATGTGTGAAGAGAGCACCAGACAGTCTGACAGACCTGTGAAGATGTGTATTGGCAAAGCTACGAGAAGGTGGAACAATGATGGTGCCCAAGCCTACAAACTCAGCTTCAGAACAACCCAGACAATCTACAACATTTTCACACTCTTCATTTAACCCTGATTTACAGTGGGGCAAAAAAGTATTTAGTCAGCCACCAAATGTTCAAGTTCTCCCACCTAAAAAGATGAGAGAGGCCTGTAATTTTTAATATAGGTATACCTCAACTATGAGAGACAAAATGAGAAAAAAATCCAAAAAATCACATTGTAGGATTTTTAATTAATTTATTTGCAAATTATGGTGGAAAATAAGTATTTGGTCAATAACAAAAGTTTATCTCAATACTTTGTAATGTACACTTTGTTGGCAATGACAGAGGTCAAACATTTTCTTTAAGTCTTCACAAGTTTTCACACACTGTTGCTGGTATTGTGGCCCATTCCTCTATGCAGATCTCCTCCAGAGCAGTGATGTTTTGGGGCTGTCACTGGGCAACTCCCTTCAAAAAATTTCTATGGGGTTGAGATCTGGAGATCTTGAAATGCTTCTTACAAAGCCACTCCTTTGCTGCCCGGGCGATGTGTTTGTGATCATTGTCGTGCTGAAAGACCCAGCCACGTTTCATCTTCAATGCCCTTGCTGATGGAAGGAGGTTTTCACTCAAAATCTCACGATACATGGCCCCATTCATTCTTTCCTTTACACGGATCAGTCGTCCTGGTTCCTTTGCAGAGAAACAGCCCCACAACAACACACAGTTTTTGTTACCACCCCAATGCTTTAGAGTAAGTGTGGTGTTTTTTCTCCTCCAAACACGACGAGTTGAGTTTTTACCAAAAAGTTCTATTTTGGTTTTATCTGACCATATGACATTCGCCCAATCCGCTTCTGGATCATCCAAATGCTCTCGAGCAAACTTCAGATGGGCCTGGACATGTACTGGTTTAAGCAGGGGGACGCGTCTGGCACTGCAGGATTTGAGTCCCTGGCGGCGTAGTGTGTTACTGATGGTAGCCTTTGTTACTTTGGTCCCAGCTCCCTGTGTGGTTCTGGGATTTTTGCTCACCGTTCTTGTGATCATTTTGACTAGAGAAGTGTGGTCGGGTGGTGACTAAGAGAGGGTAGGTAGTACACACAGAAGGGGTCTCACTCCAAGAAGGAACAATAGCAGACATTGAGGACAGTTACAAGTACCTCGGAAGAGGTGACAAGGAAAGCAGCTATGGCCAAATACCTCCAACGAGTTAGGCATGTCCTGAGAAGCCAGCTCATGAACAAGTCATGGGCAATAAACAGCTACGCCCTGCCAGTAATCAGATACCCTGCAGGAATAATAAGCTGGCCAAAGGATGAGATACAGACCACAGATGTTAAGACACGAAAGCTCCTAACCATGCACGGAGGGTTCCACCCCAAATCCAGCACCCTGAGACTGTACGCTAGCCGTAAGGAAGGAGGCCGAGGTCTAGTGAGCGTGAGAGCCACTATCCAGGATGAAACATCCAAGATCCATAAGCACATCAAGGACAAGGCTCCAACAGATGACTTGCTCAGTGAATGTCTCAGATAATGGGGAACAGAAGATGAGGTGCCGGAGGCTCCTTCATGGGAGGACAAGCCCCTACATGGGATGTACCACCGAAACATAACTGAAGTGGCGGAAATCGTACCAATGGCTAAACAGAGCCGGACTAAAGGACAGCACAGAGTCACTCATCATGGCTGCACAGGAGCAGGCCTTGAGCACCAGAGCAATAGAGGCCCAGATCTACCACACCAGACAAGACCCCAGGTGTAGACTGTGCAAAGAGGCCAATGAGACAATCCAGCACATAACGGCAGGGTGTAAGATGCTGGCAGGGAAAGCTTACATGAAGCGCCATAACCAAGTGGCTGGCATAATGTACAGAAACATCTGTGCAGAGTATGGGCTGGAAACCCCAAGGTCAAAGTGGGAAACACCTCCAAAGGTGGTAGAAATCAACCGAGCTAAGATCCTGTGGTACTTCCAGATACAGACGGAATGGTAATGGCGAAACAACCGGACATTGTGGGGGTGGACAAAGAGCAGAGGAAAGCCATTGTGGTTGAGATAGCAATACTGAGTGACTGCAACATCAGGAAAAAGGAACATGAGAAACTAGAAAAATACCAGGGGCTCAGAGAAGAGCTGCAGAAGGCCTGGAGGGTGAAGGCATCAGTGGTGCCCGTGGACGTCGGGGCAGTGACCCCCAAACTGGAAGAGTGTCTACAGAAAATCCCAGGAAATACATCAGACATCTCGGTCCAGCAAAGTGCAGTGCTAGGAACAGCAAAGATACTGCGCAGAACCTTCAAGCTCTGGTAGAGGACAATAGCTTGAAGGAAAAAAAGACCGCCCGCAGTGGGTGAGGAGATATATATATATATATTATTTTTATTTTTTCCCCACCACAGTTTTTTCGAAATTTTTTGCATTCCGATGTGAGCCACTACCCCTCTTTGTTTACATTTGTTTAGCCTTTGAGTAGGCTATATGTGTGCCACAGGCATGTTCAATTTTTTTATTCGCACTATGCTGTGATGCTAAAGGAAGAGTTTATAATTTTTTAATTTTAATGTTATATGTTATAGAATATGTAGTTATCTGATTTTTTAAACCAGAAAATTTAAGCTAATGTGCACTTTTGCTTAAACTTGGGTTAAAGCTTGAAATTGTTGAGAGAGCCTCATTTACTTTTATTTTGGGATTATTCTATGCATTTTAACTCTTGAGGACAATCACTCCAATAAAGTTGCACTTTTGACAATATATCTGATGTCTGCCGTAATTTTTAAGTGCATTGAAAAAATCGAATCGAAACTCGAATTTCTTTTTAAAAAAATCTGAGAATTTTTTTTAGGCAAAATCGCCTGGCCCTACCCACGGGGTGAGATCTTGCGTGGAGCCCCAGATCGTTGGAGATTATCAGTGGTCTTGTATGTCTTCCATTTTCTAATAATTGCTCCCATAGTTGATTTCTTCACACCAAGCTGCTTACCACTGAGAATTCCAGGTGCCACAGTGGGGTGGCAGTCGCTGCAGTGGTATCTGTCATTGTGTCCTTGGGCAAGGCACTTCACCTACATTGCCTTGTATGAACGTAGTGTGTGAGTGAGTGTTGTTGGTGGTCGGAGGGTCCGATGGCGCACTATGGCAGCCTTGCTTCCGTCAGTCTGTCCCAGGGCAGCTGTGGCTACAACAGTAGTTTGCCACCACTAAGTGTGGAGTGAAAGAATAATGCCCTAATTCTGTAAAGCGTCTTTAAGTGTCTATGATAAAGTGCTATATAAAATTGATGCATTATTATTATTATTATTACCTATTGCAGATTCAGTCTTCCCAGCCTGGTGCAGGTCTACAATTTTGTTCTTTGGTCTTGGCTGACTATATACTTTTTTGCCGCACTGTATATTCACACACATTTAGGAACTGGTTGGTTAGCAATTTATTCACCAAAAGGATGTCATTTGGGGAATTACTGGGCACATTGGCCTTCAATATTCTGGTCTTCCAGGAAGATGTCTGAAAAAGGAATTCATGAAGACAGCCAGACATGTGACAACCATCTAACCAGCCTGCAGACTCCAGATCCACTTGTAGGTTGGAGAGATGCCTGCTCACAGAGCCAGCCGCTCTCTGCAGCAGCTTTCCTCTCCAACACAATGACATTATTTAGACTTGGACAACTTTATTTATCCCAAAGGGCAATTCAGTTTTTGCAGTCCACCAGGCCACACATACATTCAAAACAGCAGGCAAGACAACACTAAAACTCAGTCACGAAAGATGACGGGCTTGTGGCGAGCGTCAGGACACAATCCAACGTGCCGTTTGCTGTGAACAGGTGGATATGAAGTTTTGGAAGATGTGATTTAAAGTGTGAAAGTTACAGGCCAAAATGCATTTGCACCCATTATAGCGCCACCTATTGGTGCACTTTTTGGTATGGGTGATCTGTGTGCTCTTCTATATGTACCCTGTAAATTTCACAGCCCTCAACATATTACTTCAGCTGAAATAAAGGTTTGTTTATTTATATGTTATGTAGTAATAAACCATGCCCACTTTGACCAATCGCGATTAACTTCGAGATACAGTCCCAGTAGCGACCCAAGGTCATACCCATCAAATTTGGTAGAAATCGGTCGTGCCTATTAGGAGATATACATTTCGCATAATTGCAGTGCCCCCTAGAGGCCTAATTTATTCAAATTTGGCTCATACCCCCACAGTCACATGCCAACCAAGGATCTCAGATTTGGTGGTGTTAGCAATTATTTTGACCGAGATATGCAACAGTTTGCGTTTTTATAGCTCGCTAGAAAATTTTACTCGTTAATATCTTACGCACATTTTGCCCAAACAAAATTTTTTGCTGAACTGTAAAACAAATCCAAATGAAGACTCTACGTGCAAAGTTTCACACTGATTGGACAAAACCCCAAGGAGGATTTCAAAAAAGTAGGTTTTCCAGTTTTTGCAATTTTGCTCCGAGAAAAGTTTAGGCGGAAATAGCCGTGGCCTAGCCCAGGTAATTCAGTGCTATTCAAGGAATCTGTGGATATGAACGTTTTAAATTTGCAACAAAAGGTGTAGGAGTTATTGGCCAAAACGCGTTGACCTTTGTTATAGCGCCACCTGCTGGCGGATATTTGTGAATTTTTGCGTCCAAGGTCCCCTGGGGGTTTTGGACCCAACCACCAAAGGGCACCGCCCTACCTTGCACGGTTTATTCTGCAGCACCACTTTTACCAACGGAAACATAATAAATATAATATATATAATAATAAAAATCCTTACGATTACAATAGGGTTCCTAGCACTCTGGCCCCGCGGGCTTGGCCCCCTAAAAAAGGACACCAAGAACACTTTGAAAAGTAAAACACAACATAACAGATCATTAGGGGCTGCCTGGAACCAATTGTTATGCATCTTCTTCTTCAGTGGAAATCATAATTTTCCATGCACAAATAATCACCAAGATTCATAACTCAACCATATGTGCTACAGATTTGCAACCTTTACCAAAATGTATAGAAACAAAAACTTTTGGACATTTAAACCTATTGTAAATAATTATCTTCTACCACAAATGTTGCTCAATTTACACCAAACTTGCTGGAACCCATCTTCAGACTGTCAAACAATTCACGTTTTTTCTTTCATCAAAAATTGAGCCTACATGTTTGACCAGAAATGGTAATGTACACAAATACTTCCTAAATACATTTTCAAAGTTCACTTAAAAAATATACAAAATTTTGGAATCATTGTAGATATGTAGAAAATATCAGAATTGGATCTCAAAAACTTAATTTATTTTGAATTTCACCCTCATACGAACAATTGGAATTAATGCAAAAATGTCATTTGTAAACATCACTTCTTCACTTAGGGAGCCAATAAATTATTATTAAAAACAAATTACCAGCATCTCCAAGCTGACAATATTTGTATTTTTGTCAAAATAACTCAATTGCCTTTAAACGTTAACGGCTGCACACAGGTGACAGGTTTACTCAATTAGTGAAGCTACAGGTGACATTAACATTTGCTAAATAGCTCAGTGATATAGAGGATGTTCCATTATTAAATGGGTGTTGATTAATTGGTTGACTTATTGATTTAATGAATAATCATTGCAGCTGTAGAATTTCTATAATGCAAGAAGTAGTTTCAAACATGGTTACCGCAGAGTTGTCTCTTGCTAATCGCATCAGAGACAGAGCATCGCCTCTTGTGCCAGAAATTGTGAGTTCAAGCCTCAAATGATGTAAAAATTCACATTAGAATGCCAAAGTTTTTTCATCTTTCTACACTATAACTCATGAACCATGGGCACAGTTGGTAAAGAGGTCACCTTCTGATCGAGCGGTTGTGGGTTTGATCCCATGGTTATACATGTCTATGTGTCCTTGGCCAAGACACTGACCTCTTGTTGGCTCCAAATGGTCGACTCGCACCTTACATGGGAGCACTATTACATCGGTGTGTGAAAGAGCTGATACTAGGGCTGGGCGATATATCGAATATACTCGATATATCGCAGCTTGTAGTCTGTGCGGTGTTGAAAATGACCATACCGTTAAACTCGCGGACTTTTTTTTTTTTTTTTTTTTTAAATTTCTTAGTGGCATTATGCCCAAAAGGTGCTGTAGTGGCAACACACAAAAACGAAGTTTTACCACTTCCTTGCAGGACATGAAGTTTTCTGACTCGTCTGTTCCAAACATAATCCAATAAAAAATGAAGAAAAAAGAGGCAAGCGTAGGATGAATCAATCTGACTCTTTAATCCACAAAAAATAGAAAAACTAAAATAAAAGTTCCAAAATCAAAGTGTCCTTATATTTAAAGCTCAGTCTCAAAGTCCCAAAAATAATAAATCCTTACGTAAAGACCACACTGACGTCCGACCGCGACAATGACGTTTCCGATGGCGATGACGTCATTGACGGTGATGACGACGATGACGTCACTGACGGTGGCACTGGCGCTGACAATGCTGACCACTTTGACTGTTTAGGTTGACGGTTTGAACAGTTTTTACGGTCAGAAACACTGTTGCTCCTCGTCCTGCTTCACTAAACTGCTGTCCTTTGACCGCATGGACTTCACCAGCCTGTGTTTTCCTTCACTTTTCGACACTAACCCACACTTTACGGTAGAAATCCAGGTTTACAGCAGCAAGTCAAAACCAATAGAGCACAGAAACTCTGATCATTTAAAAACGTCAACATAAATCAATATTTAAACAATATTACCTTTAAAACTATTTCAAAATTACCTA
Organism: Gouania willdenowi; assembly: GCF_900634775.1. Classification (NCBI taxonomy): domain Eukaryota; kingdom Metazoa; phylum Chordata; class Actinopteri; order Blenniiformes; family Gobiesocidae; genus Gouania; species Gouania willdenowi. The sequence goes on from NC_041058.1 coordinate 28,236,624, forward strand.
TTCCAAACATATTAATATTTAAACATAAAAAATACTGACATAATAATGATATGGCTCTAACAGGTGCACTTAAATTTAGTGTTGTTTTGAAATGCAATCTTAATGACAACATGCACAAAAGGGCACTATTTGTTTTAAAATATTGTAGTGGCATTATGTACAAAAAGTGCACTTTAATTTTGTGTTTTGAAATGCCATGTGAGTTGCATCCTGCACTAATGTCTTGTTTTGAAATGTCTCTGTGACAATTTTGCACAGAACGTGCACTTTCTGTTGACAATTTTATGTTTGAGCCACTCACTGTTTAATAAATACAGTTATGTCAACTTTGACTTAGTTGTGATATCCCCTTTTTTGCATGAAAGTTTAAAATTGGCATATATTAATGCAGTATGATCAAGAATGTTTTAATGTAGACATATAGAATCATCATACTGGTGTGATTTTGTGCATCAAAGTGTTAATTCAAGGGTAATGCAAAATATCGAGATATATATCGTGTATCGTGACATGGCCTAAAAATATCGCGGTATTTATAAAAGGCCATATCGCCCAGCCCTAGCTGATACTGCAATGCGCTTTGGAACTACTTTGTTATAAAGCTCTCTGTAAATCAGGTCAATGCCTGGCACCAACCATTGTTCTGGCCCCGACCATAATTTAAATTGTTTTGCAGTAAAGAGTAGCAAAATTGCGAACACCGATCTCTTTGACTCTACACTGAAGGAAGGAAACTGAAGAGATTACTCTTCAGTGACAACTGATATCGGCTTATAGCTCTTCACTGCTTCCTATGATAGGTTATCAGCCCTATAAACCCTGAAAGGAAAATACCTGATGTATGAATTTGTCCTACCCCAAGAATAACATTAAATAACTTACTGATGTGAAGGACAGCAGCTCCTCTTCTGTTAGTTTGTGAACAGGGTTGTTCTTCTGAAAATCAGTGCTGAAAAAAAATAATTTAAGGATTTTGAGGAAAATTTTCATTTAACACCGACATTCCAACAATGCACAATACAAAATAAAACATTTAACTTGACCCCATGTATGTATGCATTAAATATTATTGTACGGACCAATAACAGACTTGGCTGCTGAAAGAGAGTCAAATTAAACATGTTCTCTCATAGAAACACGAAGTTGTTGATGAAGGGCAGCTTCTCTGCTTTATCACAGGGAAATCTGTTCATGACACTCTCTCAGCTCTGTTCTCCTCTCTTCACTCGTGCACACGTAGCAAACAACGGCATCAGACAGCAGTAGCGCGAGGTCGAGGACCTCCGCTTCGGTATCCTTCACCCGGCACGGCTTTGGATAACATACAACGGACTGGACAAAGGATGCTCAGCAGTACATCTTACAAAACATCAGCAAACCAAGAACTGCTGCCCATTAGAGACTACTTGCTATGGAAGGGTCTCGTTGGGGTATTGCTGACAGTAAGTTAATGTTGGTGTAAGCATGTCTATCTTGACCCATCTTTTATGTTACAATTAATATATAACAAATTGCTGCCATGTTCATTTATTCTTTAAATCTCGTCTCTGAGGATTTTATCCTCAATAATTGAAAATTTCATAAAACGAAAGCAGGATTTGTTGAATCCACCCTTACGTTATTGTTTTCTGGTATTTAAATAGATTTTTTATTTTTCAGGTAATTGGTAATAACCATCTGACGCTGACCTTCGTATTTTATATGGAGGGTGATATGTGCTACACCAGTTGCAAGTTACTGTTAAAATCAGCCTGTTATAGTTTAATATTTTGATGTAAATTCCTAGTTTTCTAATTGAAAGATTCAAGTCCTAATATAAATAGAAGAGGCTGGAGTTTTATCATAAAAATGTATTTTATAATATACATTTATATTTGAAATCCAAACCTCTTCATCTTTCTATGGAGGGTGAATTGTGACACATTATTTTCAAGTAGCTGTCAAAATCAGCCTGTTGTACTATCGGTTAGGGCTGGGTGATATGACCATTTTTTAATATCTCGATTCTTTCAAGCTATATCACGATATACAATATATATATCGATATTTTGCCCTTGCCTTGAGATGATGCTTTGATGCATACAATCAAACTAGAATGGCAATACTCAATATATATTGATGTTTTCTCTGTGATGTAATTGGGGTTTCCTTTAACTCATTCAGTGCCAGCCATTTTCAGATTTTCTACCCCTCAGTGCCAGCCGTTTTTGACTATGACTATCTGAAATCTGACCAGATTCTGAAAGATTGAAGCCTCTACTTTCAGCAAAAAAAAAAACATTTGTTTCTGGCTCGTTTCATTCTATTGTAATCAGCCGTTGAATAGAGCAAGTTTTACACAAATCTTCAGTTTCAGAGCAAAAAGCTGAGAAAACAGCCTTTTTGTAAAAAAAAAAAACCCTGTCAGTGACTTTAAAGCTATTTTTTTGCTTTAGTGACAACTAACATCTGAACATTGTTTCCCTATATAAAACATTAAAAAAAAACTATTATTATTTTGCTATCTGGGTCAGAGTTGAATTGATTTCTTACTGTATTTTGGCATTCCTCCAACTTTTTCTCCCGTCAGTCTGCACACACGTAACTTCCTCTTCCTCCCCGACATACAGAGTGTCACTGCTTGCCCCCTTTTTTATGGTTTTATCTCACAATCGCCACATTATCCATGAGTTCCACACATGCTCTGGTCGAGTATCCGCTGCTGTGCACTGCTGGGAACGTCAACCCTGTGCGTAGCATAAGTTTCTGTCTCATAAACGCCTTTCCTCCTCTCCTTCTGAGCTCTGCGGAGAATGGATGATCTCTCATCCAAGGGTGCGCTGCTACCTCCAATGTGTCACCTATTTTTTTGCTATCTGGCTCACAGGCTGGGGGTATTTTGTACCCACCTCCACACCCCCCTCCTCCCGACACACAGGGATGACCCGTTTGGCCCGGTGAGTTGATGGTTTTATCTCACAATCACAACATCACAATCAGCTTCTTCCTGCTTTACTGGGTAGCATCAGTGGCTAATCTCTCATCTAAAGGTGCACTGCTGCCATCTTCAGGGCACAGTTGGTCACTACAAAACCCACCAGCTTAGATATTGATGAGGGACCTCTGTCAGGGTGTTTTCTAGTAATCCCTGTGAAAAAATGCAAATGACAAGTTATCTCGTCAATGGCACTGAGCGTTTGGATTTAAAATGACGAGTTATCTTGTCAATGGCACTGACTGAGTTAACTATTACAGCATAGCATACCTGTTAATAGGGTAAGTCAGTTAAAGCCACATGCCAAATGTCACACAGGGACCTTTATTAAGAGGTGTAGATAACAATATCATCATTTATAAAACAAATTATGTGCATTTGTGCACATTTTAAAAACAACTTCAGCTGACTAAAGCAGGGCTTGAGACTGCAACCAAAATGGTCGCATATGCGAGAATATTTTCAATGTGTGCGAGTAAAAATTTTATATGGTCGCATCCATGCGAGTACATATAGTACACATATATATGACGTTATTTTATACGGAGCGGCTGAGTGCTTCGTCACGTCCCACAGAGTGCACTTCTCTTTCTCTCTCTCTGTCCGCGCTGCGTGATTACCGTAAAACTGTCTATAAACAGGCACTGCAAATTGGCTGGCGGCTAGGTTGACCGAGGATTTCGGAGTGGAAGCTGGCTTGAGTGCTGCAGGTGAGGAGACGGCGTACGCTCACGCAACTTTGCTGTAGTATAAACACCAATGTGCTCCTTTGGAGTGAACGCGGTCCGCGAACGGAGCCAGGCATAATGAGCCCTTCACTGAGTGCACGCTCACATTGAGGGCAGCAGTACAAAGGAAAAACGTGTGATAGAACGTACACGCTCATCAGAATCAACATGGAGGGACCAGAACTGATGGACTATGATGCCATAGCTGTGGTTCTCCCAGGGCAGGGTCAGCAACCTGTGGCTCTGGGGCCTAATGTGGCCCTTTGACTCTTTTGCAATGGCTCCCTATAGCTTTAAAAAAAACTATTGAAATAGTTATTTTTTACAGAGACTATTATTGATTAATGACAAATAAAATCAAGATATAACAATTTGTTAACCTAAAATAAATCATGTTGTGCAATGACTGAGTTTTACATCCCTGCTAAGATAACTAAACCAACAAAAACACTATTCTGGAAGAAAATAAAGATTTTAATTGTGTGGGAACAGATTAATTTAACCACCAATGTGCCGGTGAAAACATGCATGCTTTATGTGTGGCAAGAAAAAAGCAATTAGCATGTGTTGACCACATGATCATGTGTTATCAAATTCATGTTAGTTTTTGTAGCCTTTCAAATACATTACCTAAAAAAAAAAAATCTTTATATAACATATTGTGTTCATGTAAACTGAGATGTGTAAGAATTTTAAGATTCAAGATACTGTTTTATTTCTTGATGACAATTTATTTTGTTTTAAACTATTTTTAAGTATCCATTTACATGATCATTATAAATCCCATCAAATTAAATCAAACATTAATCTCTATAATTTCAACTGTATAGAATTTAATACACTATTGTCTTCATTGAGAAGGTATTTTTTTGGCTCCAGGAGGACATTAATCCAGGTGAGATGAGGTTAAATGGTTCCTTGTAGAGTAAAAGTTGCAGACCACTGACCAGGGGAAGATGGTTAGGAGACCCCACTATAAGAGCTGGACCCTCTGAATTTAACTCCATGGGGTGAAGCAATGCAGATGCTAAGTTATGCTACTGTTAAGTTAATTCACGTACAGCATTTGTGCAAAATAAAAAAAACAGAACACATGTAACCTGTTTTTATGTGCTGGTATTATTTAAAAAAACAAAAATGTTACATCTTTTTTTTAAATTATATAAAAGAATTGACCTGTTATTTCAGCCACTGCTTGTTGCAGAAAAACTTAAAATTGACACTAAAACATTTAGCAAATATATCTCGAGTCATTGTCAATCTTTTCATTAGCATGCATGTCTATGCTGTACACTCCCCACCCCCTCTCGAAAAAAAGGTGCGACCAAATTCTGTGCTGATGCGACCAACTGAGAAGTTAGTCGCACCAGTGCCACCACTGGAAAAGTTAATGTAGAGCCCTTTAAAGTGCTGTACAGTTTTTTTGTTATTACAATTAACTATCAATTATTTATTTATCATTACTGACAATTGTTAATTTATCAGATACTATTAGCCAAAGTATTATAATAAAACAGTCACCACTAACACGCACACATGCACTGTATTCATCACCCTCTGAGGACTGTCCCTTTAGGGCCCCATGGAAACGTAAGGTCAGAGTTGAGTCAGACCTGCCTACTTCCTGGGTTGTACTGAGCGCATAGATGGAGCTTTATGTTACTTTTCTGTTAGTGTCCCATCTGAAATGACATAGAAGCAGTGTTTGAGCTTCCCCTGCATACAATGACCATGCAGTGTGACGGTAACGAGTTGTTTTGAGTCCTGTTTACGTTATCGACCCACTGACACCTCCGGATCTCTACAGCGCACATACACACACACACTCGATCCCGCACGCACTCATTTACTCGCACAAAGTGAAATTCTGAAGCCAAACCATTCCAAATTATTTAACCATTATTCTTTTTTTACTAACTTACTGGGGTTTCCACTGGATACGTCTCCGCTGTGCCACGGCACCGATCCAGTTTTGTCCCGCTGTCCGCCATCCGGTAATCCCCACCGGTTGCATTTTGAGTGCACCACGGTGCACTCCGGTTGAACGATTGTGACGTCACGAGACAGAGCAGTTCTCACAATATTTATATAATCGCGCAAGAACGCAGTTATGTGTTATATGTGTATGTGTTATAAACGCAACAATAGGAAAACTAGAAGGTTGGACTCTCTGGTTTTGTCATAGCCACATTTTTTAGCAACAGCCAACAGAGGAGAGATAAAACTGCACCAGTAAAACATGAACTAAATCAAAGTTGCTAAAGTTTACAGTGCAGTTACAGTATGAGAGGAAACAATATAGTGAATGTGAATTTGTTTTTACACATTATGATGTTTTGGTGATGTACTTACTTGAAATGTAATCTGGAGTGTTTAATTTTGAAAAGTGACCTGATATTTTATTGCAGAATACGTGCTTAATTTCCTGTTTAGCTTCATTTGCTCTGTGCTGATTGATGCGTCGTGCTCCGGTGTCCACCAGAAATAGAAGCCCTGCGTATATCTGGCAGAGGGCACCGGACTACCGCAGCTGGGAAGGAGCAGACATGCACTGCAACTGACTCGGTGGAAATTAACACAGACTAACAGCTCCGGTGACACGGCGGTGACGTAACGCAGCGGAGCCGCATCCAGTGGAAATTGGGGGTAATACTCATTATGAGACTGTTTCATAATGAAGGCTGGGTATTGCCAGGCACCTCAAAATACAATATATCACAATATTTTTGCCCACAATAACAATATCGCGATACGGCGATAATCGATATATCGTGGGAAATTTAATCCGCGATTCATCAAGATTTCTGTCACTTAAGAAATTCAGAATTTATCTACTGGTGTTGGGGGGGGGTGTACAAAATACCTTCAGCCTGTGAGCCAGATAGTGACACGTAGGAGGTGGCAGCACATCTTTGGATGAGAGATCGTCCATGCTCAGCAGAGCTAAGAAGGAGAGGAGGGAGGGGGTCCCAGCAGCCTACACTCCACCAGAGCATGTGTGGAACTCATGGATAGTGTGGCAATGGTGAGATAAAACGATAATAAAAAAAACAGGGAATGCAGTGACACTCTACATGTCCGGGAGGAAGAGGAAGTTACGTGTGTACAGACTGTTGGGAGAGAAACTTGGAGGAATGCCAAAATACAGTAAGAAATCATTTAACTCTGATTCAGATAAATAATAATAATTTTGCCATCAAAAGCCCGACTTTTGAAACTGAAGATTTGTGTAAAACTTGTTCTATTCAATGGCTGATTACAAAAGAACGAAATGAGCCAGAAACAAAATCTTTTTTTTTTCTTTTTGATGAAAGTAGAGGCTTCAATCTTTCAGAATCTGGTGTCAGATTTCAGATAGTCATAGTAGAAAATATTCTGTGGGTCTTTAAAAAAATCAGTCAAAAGGCTCAAAAACGGCTGGCACTGAGGGGGGGTAGAAAATCTGAAAATGGCTGGCACTGAGTGAGTTAATACACACTGACCACAAGTCACATGTCCTTGTGTTATGTTTAAGTCTTTAAGGGAAGACTGATACAAAATAATGCTTCACCAAAATATTGGTAATGATGTTTGTGCATATTAACTTTGAATCATTAAAAACTAAATGAATGCAGAAAATAGTCATTTCAGTGCTAGTATTATCAACTTCTCTGTAAACATGAACACATATCAGTGCTGAATGAACTTGTTTTATGAAAACTGGAAGATTTCACTGCATATGAAAACTAAACATTTCAGTCAGTGCATTACCCTGGCATCGATGATCTCATCCACAACAACACGCAACTTTTCCCACGGATCTTCTGTAGCTCTGATGAGATGATAACACACACTGAGCAGGTGAAGCTGCAGAGCGCTGCTGCTCTACACGAGAAACTGTCGGAGTTTCAGAGGCATGTTAAAGTTAAGCAGGCACTGGTCGGTTTAGGCGCTGTTTAATGCAGCTAAAACGGGAGGAGGAGGGCGGCGTGCCTAATAAGCGCTCCCCAGAAACACGTACTCCCCATAAAAAAGGTTCCTTCCTTCTCACAGTGACTCATTTCATGCCGATTCTGTCCATTTCATTTCGTCTGTGATTCCGTTAACATGGACTTTATAGGGACATATATTTAATTTGTGTAATAGGATGGATAATATATATATATATATATATTTATATAGTATTTATTTATTTTGTATTTATTTATTTTTTAAATTTGGTGCTGAGGTGAGTGAGTGGAGGAGGGGGGTGTTTGGTCAGCGTGCGTGTGTTGAGTTTCACTCAGAGGAACAGAACGGGGGGGGGGGTTAAGATAAACAGAGGAGAAAGAAAAAGGCATACTGGCGGCTACAGATTATCTTTTTTTTTTTTTACTTGTCTGCACATGCTGTCAAAGGTCAACACCACAGGAAGTGCAATCATTATGAGACAGCAATGCATATTTTGTTATTGCAATAAAATACATTGATTTATTTTATTGCTTAATTGTGACCATCACCAGCCCTCCCTAAGGAAGGGTAAGAAATCTTTTATTATAGGGAGGATATAAAAAGGGAGAGCAGTGTTACACCTTAGTGGAGGGGGAGGGGGAAGGGGAGGGGAAAGGGAGCAGGGAGAAGAGACTCAAGGCAGGAAATAGAAAAGGTGGGGAAGAATAGACTGTTTTGCAGTGAGGGTGAGATGTGAGGTTGTAGAATATATTGTGCTTATTATGTTGTGTAATCCAGCCAGTATGGTGACAAGTGTGAAGCTTAGCTATAATGGTGGTGGCTGTGAACAGGGGGAATGAATGAATGGTAGTACCTAAAGCAGGTATTTGGGATTAACGTGTCTAAGGTTAAGCCCAGTATGAGTTTTATCCCACATCCCAAGGCGTGCCAGTGCATCGTATACCAGTATATGTGAAAAAAAAAAAAAAAAAAACGCTACTGCAAGCCCAGGAACTGCCCTGGGCCCGCAGATGCAGCCAGGCCAGCAGAAAGAGCAGAGGCCAGGGAGCCCCAGGCAACCCCCCAGATGCCCCCAAGATCCCAGGCCGAGAGGCAGCCACCGCCCCCCCATAGACACATCCGAGGAAACCCCAAGCAGCCGAGCACCAAGCGCATCCCCCCACCGACCCCAACCCCCAACCCCAAGGCCCCCCTCCAGCATCCAGCCCCCCCCCACCCACCCACACCCAAGCACCCAACCCCCCGAGGGAAGGGCCCAGAGAGCCCCCCGCCCGAGACCCCAGCAGAGGAGCCAAGGCCCCCGCCCAGCAGATAAATGTTTTTAAAATGTTAATCTTGTTTAATTTGCTTTATAGCACAGTTACATCCAAAAGCAGCGTAGAGAGCTGCCTTTTTACATAAATGATTTTCATCTTGGGGAACTGACACACAAAAACAAGCCTCCTCTAGCCTTACAGCGGAGTGAGACTGTGTAGCGTCTCTGCCGTACCAGGAAAAAGTGATGTTTAGTCATTTGGGCTATGAAAAGCACAAAATTCTGACACTTTCAAACTTATAGGTACTGTAGGCTATCGAAAATGGAAAAATAAATAATTTATAATTATATTATAATTAAAGCAAATAATCAAAATATCAATTCACCCTTGGGTAGGCACTGCCTACCTTGCCTACCCTGACTGCACGTCCCTGCCTGTAATGGCAAGAGGAGTAGCTTCATGCCCAATTTTATTCGCAAGCTGGAATATATATATATTTTTTTTAATTTTCAAACAACAACAAAATTACACCAACATAGACATACACAAGTCCAGGGCAACAAGAACACTACATGATGAAACACAATCTGCACTCAAACAAAAACTAAACTTAAAGAAGGGATGACTTAAGATCTTTAATTGCAATGTCCCACATATTGGTGGTGTCCAGCCTAGCACCATGCATTCGCGCCGTGGAGAGCTCCAGGTAAGCAATGTCAATAAATGTCATGACCCACTGTTGACGAGACAGCAAGTGAGGGGGCTTCCATCTTGTGGCGACCATCTTTTTGGCAGCCGTAAGTCCTGCCAAAAGGACTCTTTGTTTTGCCCTGTTCAGTCCAAGCCGAGAAAAGTAATTCAGAAGAAGGACCAGGGGAGAGCAGGGAACCAGGCACGATGAGAGGAGAGACAGATTACCAGCCACCATCTATCAAAACCTAGCAACCCCTGGGCACTCCCAAACCATATGGAAGTAGGTCCCCACAATGCCATCATGGCACAAAGTGCAGGTCGGATCCGGCTTACACTTCATGGAAAATAGTCTACGTGGTGTCAAGTACGTCCTATGTAAAAAGTTCAGATGTATCTGTTGGTGATCTGGATTTTTCGGGGAACAGAGTACAGTGTCCCACACAGTGTGCCAGTCAAAGTCCACAGGAAAGTTTGAAATATCTGACCTCCATCTCGGCTCTAAAAGCAATGGTACATAAGTCTGTCTGAAAAAGTGAGAGTACATTTTAGAAATTAGACCTTTTAATCCACATGTACCATCTACAGTACAAACTTTAACAAGGGATGTGGCTGTAAAGGGGACTGCCAAGGTACTCCGTACGTTTTCATGGCGGTTCTTAATTGTAATTAAAAGAAGAAAGATGATTGCTGTAAATTAAACTGGATGCAGAGGTCCTCAAATGAAAGAAGGCCCCTGCCACTAAACATATCACCAAGGGAACGTATTCCTTTTTCATACCAATGTTTACATTGAGATTGCCTAACAGGACATTTGTTAATAAAATAGTCAGTTATTAAAAATAGGGGAGTAAGGATTCCATTTAATTGTGTGACCACGTTTTTTCAGCGGAACGCCAGACTGCAATGCAATGCGATAGAATCGGAGCAAAACGGACACGGCATTTACTACATAGAGTGTTTGCAAATAATACCTCAGTCAAACCCAATGGATGCGCTATTGCTTCATCTAACGCTCGCCAGGCCACATCAACTGAACTATCAAACCATGCAAACAGAGGATGCAGTACAAAAGTCCAGTGATATAATTTAAAATTTGGAAGTGACAGTCCACCTGCAGTTCTGTTAGGTTGCACCGTGGACAGTTTAAGGCGTGGGCGTTTGCCCTTCCAGATAAATTTAGTGATCAGAATCAGAATCAGAAGAGCTTTATTGACCAGGTACAGTTTAGAACAATACGAGGAATTTGACTAGGTAGTTGCAGTGAAAGGAGACACATCAACACACCGGAGCAGCCATTTGCGGCGCCCACATATTTAGGTGAAAAAAGGGATCAATAACAGGAGGAGAGGAGGGGTGAGGGGAAAAAAACTGCCAGTTTGAAACTGATTTCCCTAAACAGAGAAAGCAGTGTGAAACCAGGAAAAAAACCGCCTCTGCAAACATAAATGTAAGCATGACACAGTCAAACAACTCGAGACAAGGCATGTAGGAAGGGTTGGGTGGGAGGTTGGCTATCGAGTTTCCACTTCCAAGCCGGGTCTCGAACTTCTCCCAGTTGTTATCCATAACGCGTAGACGATCCAAAAGCAGCTCTTGCTTGCTTTTGATATCGATCAACACATGAGTCTGAGTGTTCAGAGCCCTGCTACATCCTTCAGAAATCACTGGCAGCTTTTCCAAAACAGTCGCCAGCGTAGTACGGACTTTTCGATAGATTAGGAAGCCACCAGCTCCGATCAGCAGCATGCCTACTATCATTATTCCAATCATGTAGATGTCCTCCACGTCTTCCACGGAAAGGATGGACAGACACACAACTCACCACTTGTTCCAAGGGTCAAGTGTGTATCCAGCCGCAAACGTCCCGCTTGGACATGCGGGGTCACCACCCCTGGTTCTTTGCGTCGAAAAAATCTGATCGATAGCACTGAGAGACCAACTAATTAATTCCATTATTCCGGTTTTGGATGAGTTGCAGAGAGAGGCTCTTGTTAGTTTCACAAGACCTGACAAAGCAGCAGCTAGGAGAGAGATAAGACGGAAGGGAGGGAGAAACAGAGAGTGCGACTGACCTCGTCGAGAGAAGCAAGAAGAAAGTGATGGCATTGTGAAGCCTGTCCCAATAGCGTGCTGGAGGATGGAAGTGGAATCATAAAACTGAGAGAATTTATGCGGGGTAGCAAGTTCATCTTAACTATTGAAACACGAGAACGAAGAGAATTTTGTAGCAAAGACCACCTCTCAAGGTCAGCCATAATTTTAGAGAAAGCACCGTCATAATTAGTTTTAACGATAGATTGCAAAGATGAGGAGATTTCAATTCCCAGATACTTAAACTGTTTCACAATCGGAATTCCAGCAGGGAGAGTAGAGTTCCTCATAGTCTCATTCAGTGGTAAGAAAGCAGACTTATCCCAATTAATCTTGTAACCAAATATGTCACATAAGTTATTAAATATTGATAACAAATTAGGGATTGACTGAACATCCCCCACATACAAAAGAACATTGTCTGCGTATAAGGAAATGTAATGTTTCGTTATTGTAATGTGCCGTTCATTTCAATTGGAGTGACTTTATCAGACAGACTAATAACTTGAGCCAGGAGCTCCAGAGAGAGCACAAACAAAAGAGGACTAAGAGGACATCCCTGTCTAGAGCCTCAGGCAATAGCAAAGGGTAAGGAACATTTCTTGCCGGTGAGTACCATTGCTGATGGATTATTATAAAGGACCTGGACCATTTTTATGAAATTTGTACCCATGCCAAAATATTTTAATAAAGACCACAGGTACTGAACTCCAGCCTATCAAAAGCCTTCATGGCATCGAGTGAAAAAACCCCTCCCGGTAATTTAGTAGCAGACCTTGACTTTATAAAACCCATTTGGTCGTAATTTACCAATTTTGTCATAAAAGGCTGAAGTCTGCGGGCTAATAATTTAGCAAAGATTTTCAGATCAGCGTTCAACAGAGAGAGGGACCTATAACTGGAGCATTCCTGTGGGTCTTTATCTTTTTTGAGTAATAATGAAATTATTGCAACATTAACGTCTCTCAAAAAGGATCCAGTCTCTAGGGATGCCTGAATCATGTCAAACAACAAAGAGCCAAGATGATCCCAAAAAGCAGCATAAAATTCAGGTGGGATCCCGTCAGCACCAGGAGCTTTACCTCTACGCATTTCCTGAACCGCTTCTTTAAGTTCAATCCGCGTAATGGGAGAATTAAGTTTAATCAAATTGTCTTCCGATAGTTTGGGTAAATGAGCAGCATCTGAAAAGTTTTGGCAATCATGTTCGGTGTGTGCCAACTCTGAGCTATATAATTTGGAATAACAATAAGAAAAAACAGAGTTAACACTTGTTGGTTCAACCGAAACTTGTCCATTAGTATCTTTAACAGAGGAGATATCAAAGAATTGCTTATCAGCCTTAAGCTTAAGAGCAAGTAAATGGCTTGGTCAAGCCCCATTAAAATAATAGCATTGTCTTGTTTTATGTATTAAAAATTCTGCACGACGCTTAAGAATATCGTTAATTTCCTTCTTCACCAAATCATACTGAATCGAGAGTTTTTCATCGAAACATAGTTGCAGTAAATTATCAAATACTTTCAGTTTGCTTTGCAGTATATGCAGTCTAGACGTCCTGGATTTTTTAATATGTGAAGCATATCGAATAGTATGCCTCCCACAATATTCTGGCATCATCGGCAGAGCCCTTATTAATGATCACAAATTCATTCAGCTCTGAAATGAATTGAGATTTAAAATTGTCATTATCTAGTAAAGTGGTACTGAAGCGCCAGCGAGGAGCACATGGAGGGAAAAATGTCAATGAGGCATCCACAATCACCGCTTTGTGGTCAGAAACGGTAACAATATTATGAAAAACTTTATAAATGTCCTGAAAGCAACTCGCGGAAAAAAACAAATAATCAATTCTAGAAAATGATTTATGTCTGGCCGATCTGTGTGTATAATCTCGACTACCAGGATTCATCATACGCCATAAATCAATTACTCCGGTCTCATTAGCCCAGCAGTTGAGTGCCTCTGTAGCACATGTTTGCTTATAATTTTGAGAGGAATTGGATCTGTCAAGCGCAGGATTCTTCACGGCATTAAAATCCGCACCCACAATTAGTTTAAAACTGGAGAGTTCAAGTATTGTTTTTGTAATTTGATCATAAAACTCTTTCTCTACAATATTAGGGGCATACAAAGATATCAAAGCCAAATTTGTCCTCTCTATGTTCAATTTAAAAACCACAATCCTGCCTTTATCATCGGACCAACTATCCAATTGCTTAAACTGCAAATTACGGCGGGTAAGAATTGCAACACCCTTGGATTTACTGGGTGCAGAGGAGAAAGAAACAACCTTAAAAAACTTATTGGCAAAACGGTTTATATCACATTTCACTAAATTAGTTTCTTGTAGCAGTGCGATTTGGATTTTTTGACTCCGGAGATAACTTAAAATGGCAGACCTCTTTATTGGGCTATTCCATCCGCCAACATTAAGGGACAAAATTCTTAACTGAGTGGTCATCTACACAGTAAAATAACATTTCGTACAGAATACACCATAGTAGAAAACATATGCCCTGGACCTGAGCAACAAACACACATAAAAACAAAGAAAAATTAACAATACAATAATACAAACGTAAAATCAGGAGAAGACCTGAAAAAACCAGACCTAACACTCCTATAATAACTAACCAAAAAAGAACTTTTGTTTCTCCTAAATGCACCAATTCCCCAAAAGCGAAGGCACACAATAATGGTCAATGAATAAAAAGACACTTTTTGGAGAAAAAAAAAATATAGACCAAAAACAAATTCTACCAGGACCACCTGAATATGCATCAGGTAAACTAGCAATTGGCCCAGAGTAACAATCTGGCACTACATGCTTAAAACTGAAAAAATACAGTTAAATAAAAAATTTAAATGAATAAAGTAGTAGTAAAAGTTGTCTCGAGCAAAAAAATATATATATACACATATATATATACAATATATACACATATATAACAGCTCTCTTTAATTAAAATTTAAAATAAAATAAGCGTAAATGTTTAAATGTAAAAGGCTTTTAGTAAAAAATGTCAAAATATAAATTTCAATTTTCTTATGTGTAACCATATCAACAAAATAAACTAACGCATTGTAAAAAGATAACAAATCCAAACGATAGCTTCGTTAAACATATGTATCATGTGTAAAAGGACTAACACAAAATTTGTGTCAAGTGTTCACATCATAGAGTAATATATTATGATACATATGTAAAGTCACGATTACGAAAAGCTTGGCACGCAATTAGTGTGTGTAGCACCAAAAACCACACTACAAGGAGGGCCAACTTGGAAAACATAGCAGTACAGCCAAACATGTACGTCTTAAATGAGCTATTCAGCCTCTAATCGTGCATCCTGTCGACGACTAGAGACAAAGTCAGTTGCTTCTTTCACGGAAAAGAGATGTTTCCTCGAGCCATCCTCAAGCACAACAAATAGCTTAGCAGGGTACCTCAGAGCAGGCTTGAATCCCAACTCATAAAGCTTCTTCATGACATCTCTGTATCGGGTGCGTTGCTCCAAAACCTCGGGATTGTAATCCTCAAAGATGTGGATGACAGTGCCCTTGTATTTTAGCTTGCCCCGTAGTTTTCGTGACGCCCGCACAACCAGCTCCCGGATTTCAAAGCTTAGCGGCTAGTGTGCGATGGGCCCTATCCAACCTCGGTGGCGACGACAAGGTATCAGCACCAAGCATCTCAAAAAGTAGTTGGGAAAAGAAGACTGTTTGCTTGGAGCCTTCAATATCTTCCGGCAGCCCGACGATTCTGATATTGTTACGACGACTTCTGCCTTCAAGATCATTACCTTAGCTTTTAGCTTAGCATTGTCTGTGACCAGGACCGAGAGCGTGGCCTGAATCTCCGTTACATCAGTGGTGGTAGAATCTCAAAATCACTCTAGGCCGGCAATGCGTGTAGTATGGTCATCAACAGTGGCCTGGACAGCGTTCAAATTGGCCTCGTATCTCATAAATGTGTCCTTAATCTCCGCCAACAACTCTGCTTTCATCTCCGCTAGCTTATCAGTTAGCACCGCGGTGAATGCGCTAATGTTAGCCGCCTCTTCTCGCTCGTGACTCTTTTTAGTTGACTTGGACATGGTTATTTCTGGACGAAATGAACCCAATATAGTTCAGAATCAGAAGTGACCACACAAAAGCGGCGGCTGTACTCTTGGCTACTTTCTGATAAAACATTTTCACTACTGTTTTAGGAGGTTTTACAGTGATTTGTATACATCTGAATCACTGAGAGATGACCATTTAATTACATCTCCCTTTCAAAAAGTTGATATCCCGCACATTGACCTGAAAAGAAAGCTAAACTGTAATCTCTATTTTCTATTAGAGAATGTGAGCTGGCCATTAAATGCATGCAAACTGGGAAATCCCTTGGGCCTGATGGGTTCCCAAGAGAATTTTTAAAAATGTTTTCTGACAAATTGGCCCCTATTTTAAACTTTCAGCTGGCTCACTTCCTGTAACATTACGACAAGCCACCATATCACTTATCTTTAAAAATGCAAAAATAGACAGGATTGTGGATCCTATCGCCTTATTTAGCTTTTTAACGTTGATAACAAAATTCTTTCAAAACTAGTTGCAAACAGTCCTCCCAACCAATTTCACCAGACCAGACAGACTTCATAAAAAAATCGGCAATCTTCCTCCAATATTAGGCGTTTATTTAACATAATTCATGGACCATCTCCACCCAACAAATCCGAAGTACTGATATCATTGGATGCCGAAAAGGCTTTCGATAGGGTGGAATGGGACTATCTATTTTGCACCCTTGAGAGATTCGGTTTTGGTCCCAAGTTTTGATCGTGGATTAAAATTTTATATAGCTCTCCAATGGCAGCTGTACAAACTAATAACAATATTTTATCCCTTTTCCCACTAACGCGAGGGACTAGACAGGGGTGTCCACTCTCCCCTCCCCTCTTTGCTATTTCAGTTGAACCACTGGCGATAGCCCTGCGCAGCAATAAAGATATAACAGGAATTACAAGAACAGGATTGGAACACAAAGTTTCACTGTATGCAGATGATATGTTACTTTTTATATCAGACATTTCTTCAGTTCTTCCTATCGCCCTAAATGTCCTAAAGGAATTTGGTAAGATTTCAGTTACAAAACAAATGCCTCAAAAAGTGAATTGATGCCCATAAATTAGATTGCAAAAGACTGTCTGCGTATTCAATGCCATTTAAAGTGTATATGGAAAAAATATAATATCTTGGTGTTTGGGTCACACAAATTTAAAGATCTTTTAATGGCAAATTTTCCACCATTTCTGTCCTCTTTGAAGCAGAATCTCAATTGCTGGGATTTCTTACCCTGATCTTTGGCAGGTAGAATTAACACCATAAAGATGAATTTATTCCCCAAACTTCTTTATCTGTTCCAGTGTGTACCAGTCTATTTAACCAAAACCTTTTTTATCTCCCTTAACAAAAAGCTCACCTCTTTCACGTGGAATAAAAAGAAACCATGTATAAGCAATGCTATATTACAAAGACCTAAACAACATGGAGGACTCGGTTTACTTAATTTAAGTTCTATTATTGGGCTGCAAATATTAAAATGATGTCCTGTTGGAGGGCAAATGATGAAACGAAGGCTGTACCACCTGCCTGGCTAACGCCAGAAAAAGGCTTCTGTGAAAACACCTCACTATCTCCTTTGTTACGTTCTTCTCTACCAAACCCAGAGCCTCTAATTAATTATACTTCAAACCCAGTTGTTATTCATTCTTTAAAGATTTGGAAACAGTTTAGACGACATTTTGGGATCTGTCAATTATCATTTAGGGATGCACTGAATCAGGGCCGGCCCATGGCATAGGCAGTATAGCCAAACGCTATGGGTGCTGGCCATCGTAGGGGGCACAAAAAAAAAAAAAAACTTAAACAATCAAATCGCTGATATTAATAGCATACTAAATTTGATAATATTATTAATAACTAGTTAGTCTAGTTTTAATTAAAATTTAAAAAATTGTTTTACTCCTGCTCCCCGAATCGATCGACAGGTTGTCTGAGGTGTGCCCCAGGGCAGGCAGCTAGACCAGTTGTTTACTGTTTACTGCTGCAGCACGGGCATCATGTCTAAACTACCAAACTAATGATCTGGTGTCCAGGGAAGAACAAAAACGGAAAGAAGAGGAGGAAAACGTGGAAAAGCCAGAGGTAAGCCAGTGTTTGACTATCATGGATTAATGAATTGTTGTGCATTATCAAACAAGCTAGCAGAGCGACCATGCTAAGGGATGTTAGCAGCTAGTGCTAAACAGAAACATATAAAATATTAGCTTAAAAAAACATTGATTGCAATGGCAACAGCGGTCTAATAGTTTATTACATTGTAGTTTAATGTAATTTTAGGAGAACTATGTATTATTATGTACATGTAAGGACTGACGTCACAGTTTGTGTTTTACAAAATTAGGATCAGAGATAGCTGGCGCCTATATATATACAGTATATACAGTATAAATGACTTGACATGATCTATAAATAGGTAAACATAGACAAATTATTAAGAAAAATGTTAATATTTCTAATTTTGTCAACTAGTACAGTGCCCATCGGAAGTATGCATTCATGTGGGAGCATAAGGGGTATATTTGCGGGTCCAATTTTCCTGGTTTAATTCTATGGACATGTGCATGACTTCATCACTTTTATATTTTTTTGTGGTGTATTTTCCTGTAGCATATGTTTTTTGGAGTCATGTGTATTTATGTATCTTTCTGTTGTCTTTTTGTGCATAAATGTTTGCTGTTTTTTTTCATTTAAATTTTTTTTGTAATGTATATTTTTTGGGGTCGTGTTTTTTTTTGTTTCTCTCTGTTGTGCTTTTGTACATTTTTTGTATAATTATTGTTTTGTTGCCATTGTAGTGTGATTCAGGAGTCATTTTGTGTATTTTTTGTGTAAATATTTAGTTTTATGTATTTTTAGTATAAATATTCAGTTTTGTGTATTTTGAGCCATTTTCATATTTTTGTTGTATTTTTCGGTAATGTATGTTTTTCAAGTCATCATTATGTGTATTTTTTGATCTTTCTGTGAATTTTTTGATCTTTCTGTGAATTTTTTGTATAATTATTGTTTTTTGTTGCCATTTTAGTGGGATTCTGGAGTAATTTTGTGTATTTTAGTTTGTTTTTTTGGTGTAGTTTTGTACATTTCTGTTGTCATTTTAGTATATTTAGTTTAGTGTATTTTGAGTCATTTTCATATTTTTGTTGTCGTTTGGTGTATTTTTCTGTGTGCGCGCGTGCGTGCGTGGATCAAATATCTCCCCGACGCGGTGCGAGTTTGACCTGAAACTTGGTCAACGGGTTCCAAATACCCCGAGTGTGTGTATCTGTTATTTTGGAGTAATTTGGTCATTTCAACATGTTTATTTTAATTTTATTTCACTTCTGGACGGCCCCAAAATGAAACCTATTCAGCTTTTGACCTCAGGGTGTGAGGGGGCGCTAGCGCACCATCTATATCTATTTCACTGCACAGCTCACTTCCGGTACGTGCATGAGCTCCTGTGGACTTCTCTTTTCTCTTTTGAGGAAAAATACCTTTTTACTGTTCTTTATTTCGAAATATATTTTCATGTTAGTTTGACCGTACGCTATTTAGACCGGACAGACCTCACCCGGAAGTTATTGACGGCAATAGCTGCTGTGTTGAAAGCTGCACATTTCTCAGCAGCGCGTGTGTGAGAGAACCAACGGAGGAGATTTGTGTCCAAGGCAGAGAGTCACACACACACACACAGACGGTGATCGATAGTGAAGCGCACGTGATCGGTGATCGGTGTGTGTGTGTGTGTGTGTGTGTGTGTGTGGGGTAGTGACTGTAGTGTTGAGTCAAATCTAAGTGTTTACATGTTAACAAAAAACTAAACAATATTTATACAGGAAATACACAAAATGACAACAGAAATGCAGAAAAATATACAAGGCTCCAAAAACACACAAGATTACTCCAAAAAACATATTACAGAAAATTACACCAAAAGACAACAAAAACATGAAAATGACTCAAAATACACTAAACTAAATACTTACACAAAAAATACACTAAAATGACAACAGAAATGCATGAAACTATACCAAAACAAAAAAAATACACAAAATGACTCCAGAATCACACTACAATGGCAACAAAAAACAATAACTATACAAAAAATGCATAGAAAGACAACTGAAAGATAAAAAATACATAAAATGATCACTTCAAAAAAACATACATTACAGAAAAATACACCAAACGAAAAAAATATAAAAATGAGTTATAAACAAAACAACACATTCATCATGCGCATGTCTCATAGAATTAAACCAGGGAAATTGCACATGCTATTTTACTTTGAACCTGCAAATATACCCCTTAATAATGCTACGGAGTATGTTGTTATTATTATGCCCATTACTGACAACTCTTCTTAAGCTCCCACTATATGAATACATACTTCCGATGGGCACTATACTCGACTTCAAAAAAAACATACATTTACAGAAAAATACACAAAATTACTTGTGAATCACACTACAATAGCAACAAAAACAATAATTATACAAAAATACAAATGACTCCAAAAGAACATACATTACAAAAAAATTTAAATAAAAAAACAGCAAACATTTATGCACAAAAAGACAACAGAAAGATACACAAATACACATGACTCCAAAAAACATACGTTACAGAAAAATACGCCATACAAAAAAATATAAAAGTGATGAAGTCATGCACATGTCCCATAGAATTAAACCAGGAAAATTGCGCCCACAAATATACCCCTTATGCTCCCACATGAATACATACTTCCGACGGGCACTGTACTAGTCTATCTAAAAAGTAAGGATGGTCTGTGTGCGTGTGTGTGCGTGTGTGTGTGGAGCAAATATCTCTCCGACGCGGTGCGAGTTCGACCTAAAACTTGGTCAATGGGTTCCAAATACCCCAAGTGTGAATCTGTTATTTTGGTGTAATTTGGTCATTTCAAAATGTTTATTTTAATTTTATTTCACTTCTGGACGGCCCCAAAATGAAACCTATTCAACTTTTGAACTCAGGGTGTGAGGGGGTGGTAGCGCACCATCTATATCTATTGTCACTTCTGGTTCCGGGTTCATGACGTCACCGTGTCGCAGTTGTTTGGGTTTAAAAAAAAAAAAAAGTCGAAATTAAAAACGTTTTTGTACCACTAAAAGTCATTTAAGTTAAAGGTATTGTGGACGATGTTTAAAAAAGAAACTCCCTCTCCATATTTTGAAAAAAAAACGAGCATGCGCAACACGCCTACGTGTGCGGGAGAGCGTGCACAAGCCCCGTTTTCCTCGTGCACAGCTCTGTTTACAAGTTGGTGTGGAAATCGGTCATACAAGCTTACCTTACAAAAGAAGATTTGCACTTTTCCCACTATGTCAGACTCGCCACCGGTAAGTGAAAATCCATTTTCAAAGGACCCGGTGCGCACCGGGCACGAGCACGTACGACGGTCTTTTGTAAACATGATTGACAATTAGGAGGACCAATAGTCTTGATGATCCACCCGGAAGCTAAACATTGTCGACAGTACCTTTAATATTTCATGGTTATTTAATATTATTCCCATGATTCCAAACTTACTTTAAATCTCGGGTCACAGACTTCACTTCCTCCTTCATCTCCATGAGTGTGGGCGGTGGCTGTGCTGACGGTCGTTAGCCGACCTTATCGCAAACATTCTGATTCTTCAAACAGAGGAATGTAACGTTATTGTGAGCGGATGGGTCCACTATGATTATTGTTTGTTCTGCGCAACGGTGAGTGTTTCTTCTTATATTCTTCTATGTGCTAAGAAAGATGCTTGCAGCTACAATGTAAACAAACATACGGGATGTACATGGTGAATGCACACAGAGCCGCCGAGAGAGAGTTGGGACTTTGGTGTGGCAAAACATTTATTTTTCCTGGTTCTTTCGGGTCTCTCTCTCTCTCTCTCTCTCTTTTTCACACACACACACAGACACACAAAATTATATCTAAAAATCATACTACTACCGTATTATTGTTATTGCTATTCTTATATCATTCTTTTTTGTATTATTCTTTTATCTTATAGTTACTAGTATTCTCATTGTATTATTATTATTGCTATTACCTTATTATTTTATGTTGTTATTATATGATAGTCATTGCTATTCTTATATTTACCATTATATTCTTTTTCCTTATTAATGTATATTTTTTATTATAGTTACTGGTGTTCTCATTGTATTATTAGCATTGCTATATTATCATTATATTACCTTATCATTATTTAATATTATTTATTATTAATAATGTTTTTAGTGCATTACTATATTATTTTGTTATTGAAATTATTACCATTAATATCATTACAACATTACTTTTATTACTATTACTACTTTCACTATTAATATTATATCCCTATCAACATATTTATTATTATCAGGGCTCTACACAAACTTATCCAGTGGTGGCACTGGTGTGACATACTTTCTCTGTTAGTCGAGGGGTTGTACAGCATAGACATACATGCTGATGAATAGTTGACTTAACTGGCTACCGTAGTTACCGTGTCTCTCTTAACAACCTGCGACAGATTATGTGCAAGAAACGCGCGCATGTGTGATAAATAACGCACGAAGGAGATGGCTGGCACACACACAGTATTTATGTGTGTGTGCCAGCGCACATACATAAATATGTGTGTGGGCGACCGTGGCTCAGGTGGTAGAGGGTCGTCTTCTGATCGAGAGGTTGGAGGTTCGATCCCAGTACCTGACTATGTGTCGAAGTGTCCTTGGGCAAGGCACTGAACCCTAAGTTGCTCCCAGTGGTTGACTAGGGCCTTGCATGGCAGTCCTGTCCCACTGGTGTGTGAATGTGAGAGTGATTGGGTGAATGAGCTGATATGTAAAGCGCTTTGAGACTGCTTCAGTGTGGTGATAAAGCGCTATATAAATCAAGTCCATTTACCATTACCATTTATAATAAAAAATATACTAAATGAGTAAAATAAAACTAAAAACTAAACAATATTTATACAAAATGACGACAGAAATGCATAAAAATATAAAAAAAGGCTCCAAAAACACACAAATTTACTCCAAAATACATACATTACAGAAAAATACATTAAACAAAAATATGAAAAATATTTACACAAAAAGTACACAAAATGACAACAGAAATGCATTAAAATATACAAAAAGGCTCCAAAGACACACACAGCTACTCCAAAAAACATTCATTACAGAAAAATACACCAAACAACAAACATATGAAAATGACTCAAATTACACAAAACTAAATATTTATACAAAAATACACATAACAAAAAACAATAATTATACAAAAAATGCACAAAAAGACAACAGAAAGATGACTTCAAAAACATATATACATACATACAAAAATATAAAAATGAGTAACAAAAACAATAATTATACAAAGATGCACAAAAACACAACAGAAAAATACGCAATTATACCCCTTATGCTCCCACATGAAAGCATACTTCCGACGGGCACTGAACTAGTATTTGTGAATTTGAAAAATGCATTTGAAAATCTGAAAAACATGTGTGAAAATCTAAAAAACTGCATGTGAAAATTGCGGATCTATTTGTGAATATTTTTTAGACACATCTCTGCCCATAGAATGGATAGGGCTTTTTTAGCTTGTGTTGGTTAAAGTTGCTTTATAAATCACCACCAGAAAATGACACTATTTTTACTAAATAGTTTTTGTGCAATACCTCTGAACTGCGACCATGGCTCAGGTGGTAGTGGGTCGTCTTCTGATCGAGAGGTTGGGGGTTCGATCCCAGTATCTGACTATGAGTCAAAGTGTCCTTGGGCAAGACACTGAACCCTAAGTTGCTCCCAGTGGTCGACTAGCGCCTTGCATGGCAGTCCTGTCCCACTGGTGTGTGAATGTGAGAGTGATTGGGTGAATGAGCTGATATGTAAAGCGCTTTGAGACTGCTTCAGTGTGGTGATAAAGCGCTATATAAAATCAAGTCCATTTACCATTTATTACAATTCCAGTATTGTTAAATCTGGAAGTTTTGCATCTTTTTACAAAATGTGAATGTCAATAGTAAAATATTTTAGACATAAGTGTTTAAATTAAAAAGAATACTCGATGAGCCAACCCACTACAATCTATCTATCTTTAATCTGTATCTTGTTTTTGTGCAATGCCTTACTCTAATAATATTAATAATTTGTATTTTGAACCTGTTACTAAGATATTTAAATTGGCTTTTATTTACTTGTATGAGAAACGCTTTAATCAAAACTACATAAAATGTCAAAAAAGTAATTTTGCTCATGTTTTCGCCTTATGTAAAGCGTCTTTGTCGATATGGTAATGACCACTATGCAAGTGTTAGAAATTATTCTGATAATAATAATATAACAATAATGTAAATATCAATTACGTGGTATGAAAAACGCCAGATAAGGGGGCACCAAAAGAAAATCTCACCGAGGGCGCCAGAGAGTTTCGGGCCGGCACTGGATTGAATATATTCGGCCAAATATTGCAAAAAAAAAAAGCCACATTCGGCCTTCGGTTTAGTGAGTTAAATGCAAGGTTGAATAGTAGCGTGTGACGCAATGGTGCAATCAAACAACATGCAGTGATTTTGAGTCGGAAAAGTGTGAGCGCGTTGCTGCAGGAGCACAGCAGCAACAGCTTCTCCTTTCCGCACACAAACAGACTCTCTCCTTTCCGGTCACCGCTTTCCGTCGTCAGTCACCGAGCCCGATGTTAGCACTGTGAGCCACAAATCCGTAAACATCCCCATTGTTTCCTCCTCAGTTCACAAGCAATGTCGGGTCTCGCTGCATAGACTGGTGTAGCATTAGCAGGGAGTTCTTTTTTTTCTTTGTTTTTTTTTCTTTTACCTTGTCTGCACATGCTGTCAAAGGTCACAAGAAGTGCAATCATTATGAGACAGCAATGCATATTTTGTTATTGCAATAAAATAAATTGATTTATTTTAAGGCTTAATTGTGACCATCACCAGCCCTCCCTAAGGAAGGGTAAGAAATCTTTTATTATTGGGAGGATATAAAAAGGGAGAGCAGTGCTACACCTAGGTGGAGTGGGGAGGAGAGGGGAAAGGGAGCAGGGAGGAGAAACTCAAGGTAGGAAATAGAAAGGGTGGGGAGGAATACATTATTTCACAGTGAGGGTGAGATGTGAAGTTGTAGAACATATTGTGCTTATTATGTTGTGTAATCAAGCCAGTATAGTGACAAGTGTGAAGCTTAGCTATAAAGTTGGTGGCTGTGGACAAGGGGAATGAGTGAGTGGTAATATCTAAAGCAGGTATTTGGGATTAACGTGTCTGAAGTTAAGCCCAGTATGAGTTCTATCCCACATCCCAAGGCGTGCCAGTGCATCGTAGACCAGTATATGTGCAAAAACCGCTACCGCAAACCCAGGAACTGCCCCGTGCTCGCAGATGCAGCCAGGCCAGCAGAAAGAGCGGGGGCCAGGGAGCCCCAGGCCACCCCCCCACGGCCGAGCAGCTCCCCAGACGCCCCCAAGATCCCAGGCCGAGAGGCAGCCAACGCCCCCCACACACACACATCCGAGGAAGCCCCAAGCAGCCGAGCACCCAGCGCATCCCGCCACCGACGGGCACGGGGCACCACGGGCCCCAGGGCCGCGCCGAGCAGCACAACCGGAGACCCCCTGCGGCACCCCCCGAACCATGCCGGCCACACGGAGCACGACGGGCGGCGGCCGAGCAGGAGAGAAGCCAGCGCCCACACCAGGGCCAGCACAGGCCCGCACAACACCACAACATAGCACCCTCCACCCTGTGGAGGGTGGAGTTCTAACAGCTGATGTGTGTAAACAATGGGTCTGTGGCTCCAAGCAGTGACACGATCAGCAGCAGAAAAAGTAGAGCAGTTTGGGCGTCCAGTAGTGCAGATTGCATTTAGATACATGGCAATAAAGTATAATATATATTCTATATTAAACCGCAGTGTTGTTTTAGCTGTAAGATAGTTGGTGAGGGATGAGCTCACTTTCTCAGAGGCATGTTAAGTGATGTTACCTGCCAACGTGGGCAAAATCCAACTCGCCCGTTTGGAGCTGACTTTTTACAAAATGTGGAATAACAAGAGAGGGAGATAACAGAACTTTTTCAACTTTGGCCCTCTGAATGAGGCTAAAGGAATATATATCACTGTAGCAAAACTATTATAGTGATTTTTTTCATCATACCTCCCCTTTAATGCACTTCAGTTTTTTTTGGAATGCATGTTGTGCTTTAATTGAAGGCACCTGGTCTAGACAGGAGATTTGTTCATTTAAATTAGGGGCGGGAACCTCTGGGTACCTCACGATACGACACGCAATACAAAGCTCACGATAATGATTATCTCAGGATATGAGAAATCAATCTACAATAATCTGACATAATAAAAAGAAAATGTAAGTGAAAAATTAATTTTTTTATTTCATATCTCTGAAAAACTATAAATTGAAAAAGTGTCCTATGAACAGTGACACTATTTTAGTGCAACATTTCTGTAAATAAGTGTCAACATACCAATGTAAACAAATAAGTATCTCCAATAGTGCTTTCTGTAAACAAAAAATAGAGTCTTTCTTACCAGTGACACCATTATAGTGCAATATTCCAGTAAACAATATATTGGTTCCTTCAACAAACAGTGACAAAATTTCTGTGAAGACCTACCTGCACATTTTAGTGAAAAAGCAAAAAAAGATGTTGGGGAAAAAAAAAAAAAAAAAATGAAATTAGAAAAAAAATAATTCGATACTTAGCGGGAGCATATCAGGCAAAGATTTACTAAAAACTGACAAAGACTTAATTAAAGTAGTTTCATTACTAAATAAAAAAAGTAATAATAATAACAATAATTAGGGACGTCCCGATCAGGTTTTTTCCCCCCAGAGTCCGAGTCCTTTGATTTTGAGAATTGGCCAATGCAGAGTCCCAATCCGATACTTCTATAATACATTAAAAAGATAAAGAATAGCAAAAAACATATCCAGGATGTCCCTTATTTATTCTATTCACCTTATTTTAACATTCAACCCTAAACAGAGCACTTCTGTGATGTAGCTTGATCAACCAAGCAATAAATTAAAAAAAATTAATTTCAGACTTTAGTGCAAGATTAAATATTAAATAAAAATGTCTGATATAAAAATTAATTGTGCCTCATCTTAAAATACCAAACAGGCATGTAAACAAATAAGAAAATAAAAGTGCCACAGTGCTGTAAAGTAAGGCCAGTAATGTTCTTTTAGGAACTACACTCTGAATGCTTACTCTCCTCATTTAGTTTCAAAGATTGAAATGTATATTTTTTTTGATGAAAGGTATGACAACTTAATTTTGTTGGCATTGCAGGGGCAGAGCATGTAAAGTATTAGCTGCTTACTAAATAGTGTGTGAGGTGAGGTTCTTGAAATTCTTTCACTACTATTGTAGCCACAGCTGCCCTGGGGCAGACTGACGGAAGCGAGGCTGCCATAGTGCGCCATCGGCCCCTCCGACCACCACCGACACTCACTCACACACTACATTCATACTAGGTAATGTGGGTAAGGTGCCTTGCCCAAGGACACAATGACAGATACCACTGGGGTGACTGCCACCCCACTGTGGCACCTGGAATTCTCAGTGGCCATATATATTTCCCTGTGAAACATGTATTTCAAAAGTTTCTTTCAAAATAAAAAACAAGTCCAACATGAGACATTAATTATTTACTTATTTTTGACCAGCTGTCTGCGTCCCACCAAGTACAGGTCCACGACCAACCAATTGAAAATCACTGATTTAGAACACACCTGCACGTCTTGCTGTAGGCGCTTGATATAGGAAATACTGCAGCAGATTGACTTAGGATGGTCTATTCTCACACACAAACATACACGCAAATCACACAAACACTGGTGCGAGCGCGCACACACAAACACTTGTGTACAAACATGACCTCAAACATCAGTGCGCACACACACTAGCATCAGGCTAGTTGCCAGAGAGGCTAACAATATGTTTTGTCTCTTCCAAACAGAACAAATGTTGTAGGGATTTAGCTGCTGTTGAACTCCTTTATTTCACAAACGTGTGGGAGCACGTCTGAGAACTTGGGTCTAACTCTCCAACTCCGCTCTGCATCCAACTCCTCAGTTTATATTCAATTTTTTTATAGCGCAGTTCTCCTGCTTGATCTCTTTTTGTGCAGACGGGAGTTCAGAGAGCAGGCCACTTTTCAATAAGAGTTTTTCTTCTTTAGGTGCTATATCAAGTGTTTGCTATTTGGGTATACTTTAACAGTTTTTACAGGGTTGACCATGCCCTTTCAATAAAATACTAAGAGCTGACCACATCTGTCAGTTTATCGATGTCAGCATCAGATTTCTGAAACACATCCCAAACAGTACTGTACAGACAGCCCTGCAAAGTTAGAATTGCTTCCACTGACCATATTTGGGTGTTATTAGCTGTGACTTTTCCCCTCTGGTGAGACGTGTGATAGATGGGAATCAGAAGTGATCGGCTGATCTTAGCGAAGGGAGAGGGATCGATTTGTAAGCGTCTTTATTTGAGAATCTTACTCTTTCTAGTAGCGCAGGACACTTACTTAAAAAAGTTACAGAGAGTTTAGTCCAGTGAGCAATGGCCTCTGAGATCCATAGGCACATGCACACTCGCGGTTCAGTGGAACAATAGAACACCACTTCCTGATCGACGCAAGATGCAATGACAACAACATGCTTGTCCAGCTAAACATCCAACTGGACCCAATCACATAGTATATTATGCGCTCACCAAAAGCTAAGACTCCCCCTCAAGTCAGCACCCCGCGAGTCAGACGTCAAAATATCACCACAGGCCACAGAATTTCTGCCTGTCTCTTCGTGGGTAACAACTGAAGTGCTCCCAGGCACTTTTCCTGCCCTCAGCAGCATGTTACAAACTTGGCTAGACATTCACTGCAACCCCAATGGTTGAAGAAAGCGATGACACAATTAGCATACTCTGCCAAAATCCATCTAACAAAACGGTTGCTATGCTCAAGTCTTATTTTGGGCTGGCTAATAAACACAAATCACCACATATCGCAAACAAACGCTGCATTAAAAGAGGATGCCTCTTTCCGCTTATCGTGGATGATCACAACAGAGTTTATCAATCAAATTCATCTAACGCAACCATATTACCAACAGCTAAAGCCCTAGTGAACAGCATGACACACCAAACGGAAGAGGTAAGCTTTACTCTGCTAATGCTGACATTAGTGAGTGACATGAGTTTTAGCTGGGAAGATGGCACACATTGTAGGCTCAGGTTTGTCATACTTATCTGTATGAGACATGATCTACACTAACTTTTCCAGTGGTGGCACCAGCATAGAATTTGGTCGCACCTTTTTTTTTTTTTAAAGCCATGTTGACTTAACTGGCGTACAGTAGTTGAATGATATTTGCAAAATGTTTTAATGTTTTAGTGTCAATATTAAGTTTTCAAGCAGTGGCTGAAAAAACAGGTAATTTCTTTTATACAATTTGAAAAAAAAACAGCAAAGCATAACAACAGGTTACATGTTTTTTTTATATTTTGCAGAAATGCTGTACTTGAATTAACTTAACAGTAGCATAACTAACGTAGCATTTGCATTGCTTCACCCCATGAAATTAAATTCAGAGGGTCCAGCTCTTTCTAGTGGGGTCTCCTAATCCTCTTCCCCTGGACAGGGGTCTGCAACCTTTACTCTACAAGGAGCCATTTTGCCTCATCTCACCTGTATTAAAGTCCTCCTGGAGCCGAAAAAATACTTTCTCAATGAAGACAATACAGTGTATTAAATTATATATTGTTAAAATTGTATAGAATAATGTTTGATTTAATTTGACTTGATTTTTATTGATCATGTAAATGGAAACTTAAAAACAGCTTAAAATAAAATAAAATAAATAAAACAGTATCTTGCATCTTCAAATTCTTACGCATCTCAGTTTACATGAACACAAAGTTATATAAAGAAGATTTTTTTTAGTTGATGTATTTGAAAGGCTAGGCTTGAATTTGATAACACATGATCATGTGGTCAACACATGCTAATTGCTCTTTTCTTGCCACACATAAAGCATGCATATTTAACCAGCACATTGGTGGTTAAATGAATCTGTTTCCACACAATTAAAATCTCTAGTTTCTTCCAGAATAGTGTTTTTGTTGGTTTAGTTATCTTAACAGGGATTTAAAACGTGAAGTTAGCCACAGGTGCAGGAAAGTTGATGGTCTGTAGATGTTGCAGAAGGTGAAGTAGGAAGGTGCTGAGTCATTGCACAGCGTGATTTATTTTTAGGTTAACAAATTATTAATGCTTGATTATATTCATTCATCTATAATAGCCTCTATAAAAAAATAACTATTTCAATAGTTTTTTTTTAAGCTATAAGGAGCCATTGCATAAGAGTCAAAGAGCCACATTAGGCCACAGAGCCACAGGTTACAGACCCCTGCCCTGGGAGAACCACAGCTGAACATCTGGCCTGGCATCATAGTCCATCAGTTCTGGTCCCTCCATGCTGATTCTGATGAGGTTCTCCTCTTTGGTGTGGAACCGTGTATGCGCTGCGCCTGTATACTCTCCGCTCAACGCGCTCTCCGCTCGGCACCCCACATGCACTCCGTCACTATGCCCGGTGACCTCAGCGCATTCTTCTTTCCTCCTTTTGGATTTTCATTCGCACTCGCACAGATGCGACCAGACAAAATTTTAACTTGCACACACTGAAAAAATAGATGCATATGCGACCAATTTGGTCGCAGTCTCGAGCCCTGGAAGGTGCTGAGAATCTCCTCTTGCCTGCCACCATAAGACCGCTTTTTCTTCACCCTTGCAATGTGATGCCACTACAAATGCACACACACTTAAATTCTGAGGCGGCAGACTTACCAGACGGCCAGGATGACAGCCTGCTCCTCGGCGCTGAGGTTAGGAAGCTTGTACTCATCAGGTTCGGCTAAACTGAGGCTATCCAGCACAGTGTCATCACTGAGATTGCAATCCTGAAAAATGGAAACACAGTACACTTTCAAAAAAACAAAAAAGTAATGAAATGAGGGGGCGCTAGCAAGTAGGCGATGGAGTGTTTTGTCAAGCTCTACTGAAAATTTTGTTTAAAAGCTGTAACTAGGCACTTTTTTTATCATCTTTGGCGACGTTATATCGCTTTAAGTGTCTCCTTTGTCCGTCGCTGCTCATTACTTGCTGGACCAATGGCTAATAACTTAAGAAAATACAAGTTCGCCAGAGGATCCTCTACTCCTGGGCCTAAAGCCACGGCCTCGGTTACTGATGCTGGCGGACGGAAGTCACCGCGACTGCATGACCAAATGGACACGGAAGACATGAAAGCCGAAAATACTTTGTTCATTGAAGAATGAAATGGTCGTGCTGCTTAAGTTGGAGCTGAAAACCGTGCTTGTTGAGCAGCTAGAAGTCATTAGAAATTACCTACAAGATGTGAAATCAGAGGTGACTAGCAGCACGGCTACAATCTGCTCCGACTTGGACACGATAAAAACAACCATATCCGAAATTGAACGTGGACCGTCAGCGTGTTCTGATGACGTGACTTCACTGCAAACTAAAGTGGGACTGCTGGAGACTGAAGTAACCAGTTTGAAAGAAAATGCCTCGACTTTGAGGGAAGGATGAGACGCTCCAATATTCGGATCTTGAATGTGCCTGAAACACCCGGTTCTAGCACTCCATCTGCTGTCTCCAGTCTGCTGAGAAAGGTGCTGAACTTGGACAGAGACATTCTGATCGACCGGTCTCACTGGGGTCTGCCTGCAAGGAGATCAGATAAACCCAGCGCCATTGTAGCTAAGCTACATTATTATCAGGACTGTGTGGAGATTCTCCACCGTGCTTGGGAAACCGGCCCGCTTCAAATCAACGGAGCTACCGTCTATATATTCCCGGATTACCCCCCCAGTGTGGTGCAGGCGAGATCAGCATTCACGGAGGTAAAGCGTCTGCTGCGGGGACGCCCAAACATCCGATTCCGATTCCCCTACCTAGCGAAATTACGGATCACACACAACGTTACGGAGAAGCAGTTTGTAAATGCGGAGGAAGCCCTGGCATTTGTAAAGGCCGAAATTCTACCACAGACGTCACAAAACCGAACATGTCATGAAGATAAGTGACAATTTACCTTACAAATGTTAACGCTATCATCTGTCCTGGTGAGTAGTAAAGACACGCTGGTTGTCGTTGTAAGGACTCAATATGAAGATGCTTATATGTTGGCGGACATAAATATACTGTTAATATAATATATGAATGACACATATACTTTCTCTAGTTACCTGTTTTACTAATGTTCCTGATAACACATTTCCTGCTTTTTTTCCCCCATTCTTATCAATAAAAACATCCCATTTGTGATGTCAAAGGTTGAAACTGATTCTTCAGGTCGCTATATAACAGTGGTAGACAGGCTTTATAACACTCCAGTCATCCTTGCTAATGTTTATGCCCCAAACTGGGATGATAGCTCTTTTTTCACAAAGTTCTTTTCCTACCTTCCAAACATGGACACCCATCTCATTCTGGGCGGGGACGTGAACTGTGCCGTCACCTGCTTTAGATTGCAGCTCATCTAGCGTTTCAATCAAATCCAAAACTGCTCATACAATTCAATCATACCTCGATATAAATGGAGTAGCTGATGCTTGGCGCTTCTTGAACCCCAAATCTGTGTTATTCTTTTTTTTCACCTGTCCATGGTACATATTCACGTATTGATTATTGTTTTCTGGACAAAAGGCTTCTTTCATGGATAATGAAATGTGAATATGAAGCAATAGTCATATCTGATCATGCTCCATTATTAGTAACTTTACGTGTGCCAACTTTTCATACTGCGTATCGTCCTTGGCGCCTCAACTCACTTTTACTATCTGACGAAAACTTTGTTAATTTTATATCATCAGAAATAACCTAATTTCTTAAGTACAATAAAACCCCAGAGATGCCTGCATCAACAGTTTGGGAGTCGATGAAGGCATATCTTAGAGGACAAATTATTTCGTACAGTGTGAAACTCAGAATAAGTCACTATTCAAGACTGGAAAAGCTGACCAGTGATATTTTAAGTTTGGATAGAGTTCTCGCTGTTACTCCAATTAATGATTTATTAGTAATCTATAGCAGAAGTGAATGATAAATTTGGGTGAGGCATAAAGGTCATTTAGAAACACCTGCTTTCATAAATTTTATTCCAAATTATATACTACAGAATCCCTGAAAGACGGGTCTTTGCTTAGTTCATTTTTTAAAGAATTGAAGATACCTAAAATTGATAATGAAGTTGCTACGGATTTGGAAAGACCATTCTCCACAGCAGAAGTGATAAATGCTATAAATTCAATGCAAAATGGAAAGTCTCCATGTCCTGATGAATTTCCTAGTGAATTTTACAAAAGGTTTGCTGCCCAGCGTGCCCCTGCTCTACTCCCTGTGTTTGAGGAATCTTTTACCAACTCCTCACTTCCCCCTACAATGCGCCAGGCAGTCATCTCGCTAATCCACAAAAAGGATAAAAATTCACCGTGGCTCAGGTGGTAGAGGGTCGTCTTCTGATCGAGAGGTTGGGGGTTCGATCCCAGTACCTGACTATGTGTCGAAGTGTCCTTGGGCAAGACACTAAACCCTAATTTGCTCCCAGTGGTCAACTAGCGCCTTGCATGGCAGTCCTGTCCCATTGGTGTGTGAATGTGAGAGTGATTGGGTGAATGAGCTGATATGTAAAGCGCTTTGAGACTGCTTCAGTGTGGTGATAAAGCGCTATATAAAATCAAGTCCATTTGTCCATTTACCCTTGGAGTGTGGTTTGTATCACCGCAGCAAGATTCTAGCCAAGATACTGGCACATCGGTTAGAATTTATTCTTCCTTCTATTATTTCTGACGACAAAACAGGGTTCATTAAAAATCGCCACTCTTTTTTCAATATATGACACCTATTTAATATCATCTATGACCCCACTCCATCCAACATCCCAGAGATAGTTTTATACTTGGATGCTGAAAAAGCTTTTGACAGGGTGGAGTGGGATTATTTGTTCTATACCCTTAAACAATTTGGCTTTGTCTCCAAATTTATCTCATGGATAAAAGTGTTATACTCCTCTCCAACAGCTGCTGTACGTACAAACAATCATCTGTCTGCCTATTTTCCACTGTTGACTGGCACCAGACAGGGATGTCTACTATCGCCCCTATTATTTGCTGTAGCAGTTGAACCACTACCTGTTGCACTACGTGGTAGAGCTGATATGAAGGGGAAATGGCGAAATAGCTTGGAACATAGGATATCCCTTTACGCTGATGATATACTTTTATTCTTGTCTGAACGCTTGACTGGTTTACCGATCATACTGAACACATTGGGAGAATTTGGCAAAATATCAGGGTTCAAAGTTAATTTACAAAAAAGTGAAATCATGCCACTTAATAATACTGCCAAATTGATTAATTTTGACCTTTTTTTCCCTGAAAGTTAACACATGAAAATTTAAATATCTCATTGTCATATGTCATTCTACCTATTTAGATGCATTGCTTAATACAAATCTTCCTTTATTTAAACGTATACCTGAATATTCTTCAAATCCAATAATTAAACACTCTTAAGATATGGACGCAATTTCGAAGAGTTTTTTCATTAAAAGATATTTCAATCCACGCCTCTATAACAAAAAAACATCTCTTTAAACCATCAATCATGGACAAAGCATTTGATGTCTGGGTTAAAGGAGGAGCCACTACAATTGGAATTATGTTTATAAATGACACTTTTGCATCTTTTGATCAATGGACATCAAAATTCAATATTCCAAGGTCACATTTCTTCAGATATCTTCAGATTCGTAATTTTGTATCAACATTTATCTCCTCTTTTCCATCCACACTGACCAGCTCTCTCCTAGACTCGATTTTGAAACTGAACCCATCTTCTAAAGGCTCGATTGGACTTGTTTATTCTTAAATTAACACTCACGACTTGAAACTTTTGATCAGGTTGAAAAACTGTTGGGAGGAAGAATTGGGATTAGGACTTTCAAAGAGAATCTGGGAAGAAGCTGTGGGAAATATACACTCTTCTTCCATTTGTTTAAGACACACCGTGATCCAATTCAAGGTTATGCATCGTCTCCACTGGTCCAAAATCAAACTATCTAAAATGTTTCCTGGTTTTGATCCCTTGTGTGACCGTTGTAGGCAAGCACCAGGCACTCTTAGACACATGTTTTGGTCCTGCCCAAAACTGGATGGGTTATGGAAACTGATATTTTCAACATTTACAGATGTCCTAAAAACGTCATTAAAACCCACTCCCATAGCGGCAATATTTGGGGTCATACCACATGACTTGCATCTCAGTTGTCTGGCCAAAACTATGGTTGCTTTTGGTTCTCTTTTGGCACGCCAACTGATATTGTTTAAATGGAAGGACAAACATCCTCCGAGTTTTCAATCATGGGTAAATTATATTGTTCATTTCTTGAAATATGAGAAAATACGATACACCACAAGGGGCAGTGGCCAGAAATGTTATACTATCTGGCGACCTTTTCTCACTTACATAGAGAAAATGGAAGCTAACGATACTGTAAATTAGAGCTGATGATCCCACCACTTTTTGGGTAACCCATTTATTTTGTTGTTCACTCAGTTTTTTTTTATTATTTGTTTTTAGTGTATGTATGCATATATGTGGGCATGTGTGTATTGTGTATGGTACGTATGCATATATTTATTTTGTGTATTTTATATACTTTCTATAATTTACCCTTTCACAGCATGTTTGAACTTCCGTTATTGTTTATAAAACATGAGAATAGCTCAGCTGGAGCTATGGGGTGGGGGAGGGGGATGTTTCACTGTTCTTAATTTAAACATCATTGATGGTAATGTTTTTGTTTATATGTATGTATAGTTGAAAAAGTAACAATAAAAAGACTTTGACAAAAAAAAAGTAATGAAATGAATGATATGTTTTCTTTTTCCAATACCAAAGAAAACCAAAGTGAGCACTGTACTTGATGGCAAACTTTGATCCATCGATGTCGGCTTTTCCTATCATTGTGAAGCAGAATTCAGCATTGAATTGTTCACCCACTAATATGGAACTTGAGCTGGGATTGGACCGTTGTGAGACAGGTTAGTTTTACCCTACTGATGATGTGTTGTTGCAATAGTAATCCTGCTCAGTATTACCACAAATTCAAATTTAGGTAGCACATGAAATAGATATGGCCACTCTATTCTATCGAAGGCTTGTTGGGCATCCAGCAATAATACTGCTGTATCTCTGGCATTTGATTTTTCATGGATTATATTAAGTGCTCTCCTGAAGTCGTGGAACCCTTGTCGTTTTTGCACAGATCCATTCTGATCATCATCAATTAAATGTGGTCTATATGCATCTCCTCTTTTTGAAAAAGCTTTACAGTGCCCGAGCCACCTCATCTGACTCTTGTCAATGCGGAGGAGCAGCGGCTCTACACTGAGCCCCTCCCGGATGACTGAGCTTCTCATCCTATCTTTAAGGGAGAGCCCTGCCACCCTACGGAGGAAGCTTATTTCATCCGCTTGTACACCCAATCTTGTTCTTTCGGTGAGGATAGGAACGTAGATCGACCGGTAAATTGAACCACGATGGATCGGTGCAGACTCTGCATCACTCTAGACGCCGCACCAATCCGCCTGTCAATCTCTCGCTCCATCCTAACCTCACTGGTGTACAAGACCCCGAGGTACTTGAACTCTTCCACTTGGGGCAGGACCTCATGCCCAACCCGGAGAAGGAACTCCACCTTTTTCCGGTTGAGAACCATGGACTCAGATTTGGAGGTGCTGATTTTCATCCCAGCCACTTCACACTCGGCTGGGAACCGATCCAGTGAGAGTTGAAGGTCACGGCTTGCTGGAGCCAACAGGGACACATCATCTGCAACACTCAGCGAACACTGAGTTGAAGTATAAGACTAGCTTGCCATTAGCTGGCATTAAATTACAAAACTTTACCCAAAGAGGAAAGGTTGCTGGCATCATCTGTGATGACCTGTGCCACGCTAACAGCGTGACTCACTTTAAGTTGTCCGAGGAGGTCATCACTGGCTGCTGCTGTTGTTCGCGTGCTTAGCTCCAGGTGCACGTTGCATTGGTTGGCTTTTACATAACCTCCATGTGGTCTTTTATCCTCTCAGTTATGAATAGCTGGTGTGCTGAATCTGCTTAGTAGTGGCATTGACGTCACGATCAACAAACGAGGGGGTGGCAGGGCACCAAAATGTTTGTTCTTATTTGGTCTGATTACTACCGTTTACATCGGAACCGGTGCCATTTTGGTACCACGTCTTGGTACCCAACCCTCGTCAAGAGTTGCCTTTGATCTCAGTTTAGGTGAACACAATGTTATATAAAGAAGATTTTTTTTCTGTTAATGTATTTAAAAGGCTACAAAAAGTAACTTGAATTTGATAATGATCATGTCGGTCAACACATGTTATTGCTAATTTCTTGCCACACATAAAGCATGCATATTTAACCGGCACATTGGCGGTTAAATTAATCTGTCCCTAACAGGGACTTAACCCTAACAGGGATTTAAAACTTAAAGTTAGCCAGAGGTGCAAGGAAAGTGGATGATCTGTAGATGTTGCAGAAGGTGAAGTAAGAAGGTGGCTGAGTTATTGCACAACGTAATTCATTTTAGGTTAACAAATTGTTATATTGTTGTGAGCACTTGGATACTGTTCTTTCACCCAGGGGGTTGATGGGTAGGAGGTGTGGTTTTACGCCTTATACAATGTGTTGGTGCGCTTTGTATCTTTCATTCGTGTGATGCTGCTGAACTGATTAAAAGCTGTACTAACTTCTACTTGATTCTTTCCTCATCCTGCCACAATATCTTGATTTTATTTGTCATTAATCGTACCTTCTGTAAAAAAAAAAAAAAAAAAAAAAAAATTATTTCAATAGAGTCAAAGAGCCAGATTAAGTTCCGGAGTCGCAGCTTGCAGACCCCTGCCCTGGGAGAATTACAGCTAAACCTCTGCCCTTGCATCATAGTCCATCAGTTCTGGCCATTCAATGCTGATTCTGATGAGCGTGTACGCTCTATCGCTGCGCTCGGCACTGTATGTATATATATATATATAATATATATATATATAAATAAATCAACCAGCAGTCAGGAGGCTCCATGCATTGCCACAAATTACGATTAAGATGTTTTCTTGTGTGCTTACAAATTATTACTCATTATTAAATTCAGAGACAAATTTCACTGTAGGGCTACAATGTATGACATTACATTACTGTGTTTTTAAGTGTTCAGAAGTAGGGGGTACATAGCTTCAGTTTAAAAGTCTGTAGGGGTACAGGACTGTGAAAAGTTTGGGAACCACTGGTTTAGACCAACAGGGGAATATTGATGTATACTTTTGTCAATCTCCAAACACTGCATGAACAGTGGGATTTCCGGCAATTTTTGTCACTGTAAATTGCCATTAACTCCGGGTCAACTGTAAGTTCCAGTCAGCTCCAGATAACTGCCAGGAACTGCCGTAAACTCACAGCACAAGGTGAGAAAGTCACCCCCCCCCCCCCAGCCTTTCGGACTGGGCAAGATTTTTGCACGTAAATGACCATGCTGTGATCTACACAAATGCAAATCAGGACCATCTCCACCAAAAAGACAAGTCTCTGGGAGCCAACAAGTTTAATTAATTCCTTTTTAAAGCAGAATAAAACTTAATTCGTCTTTAAACTGACCTTCTAAACACTTAATTCCTAATGCAACTTTAATTCTGAATTAAATTTAAATCCGAATTAGGTAAATGTGGCTCCTAGTCTTAATTTAAAACAATGACCAATCTGAGCATTAACATGAAAGAACAAATAGTTTTTATAGTAATATTGTGTGTTTTTCTGTCATTCTGTGTATGTTTGTGGTTGTCCTGCTCCTTATGAGGCATTCTTTGCATTTATTTTGTCTTTTTGTGTATTTTTCCTGTAAAATGTATGTTTTTTGGAGTCATAATATGTACTTGTGTTGTCATTTTGCATTTTTTTAAGTCACTTTTGTGTATGTCTGTTGTCATTTTGCTTGTTTGTTAGTACTATAGGTTTGCATGAGTCATTTTTTGTGTTTTTCTTGTCTTTTGGAAAGCCTCGGACTGCTTCGTATGCCGCCGGTGGAGCCTCTCATTGCAGCTCACCTGCTCCCACGACAGCCCGCTATATGTCCCCTCGGAGACCCGTGTTACGATCAGAGCGACGATGAGACACTCCCCGGGAAACCTCCGCTCACGTCTCCATCGGCTCAATGTAAGGTTTCTCCCCAGACTCCTGTCCAGGGTCTGCAGTTTAAGGCGACGTGACCTTCCGTTCTCCGGCCAGCCCTGCCTACCTGGCCCGGTATCGCTGCAGCTCCAGCAAAGCCAGCTCAGCACGCGCAGACGAGGAGGAAGAAAAAAGACTGCCTGACAGCTTTCTTCTCCTCTGATGACGAAACTGACATTCCCTTGTTTTCCAGCTTCGTCCCGTTTGCTTTCACCCGTACATTCTCGGGCTGTTCACGCCCCGTCATCCCCTCTGCCAAGGCTCGGCCCTCTGCTGTTCAGGATAGACAGACTGGTTCAGCAGGTGGCTCGGCTGTTACCTCCTCCTGCATGTCCACACTCACACACATGTTCAAAACAGAGT
Organism: Gouania willdenowi; assembly: GCF_900634775.1. Classification (NCBI taxonomy): domain Eukaryota; kingdom Metazoa; phylum Chordata; class Actinopteri; order Blenniiformes; family Gobiesocidae; genus Gouania; species Gouania willdenowi. Next base: position 28,276,128 of record NC_041058.1, read on the forward strand.
GATGTGTTCATCGCTCGCTCCCCTCAGTCAAAGGCTAGAGGCACATCATTTGAAAGCAATGTCTGCCACTATAAGCAGGGTGATGACGGATCTCATTATTCCCACTCCCAGGGAGGCTCCGGCCCCCTCCTGGTTGGGAATGGCGGTTTCCCCTTCGTCACCCTGTCCCCTGAAGCAAGCGGTGTGTGTGCTTGCTCCGGGGGGTGTTGCCCTGTTCCACCGGCAGGGGGTGCCTCCACTTTGTAGGAGGCTCCTCTGTAGTTGGCTGGGCGGTCACCGGCTTCACTGCACTGCGGTTGGGCCTCCTGGTGACGCACGGCCCACTGCCACGAGGGGGCTCCATGTTTTTCTCCCTGCACAGTACGGAGGCTCCCCTCGATGTAGACGCACTAGCCCACGTTTGGCCTTCTTTACGCATTCCCCCGCTGGCTCTGAGTCCCTCCACCCTGTCCAAGGTGAGAGAATGCGGACACACTGATCCTGGTAGCTCCACTGTGGCCGGCCATGCATTGGCTGGTGGAGATTTAACGGCTGCTGTGTGCACGTCCCTGGCAGCTCCCGCTGCGCAGGGACCTGTTGTCAGAGGGGAGGGCCACAGATTTCCACCCGTGTCCAGACCGTCTGGCGCTGTGGGCTTGGCCCCTGAGTAGCTCAATCTGTCAGCCGAGGGATTGTCAGAGTGTGATTTCCACCATACAGAGTGCCCGAGCCCCCTCCACTATTTCTCTTTATGACTCTAGGTGGAGACTGTTTGAGGGGTGGTGCCCCCAGAGAAACCACATCCATTTTCAGTGCCCAGTGTTAGTGATTGTCATTTCTACAAGACCTGATTGACAAAAACAAAGCCTTGTTCACTGTCAAAGTGTATTTGGCAGCAGTCACCACGTGTCACATTGGCTTTGGGGATAAATCGGCGAGTCAGCACCCGCTGATCTGCCGGTTTATGAAGGGGGCGCATAGGCTCCTCCCGTGTCCAGATTACTGATGCCACTGTGGGATCTGGCAGTGGTTTTGAAGGCACTTAAATGTCCTCCTTTTCGAAACACTGGAGGAGGCGGGCCTGAAGTTCGCCTCTCTTAAGGCTGTCTTGTTGCTGGCTCTGGCTTCGGGCAAGAGGGTCGGTGACATCCATGCGCTCTTGGTTCATCCGTCGTGCCTTCAGCTTTTTCCAGGTGATGCAAGGATCATCACCTGGCTTTTGTGCCTAAGGTTGTGGGCTCATGTTCTCCCATTGACCTTTTGGCCTTTTCTGCCTCACAAAGTGAGCAGCGGCCGGCTGTGTTATGTCCAGTTCATGCGATCCGCACTTATATGGATATGACGAGGAGCCTCGTGTCAGGGTCTGCAGCCACCTACGGGTCAGCGTGCACACTCGACTCTGGGTCTTGCAACATCCTGGCACCCTAACCCTGGCATCTTGAAAGTGTAGGAATCGAATGAGGATTACTCTGTTCTGGCCTGATCTCGGCGAAGCTAGGGTAGGATGGACTCTCTCCAAGACAAAGGATTTACAGGACTCCAGCTGCAGCCATCTCAGGAACATGGTCTGTATGAACTCCGTCAGAGGTCGGGTTCGCTTGGTTCCCTCAAGGAAGCCAAACAATCACAGGTTCTTTTGTTGGCTCTGTTTTCTTGGTTTTCAGTCTTTATTTCTAGGAATGCAAGTTGTTTTATTACACTTTTCAGGTGAGTTTCCAGTTTTTTCCCGGTTGTCATGATCCAATTTTAAGCCTATTCCACCGTCGTGGTGTTAGAAGCAACATTCTTTTTCATCTCCAACATGCTGCTTTCTAAAGTTGCAACAGAGTAGGTCATCTTATCAAGGGGGCCATCAATAGAGTCCAAATCTGAAAAAAATCCTCCAAACTCTAAGCAAAGTCCCTTTAGCCATGTTAGCAGTAGCCTCCTCCATGTGTTGTGCCTTGCGCCTTGTGCCTTTCCAGTCAACATCGCAATGTTTCAACTTTTTGCGGCGCAATACGAGAGTTGTTTCTACAGTGGATTAAGTCAAAGAGAGAACCGAGATGGATAAAAAGTGCGAGAGTTTTTTCACCGGTAAACAAAGTTAATCACTGACAAAAGGTTATATAATCACTACTCTGCCTTAGGGCTGCACAGTTAATCAAATTTTTATCGTGATCACGATTTTGGTTGCCGCGGTTAAATTAACCTGATCGTCGGCAATATTTACATTTAAAATACGGGCTCTGAAGTCTGTAATATTGGATTTGCTCAGTTTGCCTTTGGTACATTTTAAATTCTCTGCTCCCCAGCTCCCAACTCACCGCTTCCGGGGGTCGTGGACCAGGTTACCTCGTTGCGCCCTCTCCGCTCTACGTCGGGGCCCCCTCGCCCCTGGCATGACTGCTTTTGATACACTTTTATGCTTTGTTTGCACAAATAAAGTGCACGTTTTGAAACAAAGTTTTGAAGGTGTTTAATAGACCTGTTAGTTCATATATATTTCAGCATTTCTTGAGTCTGTTTTCTCCTATAAATTCAGATGCAGTTAACATGGATTAAACATAATTAGTATTTAATAGAATCATGTTTAGGCATTAAATACATTATTGACATTTAATCCTTATCACCTATATAAGGATTTTTTATCTTTTTTTACGGTATTGAAACTTATACCGTTGCTGGTCGACCAATAAAAATCTTGATCGACCACGATGGCATAGACCAACTAGTCGACTAAACGACCAAAGTTGGCATCTGTTTGAGGTGATGACAGAATGAAATTGATTCATGTCCAGGTCATTGCAAATACCAGCATTAAAAGTTACACACTGACTCAAAGTATATCAATATTTTGTTTAATTTTATTATCAGTGCAGGACGCAGGCAGTTGTGGTGCAGTGCAGCTGTAGCATGGTAATGAAGATTACAGAGTTTTTTTTATTTTTATATACTAATTTTGATGCGTCCCTGCCACACCCAAAATCTACATTCAGCAGCCCAAAGGTAATTTAAGTTTGTGACCCCAGCTACAGACTAAAAGGTTTAATAGAATGTAAACATCAGAAGCAGGCATAATGACCATTCTGTAATACTGTGGCATTGTGCAATATCATCTGTCTCTCTCACCTTGGGCAGAAACTCCTGTGGTGTTGGAGTTGGGCTGGTCTCATCATCTCTCTGATCAGACTGATCCTGCTTTCTTTTGACATCCAGGATGAGTTGAGCCAAATACTTATGCTGAAAACGTGTCCTTTTCCCAAGAGCACCTAAAAAAGGCAAAGCAATTAGGTGCCATAACACTGTTGTCTTGATATGGCGTTTTATTTAGTGAGTGATGTTATATTTAAGTTTTTTATTAACATTTTAATTTTTTGATTGTGATTTTTATTCAAGTGCAATTTTATCTATTCATCTATAATATTTTTAAGTTGTTGAAATTCCAATTACAACAGTAAAAGTACATTTGAAAGGATGTACTTGCAATATTATGATGTATTATTTTTATATTAGAGGTTAATATCTATCTAAAAAAAAAAAAAAGAAAAGAAAATATCACAATATCATTTGTGGGACAATAAGTCCACCAGCAAAATGTTTTGTCATTACAGGCCTAACTCCAACCTCTCCAACATGCTCTATATCTCAACTCCTAGAAAAACAGAGTTGCCTTGTGCTGCACTGATAAGCAGCAATCTTACCTACCAATCATTTGAATGTGGAGCCCTGCAATTTCTTGGGCCTTCCTGATGTGTTCTTTGGCTGGCTGGTACTCATAATAGGTCAAGCAAGTGTAGACACACTCCAGATGGAACTGAATGGCCAGTTTTCTTTGCTTGGACAGCACTGAGGTGCATTTCAACACTGCAAGAGGAAAGAAGAAGCTTTTTTCCAAAATGCTGGGGAGGAAATATGCCACAATCATATTTTGCCTTTTGGCTGTTAGCTTTTCAAACTGCTTCTGTGCGTTACCTTTTTGCATAGACTTGGTCAGTACCAGTAGTTTGTGTTACACCTGTTTGGAGAAACCAAGTCGTTTTGACACAACATTGTGTTTGAGTATTAAAACAAACCTAGAAGGGTATCATTGTTTCTCATTTGACCCAGATGTTTCTGAACCTTTTACTCAGACAATGCCATGCCCTATCCTATATGGAGTCTATGTTTACAAAAAAGCAATAGCCATTTACACCATTTGCTCCATTTGTCAGTGTCAAATTCTTGGATTAGTAATTTTAAGCAAATTCCGGACACGTTAGTGCCACCTAACATTTGTAACTTTTCACGGTTTCTTTCAGTGGGAATATGCAATGGTCCATGACTAGCAAATGTAACTTGGACCAAAACCTACATCCAACAGGAGGTCTGCAATTTGGAACGTAGCGGTCCAAATCCCACCGTTTTTAAAAGCAAACTCCTCCTTGAGAGTTCAGAATTTCCACTTGAAATTTTGGATTTATGTTCTTGACAAGTTGGAGACAAATAACTGTTTAACGACTGAGTATTGGGCTTAATCTTAGATACGTTGATCCCAAATACCAGTTTTAGTCGTAACCACTCACTCCTTCCCTCTGTTTACAGCTGCGTGCTGTGTCACCCGCTTCAATTTCTCCAAACTTGATACCAGACTGGGTGAACTGATTACACAATGCAATAAGCACAATATGCACAACTATAACATCAAAATAACCTCACCTTAAAAAAGTTGACTCTTCCCCACCCCTTCCAATTTCCCACCCTGACTCCATTTTACCTGTTCTCTTCCCCCTCATACTGTCCTCTCTTTATATATTCTCTCTTTAAGTGTTTCTTACCCTTCCCTGCTGATGACAGTCACAAATATGTAATAAAAATAAATTCATTTATTTAATTGCAATAACAAAACATGTCATTAAGATTGCAGTTTATGTAGTGTTGACCTTCGACAGCATGTGCAGACAAAGTAAATATATATATATATATATATTTTTTTTTTTTTTTTTTTTTTAATTAAAAAAGAGTTTTTACCACAATGCCAGGCCGACAGGGCGTGCTAAAGTTTCATAAATTTTAAAACTGTGAATTTTAAAATAATTCAGCGAGACTCATTTAGTCAAAACCCAAAGTCATGTGCAGAACAAGGAATGAGTGACAAATATGACGCAATGACAATTCACGCGACAAGTCTTAATGCCTCCTGGTGGTGATAGAAAAACACATTTTTCAACACAAACTTCCCAAATGTGTTCAGAAATGCTCTGTACAAGTGGATGATAATTTGTCAGGAAGATGAGTGTTTACAGAATGCACTTCCTGTGGCAGAACACCATTCACCAAAAAATGTAATGTCTCAATTGGAGTAGTTAGAAATGTTTGCAAGTGACAAAACTGTCATGTATGTTAAGGGTACCAAAACCTCAAATGTCATATTTATTTTTTCAAAATTGGCTCTGTAGCACTCCCTTCAAATTTTTAAATATGCAGCCCCCAGCGCACATTTCCACTAGATGTCCCAAAATTTACAGGCTTATAGAATCTATTAAGATGCTATTTTTAATCAAAATAAATTTTTAATCTAATTTAAAGGATTTAGATCTTAAAAGTATTTCCATATCTCACTGGGTGTGGCGAGACTTCAACTTTGGTCTAGATCCCCATTTTAACTCCTGAAACAGTAAATATGTAATATATTTGCTGTACATGGTCTTATCAATGTGAAACTTCACACAAATTATCACTTTACTAGAACTAACATACCAAAAAAAAGAAATGACTGTAGGCACAGCGCCACCTACTTGTGAGCATGAGATATTTCTTCACAAAATTTCAAAAATTCATAAAAAATCATAGGAAGCCTCTCAATCATTCTATGGCTGACATATCATACACTGCAATCTATGATCTACAAAAATGTCCATCACTTACTTTTTACAGATATTAAATATTATCATTGGTAAAGTATAACATAGCACAGCTTTATACAGGAAACACACTATTTTACATGCTTGGGGCCCTAATTGTGCCCTTACCAACATTTGAACAGTCCAGATCAGACTAAAGGTTGAATTTCTACAAATATTTTACTAAATCGATTAGTTTCTAATCAGCTTTTTTAGCATGGCTAAAAAGCATTGTATGTCCTTACTGTGTTTCGATTTGATACGAGATTGTAAAATGTTAATTACATACTTGACCGTAATATATGAAAAATTGGTCAAAATATTCCCAGCTGATATGCAGTTATGCTACATTTTTCATTTGTCACAAGGAATGGATGATTTTGTATTAATCTTTCTGACTTTTTACATGCCAAACATTGACTTTAAACTACCCAAAAGGACAGATAAATCTTGAAAAGCTTTGTGGTGACAAGCCAAAAAGTCATAACAAGGAGATGGCTTTGTAAGAAACAACTTAAGTACATATGATGCGTATTTAAATTTGTAGAAAGGTGCAGGGCCGTGCAGAGTCCCTTGGAGGGGCAGGTGCTCAAAGTTAAAAGGGGGCACATGGAGCACAAATTTGAAACAATACAGAAACACACCTTGCAATATAAGGTTCAATAAAGGAGGGGTGAAGATACGGCCTATATCCACAAAGCCACAATTCAAGCTGTGCATTAATTTAGGGCACATGAAGTAGATAATGTATTAAGTTGAATTTAGATCACTATTAGACACTGGACTGTTTAACTCTGACGACTCTTCCCGGAGTCCTTTCTTTTCAGTTTTAATCAAATTGGAGGACAAAAAATAATCAATTCTGACACCTCTTTACTTTAATTTCACAGCTTTATTTTTGTTTTCTAACCTCAGTAAAAATTCACGAGACTAGCAGTGGCCATCTCCTGAGGGGTACTGCACAAAACCAGGATTGGTGATAAAGCCTATCCTTGATAAACTTATCTCCAAGTTGGTTGAATGAAAGTCGGCCAAGTTTATCCAGGACAAGTAACCATGGTTATTTAGCCTCTACAGCTAACCTGCTGCAGAGCAGGTTAAAGGGCCCATGTTAAGCTAAATCGACTTTTCTGTGTTTTAAACATCATTAAGTGCTATTTGGGCTTCATACACATGCCCAAAATGTTTTTTTCATTGATTCCCTCAATCTTTAGTTAGTGGGTGATTTGCTCCTTTCTTACTGCAGGGCGAGCCCAAACACATCGCTCCTATTTGATGACGCGTTCCCACTTTGATGACCCATTTGACGCGGCACTGAGCTGGAGAATCCAGGATGCTATCTGCCGTGATTGACATGTAAACAGACACGCCCACAAAGGGTTGCATTACAGCATCTTTCGCGCAGTGCTATGTATGTGTTTTCTACAGTCTATGTATGTACTGGTGATCGCCCTCCAGCCCCCATGCTCTGTCTCATGTTTATAAAGCAGTATGAACTCTGGCCCTAAGTCACCGTGGAGGGAGGAGAAAGTCAGTATCCCATCTATAGACACGTCCACTCATGAATATGGCGCAAATCAGCCTGTTTGTGCAGAGTTGCTCAGAAAGTGACTTTTTAGAGGGCTAAAACTCTGGAAAACAGGCCAGTTTGGGAAAATAAACCTCAAATACTATGTTTTTGGGGTTCTTAGAACAAATGGAGATGGGGGAAAAATAGCATGACTTGGGACCTTTAACTCATTCACTGCCAGCCATTTTGAAAGCAGCCAACCCCATATTGCCAGGCGTTTTAGATGATTTTCACTGATTTTTCAAGACCCACAGAATATTTTGTACTATAACAATCTGAAATCTAAAACCAGATTCTGAAAGATTAAACTCTCTTCTTCCATCAGAAAGTAGAGAGTCTAGCTTGTTTCGTTCTTCCGTAATCAACAGTTGAATAGAGGCAAGTTTCACACAAATCACCAGTTTGTGACAAAAAACTAAGAAAAACTGCTTTTTCTGAAAAAACCTTTTAGTGACTTTGAAGCCATTTATTTTTTTTTGCTTTAGTGACACCTCAACATTGGTTTCCTTCTATAAAACTAAAAAAACAACACTGAGACTGGGCTTTTGATGGAAAAATTAATATTATTTATCTATCTGGGTCAGAATTAAATGGTTTTCTAACTGTATTTTGGCTGTCCTCCCAGTCTCTCCCCCCGTCAGTCTCCACACATGCAACTTCTTCCTTCTCTCGGTCATGCCGAGTGTCACCACTTGCCCGGTTTTTTTTTTTATCGTTTTCTCTCACCATCGCAACACTCTCAATAGTCTACTTAGCTCCACACATGCACTGGTCAAGTGTGGGCTGCTGTGACCTGCTGTGAGCTTCAGCATCAATTCTCGTAACATCATTTTCTGTCTTGCAAACCCCTTTCCTCTCCTTCTGAGCACTGCCCAGCCTTTCCTCTCCCTCTGAGCGCTGCCCAGCCCAGCCAGCCTCTCATCCAAAGGTGCGCTGCTGCCACCTACATGTCACCAGTTGGTCACTACATCATTGTACAAGCTCAATTTCACAGGAGAGCTTCGTCTCACTGTCTCCTAGCAACCCCAGGCGAAATTGACGTCGATAGACGTCTTTGGCAGTCGAGTTAATAACCAGGGTAATGTTATCCCTGCTGTGGCTCTGTTGTCAGTAATGTGAGAAATGAGTGTTTCACAGTATGTCCATTATTTTTATACATGTTTCTTCACCCAAATATTATAAATGGTCATTTAATTTGTCCATTGACATTTGGTTATAATATTTTTATTATCATAGTTTATACAGTATATAAAGACAAAAAGAACACATAAAAAGACAAGATTTGAGCAATGAAAGTGAGGAGGCAGACGATTTATTAGGAATATTTTCCTTATCAATAAAACACCAACACTGAAAAGTTAGAAAAGATACAGAATAGAGATTTCCGGGGGTGGTACTGAGGCAAATGGCCCCATAAAAAACCTCTCCCGGTCGGTCAGAGCTTTACCCCCACTATCTTAAAAAGGCTACAGAAATTTTATAAATATTAAAGATGGAGGGGGAAGGTACAAGAAGAACAAGGTTGAGGCAGTCTACGAGAACAGAGAAAGGTGAACTGCTGGGCAATGACGAGGCCATGGCCAAGGACCAGGGAGAGTGTCATGGTGGACACGGGAGTAGCACAGAGCTAACAGCGCACATTGAGAAAGATAACTCCACCATTCGTGAGGACAATACACTGGAAATGAGATCGCAACTTGGTGAATTCCGGAACAAACTCAGGGATGACCTGAAATCTGAGTTAGCCGACATGAGAGACGAAATCCAGCAGAAGCTAAGTGAGGTGGCCCCAAACCCCCAAAGGAGGCTTAACCTAGGTCGGTGGTCATATACTTTCAGGAGTATAAAACTAAAGAATTGGTGCTACACTCCGCCTGGAAGAAAAAGGAGATTTTTCTCAGAAAGAGTAGGATTTATTTTGACCATGACTACCCTGAAACACTCGCTAAAAGGAAGGCATACGGGCACATCAGGAGGATGCTTCGGGATAAAATAATAAAATTTCAAATGCCGCCGCCCACCAAGTTACAAGTTTTTTTTTTAACTCCGGGCCATTTCTGCACAGCTCCGCGGGGGATGCAGCCGCGGCCCTGAAGAAGAGAGGTTTCCCGATAGGTGGGAAGGAGCCGGCCAAATCTGGCAACCCGCAGAAAGCACCGTGGCGGCAAGCAGCAAACACATCCAAGCAGACCCGCAATGACCGGATTAGGACACTCCCACACCTATGTACCTTGACATGTTCTTAAGGAAATATTTTATTTAATTTGCCATTTTTTACACATTAGTTCATGTTATTATGTTTATTAATCTGCTTTTTTTATGTCTTACTTATAACTGCATGGGACTGCCTGAACTAAAGTGAGATAAAATAACACTGACAAAAGGACAACGTAGTTTGATCTGTAAAGTAAGCGATTTTTTTCACTGAGAAGGGACAAGTCACAGGGGCTCTGGTGCTTAGCTAGACTATTCCCCCTCCTACGGAGTATTTCTTTTCTATTTCGGAATGGAAGCCTATGTGATGTTTTTGATTTGTTGTTAAATATTTGTTTTTGTTAGATGTTCAGAGTGCAGTCACATTTGGTCTCCAGTTATGTTTAACTCATTGTCTTTCATATTTTTTGGGAATAAATGCAATGTCAGGAATATAAGGTGATTACACTTAACGTAAATGGCTTACACAATCCAATTAAAAGGGGAAAGGTAATTGCAAAAATAAAAAGGGAAAAGTTGGATGTAATATTCTGTCAGGAAACACACCTCAATAACACCAAGCATGAAAAGTTGAAGATGGGCTTCAAAAACACATTTTATTCAGCATATAAAAAAGGGAATAAGAGAGGGGTGGCTATACTAATTCCTAACATGATTAACTTTAAAATGCAGTCTGAAAGTGACAAAAAAGGTCGTTACATCCTGGTTAAAGGAATCCTGGAACAGAGAGAAGTAACCCTTATTAACGTTTATTTACCGCCTCAGGAGTTTTGATATGTGGAGGAAACTGGAAGGTGCAACTTTAACCTAAACTTGACTCCAAAAACCCTTTAAAGAGGTTCACGTCTAATGCGATGATCACTAAAAATAATGTTTACAGAGCCTGGTTTAATCAACGTATGGAGGGACTTCCACCCAACAGAGAGACAATATACATTTTACTCTGCAAGCCACAATGTCCATTCAAGAAAAGACTATTTTTTTGTATAATTCTGACCACTCCGCTGTTTATCTGACCCTGCACTTCAACACACAAAAGAAAAATACAACTTGGAGACAAAATACTAATATACTGAGTGACAAAATAGGTATGGAATTCATAAAAAATTAGCTTAAAGAGTACATGGACAACACTAATAACGGTGAAGTCTCTCCAAATGTTCTGTGGGATGCTGCAAAAGCAGCGATCAGGGGTAAACTCATAAAAAAAAAAAGAGTGAGAGATCTGTCTGAATTATAAGAACAATTAAAAACTCTAGAAAAGGAGCACAGTGAAGGGAAAGAGTCATCCATAATAAATACAATAAATAAGGTAAAAAAGGAAACAAATAACATTTATGCAGAGGATTTAGAGAAAAAAGCCAAATTTGCTAAGCAGAAATTCTATCTAAATGGTCCACGAGCCCAGAAACTCACAGCATGGAGGATAAGGAAGGAACAAGCAGATAGGCAATATTTAAAATTAGGGACTCTAAAACAAAAAAAATTATCACAGGCTGGTGGAAATTCAACGCACTTTTGAAACATATTATAGAGACTTATATACAGAACCAGGCTCAACTACCAACCAGGAGATAAACATCTTCCTAGGGTTATTAGACCTACCCTCTATTGGTGATAAACAGAATGACGCCCCGATGAGCCATTTCTGAACAGGAAATATTGAAAGCTATATCCAGCGCCCGGGACAGATGGTTACTCAGGAGAGTAGTACAAAGCATTTAAGGATCAGATAATACCATTACTCTATCAGTCTTTAATTACACACTAAATGGAGGTGATCCCCAAGATCATGGAGAGAAGCAATAATATCAGTCATCCCCAAAGAGGGTAAGGACAGAAAAGAATGTGGCTCACCATCTCAGAGGAGGTTTGGCTAAACATGTGCTCTGTTCAGGCTCCCTCCACCAGTTCAGGCCTTTAGAGGGATTTCTGTTGGCAATCTAATAAGATACTTTGTTACCCCAAAAATCAAAGATGTGCAGGGTGCTCTGACTGGAGGGGAACAGTGTTGGAGGAAATGTTGGGAGCAGATGGCAGTCCACTTTCACATATTTTGAGATTGCCCGTAGACTCGACCGTACTGGGATAAGGTCGCACAAGCAATTAATAGTATTTTCAGTGGGGTGATCGACTGCTCTTTTCAAACAATCTACCTGAGCAACATTCCAGCTGACCTTCCAAATCGGAAGTGGTTACAGCCTGATCCTCCAACGCAGACTGACTGGGAAAATATTATGGCTAATATTGAGAATATGGAGATAATCACTTTGCATTGAACCAGAAGATGGGTACATTTTTATGTTAATTGGGAAAAATGGATTGTGTATATAACCTTGGAAAGTAATTGTTGATGTACAAACTGACTTGTATATTACATTTTTTTTTCATGAGGACAAATGGATGACCACATGAATGTTGTTTTTTTGTATCGTTTACAAATGTTTATAAAAAAAATAAAGTAAAAAAAAAAAACAGAATAATCTGAAGATATTTTTTTCAAGCGTGTCCTAAAAATAAGAAAATGGATACTGTACCGTTGGATCTGAAGGGTTTCACATTATGAAATACTTTTTTTTAAGTTCATCATAGAATAGAATGGAATAGAATACACCTATAGAATGTATTAATTTCCCAAAGGAAAAATTCACAAAAAAAAAAAAAGTTGAGTAAATTAACCAGGATTAGAACTCGGGTCCAACGAATGGGAAGCGAGAAATCTACCACTGAGCTCACCACACACTCCTGCAGTTTAGCAGGGCATGTCTGGGCTGGGCACGTCAGGGCAGTGAAGACAAAGTGATTGCACATTGTGTATCATGTGACCGCACAAGGTAGATCTAAATTATTATTATTATGTTTTATTTACTATTACTTTGGGCCACACAAAGACTTTTCACGCACACACACTTTTGTGTATTACTTTGGGCCACACAAACAGACTTTTCACGTACAAACACTTTTGTGTGTGTGTGCGTGAAAAGTCGCAGGTAATAAGCCGCTCTACTTCCAAAAAGAAAAACAGAATATTTCTCTAAAAGTCTTGGGGATCATCAAGATATTTATTGGCTAATGATGAGCCTTTGTCTTCTTTTTTGTCAGCAGTGGTTTTCAACTTGAAGATCTCCCATGTATTTCAAATCCAAACATTCACTGCCTTTGACATAAATATATGTCAATTGTGTTTTTCAATGGCAGTTGCTAGGAGACACTGTTAAGAAGATCTCCAATGAATATCAGCCTTGGACTATGATGTTGTGACCAACTGGTGCTGTATAAGTGTCAGCAATGCACCTATGGATGAGAGATTAGCCGTGATGGTCACCATTACCAGGGAGAGAGAAACCAGGGACAAGGGATAAAATGGCACTGCGAGAGAAGACGGTGAAGCTCCCAGCAGTGCACACTCAAGCAGAGCATGTGTTGACTTAAGTCCATTATTGAGTGTGTCGCGATCGTGACAGAAAACAAACAACGAGGGCTAAACGGGTCGACTCGGCATGTTGGGGAGGAGGAAAAAGTTGGAGTGGTGTGGAGACTTGGAGGAAGGCCAACACACAATAAGGGAACTGTACAACTCTGACCCAGATCGCAAAATTATAATAATCTTTCCATCAAAAGTCCAGTCTCAGAGTTGTTTTTGTTGTTTTATAGAAGGAAACCAATGTTGAGGTGTCACTCAAGCAAAATAAATTTGCCTCAAAGTCACTGAGGTTTTTTTCAGAAAAGCCTGTTTTCTCAGCTTTTTGTCTTTTTGTGTGAAACTTACCTATATTCAACTGCTGATTACAGAAGAACAAAAAAAGTTAGAAACAAAAAAATATTATTTTGAAAGTATAGAGTATTTTTTCTGAATCAGATTGTACATGGTCATATTGCAAAATATTCTGTGGGTCTTTAAAAATCAATCAAAAAGTAGTAAAATGTCAAATTATTCAGAAACTGCATTTTATATTGACTTGGGTTGGCTTTATGAGATATCAAAATTGGTTTGATGATCTGACACTTTTAAATGTGATGAATATATAAAATTATCAGGAATCGGGAAGGGCTGATTGTCTAATTGTTTTCTTAACTGTATCTTTACTCCCTTTATACAACATATAACAATGACAAATAACAGAGCGGTTCTCTACCTTTAATAATTACTTTAAAAAATGAAAGTAAACTTCAAAAGAAAAGGTGAACTGCTCTGTAAAGAAACATATCTAATGTTTACATACCTTTGTCCATGCAACTTTGGGCCAAAGTGAAGAGCTGCTCAGAGCAGGCCTCTAGAATCTGCTGGTGCAGACTGATGTATCGAAGAGTCCACCAAGGGAACAGCTAAATGTGGAAATAAATGTACATCTTTTTAGTTTATTTTTGTTCCCATTAACTGAAAGCAAAAATGTAATAAATATTAGCATGAAAAGAATGTGAACTCTTTATGATGTCCAGGTTTGACATGAAAATAACTTGATCAGCACCTGAAAAAAAAAAAAAAAATCACCTTTGCCAGAATAATGCATAGACAACTCTTGATTTATTAAACGCTATCAATAAGTAAATATTGATAGATTAAAAAGACAGTTTTAGGGAAAAAACAGTGCACTTAATTATATCCATTTTGGAAAGAGGGCAGAGCTGTTTTTGACACGAAAAGTTATTTAAACTGCCTCAAACCAAAACCTAGTGATAAGCATGAGACCCTGCAGTGTTTATTCTGAAATCTCTGCATGATTAGTTGATAGGAAGTCTACATAATTATAAATGCACAATGTAGAGACAGAGATGACATTCTGTTTGAAAGTTGAGATGATTATTTAAATAACATGTTATTGCAATTATTATATTCATCATCATATCATCAAATGTGTGTTCATGTGTACAATTCGTCATGTTTTAATACATGATGACTGCATTACTCTTTGCACTTTTGAACAGCTGAGTCATGTTAGATTAAACAGTACAGCTCGTATTGTATCCACAGTGCAACAGAGTCTCTGCTGAAGGCCAAACTCAAACTCACATGCAGATATACACGCACACACACTATCAAGGACAGACAAGAGTCGCGCCCAACCTTCCTCATAATATACACGTCTTCATCATCCTCAAACGTTTTCACTGTTGGGCATCTGACCCCCTCCTTCTCCTCACCTCAGGGTGGAACTTTTTCTGTTATCTGTATAAAAGCTTAAGTTGTGAAACTGTTAGTTAGTGGGTCTTGCTTTTTGCTCTACCAGGAGCCTTTTGACCATCCTTGTTGGAGGCTGCTATTCATTCTTACAGGATGGAAGCTTCTTTTTTACTCCTTTTTTATTTAATTTTATAATAAATCTTTTTTATAAAATCATCATGCTTCGACTGGACTCCATCATTCAACCAGAGCAATAAATCATGTCTCCAAATGAGGTCAACCGTAAATTTGCCGTGACACATGCAATATATACAAAAGATGCACCCAACCACAAAGTTAGCCTATTTAATTGGTTGAGGGAAACCTGCTCAGTTTACACATATTCAAAGCATTCTGGGCTCAATTCGAAGTAGCTGGATTAATGTATGCCCAGGTTAGTTTCAGGCAAAGATGAGGCTCTGCTAAAAAACGTATGTCTGCTCTAAAGATTACGATCCTGAAAAACATCAACTTCGACCGTGTTCATCAACTCAGACCTCGTAGAGAAAGCCACCCACACCCCATCATTGTCAAATTGGAGCACTTTTAACAGAAAACCCAAGTTAAAAGTAAAAGGCGAGGGGCGCTGTCGAGCGAACATTGGAGTAGGTCGTGTCTTGCCGAGCGGAGCAGAACAATATTGTAAAAAGTGTATTATTAAAAAAAAAAAAATAAAAAAAAGTGTATTATAGGGCACAGTGTAACTGATAAAGTTTCAGTCTGGGCTTGTTTGAAGTTGCTAACTCGATATAAAAAGCAGAAATGGCTGGAAAACCATCCAGAGGAAAGCAAACAACTATTTTGCAATGAGGCCTACTACTCCGAGTCAGCATGCGGCCTCTATTAGCAAAGACTGCCCAGATGAGGCGGACTACTTCCTTGATCGACACGGAGGCCATCAAACGCAAGCTTCTGTCCTCTCTGCGGAAAGATTTGATAGACACTCTTATAAAAGAGGTCCGGAGAGTTTTGGAAAGCGAGATGGCAATTGTGAGGGCCGATATCAATGCAGCCAGGACCGAGCTAAGGGAATACAAGGAGACTATTACAACCGAGTTGTCGTCGCTGAGCGTTACGGTGAAAGGAGTGGAGGAAAGCCTGTCTACGTGCACGGATGATATTACGCAGCTGCAGCGAGAGGTGCTTCGCCTCACCGCAGTGGCTGATACCTTGGAAAGTAAATGTGAGGATTTGGAGGAGAGGTCAAGGAGAAATAATATCAGACTGTGCGATGCTCTCAAAATTAAGGATTTGTTTATCTTATTATATATCTATATCTCATAATTTTTTTTTTTTTTTTTTTTACAAAGTTTTACTCTGCAGTATTTGACTAATCTTATTTTACATAGAGCATGTTTCAAATCAATATTTCCCATTCTGGCTTTCAGAATCACTTAATAAGTGTCTTTCTTTTCCGAAATTTGTTCTGTTTTGTTGGCCAAGTTTTATGTGTTCGTTCACCCTGTGCACTTTAGTGCAGTTTTTTTTGCTGATGGTAGGAGTGTCGGTGCGATCTCCATTGGTTCCTGGGAGATCAGCACATTTGGGGACTCATGTCAGTGTGTGTTTTCATTGCCTTTTTTCTTTGGTTTTCTATGTATTTATTCATTCCTCCTGCTCCTTTTCCATTTTAAAGACTCTGGGTTTGCTTGGTTTGCATGAGTAGACCAAATTCAAGCTTTTCGGGCTCCACTCGTTTTATTAGCTGGAATGTGAAAGGATTGCACCATCCTATAAAACGCAGCAGAGTTTTTGCACACCTGAAAACTTTGGGGCCTGACGTTATGTTTTAGCAGGAGACCCATCTCCATTCCAATGAACATTTAAAACTAAAACGGGGCTGGATTGACCAAATTTATCACTCTAACTACGGCAGTAGATCTCAAGGTGCGGCCATTTTAATCAGAAAGGGTGTCCCATTCGTACCAACTAAAACAATAGCTGATACTAAAGGTAGATATGTTATGGTTATGGGGAAGTTGTTTGGCACTGTGGTAATCTTAGTCAATATCTATGGCCCAAACTGGGACGATCCACAGTTCTTCTCTAATTTTTTTACAAATATCCTTGATCCTTCCACTCATCATTTAATCTTAGGGAGCGACTTTAACTTGGTTTTGGAGCCGAATTTGGACAGATTCAACCCTAAGTTTCTGATCACACTATCCAAATCTGCAAGTACAGTTCTGTCATTCATGGACTCTTATAAATTATTAGACCCATGGAGACGTATTAACAACACAATTAAGCAGTACTCTTTTTTTCCCCTGTCCATCGGTCATTTTCAAGAATAGATTTTTTTCTGATTGATGAGAATATCTTCTCCTTAGTAACTAAATGCCAGTACCTTAGTATAGTGATCTCCAATCACTCCCCTGTTCAACTGGACTTGATTTTCCCAGACATTATTGCAACCCAACGTACATGGCGATTGGATCCATTGTTATTATCCCGCAAACCCTTCCAAAAATATATTTCAGATCAAATAGAGTTCTTTATTGATATCAATAGCACACCTGGCATGTCATACACTACTATCTGGGAATCGCTGAAGGCCTGCCTTAGGGGACAAATAATTTCCTTTGCAGCACATGAAAAAAAAGAACGCGATCTCTGCCTAGCAGATTTGTCTCGACAAATAAAAGTGATTGATAATAAAAATGCTATATCTCCAAGTCCAGACCTGTATAAAGAACGCTTACTACTACATTCTGAATTCAACAACCTTTCCATTAAAAAAATAGAAAGGCTATTACTTAAAACAAAACAGACCTACTACAAACATAGAGATAAGGTTGGCCGATTGTTATCTCATCA
This sequence comes from Gouania willdenowi, assembly GCF_900634775.1. Classification (NCBI taxonomy): domain Eukaryota; kingdom Metazoa; phylum Chordata; class Actinopteri; order Blenniiformes; family Gobiesocidae; genus Gouania; species Gouania willdenowi. The sequence goes on from NC_041058.1 coordinate 28,293,730, forward strand.
AATTAGACAGTCCTCTGCTAACCGTACTATAATAGAGATCCGCACTGAACAGGGAGCGATCTCCAACCATCCCACAACTATAAATGACCAATTTAGGAACTTTTATTCTAATCTTTACAGATCTCAGGTTTCGGCTGGCCCATCTGCATTCCAGGCATTTTTTGATCCTCTTACAATTCCTAAAATAAGTACCGAAGATCAGTCTAAAATGAATTCCAAAATATCAAGTGAAGAAATTACACACGCCATAAACTCCATGCAAAATGGTAAAGCTCCTGGGCCAGATGGGCTGCCTGTAGAATTCTACAAGATCTTTTCTGCCAAATTGTCCCCTCTTCTATGTAAGCTTTTTGAAGAAATATTCTCCAGTAAAAAATTACCATACACCATGACCCAATTATCACAGTTTTGCCCAAAAAAGAAAAAGATCCTTTTGAGTGTGGCTCTTACCGGCCAATAAGCCTACTTTGCTGTGATTATAAAATTCTTACTAAATTATTGGCTCACCGTTTTGTAACAGTGATCCCTAAGACAATCAATCCAGACCAGTCGGGTTTTATACCCGGAAGACAACAGCCTGAGGTTGTAATCTCTCTAGATGCTGGAAAAGCATTTGACCGAATGGAGTGGGAATACCTATTAAATACACAGACAGGTTTGGATTTGGCCCCAATGTAATGTCTTGGATAAAAACTATATACTCTTCGCCATTGGCCTCGGTATGCACTAATTCTGTTACTTCTGGCTATTTTAGGTTGCACCGGGGAATGAGACAGGGTTGTTGTCTGTCGCCGTTCCTTTTTGATTTGGCCATTGAACCTTTAGCTATTGCCTTAAGAACGGATGATGGGGTCAGTGGAGTGTCAAGACAAGATGCAATACATAAGGTATCTCTCTATGCAGATGACCTTTTAATATATTCATCAAACCCTATTCAGTCACTTCCAATACTCATTGATACAGTATACTAGAATCAAAAAGTAAAATATCAGGATACAAATTAAATTTTTCTAAAAGCACCCTTTTTCCTATTAATTGTTTGGCAGTGGCGATGGACTTCACCTCTTTTCCTTTCAAATGAGCCAAAGAATTTACTTATTTGGGAATCTAAATTTCGTGTACATATAAAAATCTCTATCAACGCAACTTTAAGACCTTATTAGAACGCACCAAACAAGATCTAATACGATGGTCAACATTGCCCATTTCAGTAGCTGGGACAGTGAACTCAGTTAAGATGACAGTCCTTCCCCGCTTTTTGTATGTTTTTCAAATGATTTCTTTTTTTTGCCCAAGTCGGTGTTTAGTGAGATTGATACCCTGATTTCTTCGTTTGTGCGGGGCAAAACAGTTCCCAGAATGAGAAAAAGGTTTCTGGAGGTACCAAAACAGGCAGGGGGCCTGGGCCTGCCTGGTTTCATTCACTATTATTGGGCCTCGAACATAAGCAAGATATCATATTGGATTTCCATGCAGCGTGATGGCCAAGGTCCTGTCTGGGCCAAAATGGAATTAAATGGCGACTCAGCAATTTCCCCTATTTCATTATTGAGCTTTTCGCTTCCTGTGGTTTTGCATTCTCCGGTCCTCAATCCTGTTCTAAAACATTCCCTTAAAATTTGGTTTCAATTTAGGAAACATTTTCACATTACCCATCTTTCATCATTCTCTCCTTTGTCAAATAATCACTCTTTCTACCGTCTCAAATTGATTCTGCATTTCAAACATGGCATAAATCTGGTCTGGTTTTTTTAGGAGACCTTTTCTTCAAAGGACCTTTAATGTCATTCGAAACACTACAGAAGAAATATAATATCCCCAAATCCCATTTTTTTTTAGATTTCTTCAAATTAGAAGTTTTGTTAAACACTTTAAACCCCCACAATCTTGTAATAAAAGTACAATGGATGAAATACTAGCACTACATCCTTACACAAAGGGCAACATTTAAAAAATTTACATCAAAATTCAGAATATTAACCCACCATCTTGGGCTAAAACTAAATTATCCTGGGAGGGGGACCTGGGTACTGAAATCACAGAGAGGTCTTGGCAACTTAGCTTGGGACAGATTCACAGCTCCTCTATTTGGATTAGACATAGCCTAATTCAATTTAAAGTGTTTCACCGACTACACTATTCAAATGAAAAACTTTCCAAGTTCTATCCCAACGTTAGCTCTGCATGTTTAAGATGTAAATTAGGTCCGGCGACTTTGGGAAATATGTTCTGGAATTGTGAGTCATTGAAAAGTTTCTGGTCAAACATTTTTGAGGTTATTTCTCGTGTGTGCAGGAAAAAAATTCCACCTTCCCCGTTTGTGTCCATTTTTGGGATTCCTCCCCCTGAAATCACTGTTTCTAAATTACAAGGGAAGGCACTTGCTTTTGCTACCTTGATAGCCAGGAGAGCCATTCTTCTTCAATGGAAATCGGATAAACCCCCATCGTTCAACAGCTGGATAAAGGAAATGCTCTCTGTACTGCAGCTGGAGAAGTTTTGGGTGATCTGGTCTCCTTTTTTTGACTGTGTTAAAAATCGGAGTCTATACTGAAGCTAATGTTATTGTCGACAATATTAAAGGAGTTGCATTTATTTATTGATTTCATTTAATTATTATTATTATTATTATTTTATTTTATTTATTTAATTTTTTGTCATTTTTGATGTATATCCACTGTTTTGCATTTCACTTTTATCTGTGCTGTTGTGTATGCGTAACATGGGAGGGTGGGTGGGTGATTGGGAATGTTTGTGTGTGTGTTCATACTTGTAAAATGAAAAATCTATAAATAAAGTCTTAAAAAAAAAAAAAAAAAGGTGAGAACTTAAAGGCACGCACTTTGGAAAAAATGACCAGTTTCGTTGAGAGATCAACGAACGTTGGAAAATCCCGTACCCCATTTTTGAAGAAAACCGACAAAAAGGCAGACATTCATCATTGGTCATAGACAAAGTCTTCATAGATGGCCAGCTGTTTTGGGACTCCAACATTACCCCCTTCTTCTAATAAAAAAAGAAAGAAAAAAAAAAACAGGTGATGTATGAGTTAAACAAGAAAAAATAATCTCACCTACTGGTTAAGGTAGCACTATTCAAAGGTTAAAAAATAAATTAAATAATGTACATGTACAGTCTCAGAGTACGCTCTCGACCCAAAGTCAACTCTTTCCTCTCCAACTCCGAACCTATTCTTACAATACTGTTTGTACTTTTCATTAACCAATTTGAATCAGCCCCTATCCTGCTGTTATCACACAAGTAATTCTCCTTTTTTTCTTTTATATCCAAGCTCTTCCCTCAACGGCTGAGCATAAATGCTCACAAATGATCTGCTCTGCTCACATCTATAAAGACTAAACCCCACTCTTTTCCATATCTTAGTTTAGACTAACATCCTGGAATGTCTGTGGCATTCGCGCGCATGCAAAAAAGAAGATATTTGATTATGTGTCAAGGTTATGCAGACATTGTCTTCTTTCAAGAAATGCACTTATATAAATCAGAAGAAAAATCTCTGACAGACTCAATTTCAACAAAACATAATTCTTGTTACAACTCTAGAAAAAGGGGATCCTGTCCTTTTCAAAAAAAGGTTACTCTATAACATGATCACCTCCACCATAGACCCAGAGGGTAGATATATTACTATCAGAGTTGTAATCTTAAATAAATGTTATACATTTCTAAATCACTATGCTTCTAATATTGACAAACCTGATTTGTTCCAAAGAGTTTTCTCAGTTATCAGACCTTTCTACAGACTCATCTTTAATCAACGGAGGGGACTTGAATCTGGCGCTTAACCCATCATTGGACAGATCCAATAAGTGATCGCATACAAAACCATCCCAATCTGCTTAAGTATTAGTGGATTACCTGGACAATTTTGAAATGGGCAATGCATGGAAATGAACAACCCAACTAAAAAGGAATAAACCTTCAACGGTGTGCATAAATCCTTCTCCCGAGTTGACCTCTTCCTGTCAAACAATTCTATTGCACACAAAAAATCTCTTCTAAAATACATTCTATAATCATTCGCAACCATGCCTCAGTATCCCTCACCCTGACTGGAAGCAGAAATCATCCTCATTATGGCGTTTAAATGCTTCTTTACTTAGTCACAATGCATTTGAAGAAATAAGGAAGAAATGGGCTGACTTTATAATAAATAACTCCCCGGAAGTATTTCCATCCGTACTCTGGGAAACCCAGAAGCCTGTCAACAGAGGGAAGATTATATCATACACCATATCAACAGACACTAAGTGATTGAAGAAACTCACAGAGGAACATGCAGCAGCTCCAAGTGAACTACAAAAATACAAAACTTAATCTGGATAACATCTTATCCAAAAAAAAAAAAATGGCAGTAATTACGATACAAAAACTTCGACTACAATAATAAATCAAGGAAATACTGAGCAAACCAGCTCAAACACAACAAAGAAAATTCATTAATAGCAGCAATCTCTAATAACTCAAGTCAAACTGTAAACTTAACTCAGGACATTAAGGTTTTTCTTATTATTATTCTCATTATTATTGAATCTGATACTTATCAAATTTAAACCCTGACCCTGAAGATATTAAAATCTCCCTCAATAACCTAAACCTACCACAGCTAACCATAGAACAAAAAACCACCTTAGACTCACCACTAATCTTACAAGAATTACAAACTGCATTGGAAAGCATGTCGACAGGCAAAGCACCAGGTCCAGATAGGTGCACTGCTGAATTCCTAAAACACTTTTGGTCAATGTTAGCGCCGCTTTTCTTGAGAAGAGTAAACCAGACAAAAACCACATGTTATCTTCAAGCCACCAACCCATCACACTTATCAATACAGACATACAAATTCTTTCCAAAGCACTCACTTCCAGGTTAGAGAAAGTAGTTCAATTATATACCAAGACCAGGCATGATTTATTAAAAATAGACACTCCACAGACAATGTGAGAAGACTCTTTATTTTGACAATAATTCTGTCATTTGATGCAGAAAAAGCATTTGCCATAGTCAACTGCTAATTTATCCTTGTGTCCTTGGCAAATTTGGTTTTGGAAAATACTTTATCCAATGGCTCTCCACCCTGTACACTCAAGTAACTACAAACAAAAAAATTACATCCCAAAGCTTCACACTGCAAAGGAGAACCAGACAAGGCTGCCTACTCTCACCTTTGCTTTTTATAATTAGGCCCGTGCGCCACGAGCTGGCGAAGGACCTCTTGCTCGCATAGTGGCCACACTACGAAGGAAGGGGCGGAGCCTATGTGAACGCCACGTGGCCGTCAGTGACCAGGCACTATTGACATGTCGTAGGCATGCCCCCGCGCTTTCCAAAACTGCATAGTTCATGGTACTCAAAAAGAAAGAAACATTGTTATTGGGCTGGAATATTATTAGCCCCAAGCGCCACGAGCTGGCGAAGGGCCTCTTGCTCTTGTAGTGACGACACTACGAGGGAAGGGGCGGAACCTATGCGAATGTCACGTGCCTGTCAGTGACCAGGGACCCTCGTCATGTCATAGGAATGCCCCTGCGCTTTCCAAAAATATATAGTTCATGGTACTCAAAAAGGGGTAAACATTGTTATTGGGTTGGATTATTATTCTTTCCTCTTTGTTTCCCGGTGTCGGAACCAACTCACCAACTTTCACCCACTGAACCAATATGTAGTCTCAAAAATTCAAACAAAATTCAATCGCGCACTCCTCTAATTTCTGGCAATTTACGATTTTAAAAATGGAAAAATTTGATGCACCAGTGCCCCCAAGTAAGCCAAAAATGCATTACGAGATAGGAATTGCCAAAAACATTAATTCATCGTAGAATCATGACAATTGACACAGAAGTAGACCATGACAAGACAAGTAAAAAAATATTATTCAGACCACAAAAAATACACAGGAAGTCCAGAATCTTGAATTGAAAATTGAAAAATTCCTATTTTCGCTCACGTTGTATCTTAACGCATTTCTTTTAAGGTTTTTCACTGATTGCTAGAAATCATCTAGAGAAGTGAGACACCAAAAGTCATCCATGGATTTTTTGACTTTTACGGTGTTTGCAAGGCAGACCCAAAAATGACAAAATAATCAATTTTTGCCAAATTTTGGCCAATTGCGAAAAAAATTAATAAAATTGTAGAATAATGAAAATTGACAGAAAAAAAAAAATTAAGACCATGCCAAAAAAAAAAAACACGAAGTCCAGAAAATTGCAAAATTGTTATTTTTGCTCACATATTTTAATGCATTTCTCCTAGGGTGTTTCACTGACGGGGTTCAAAATCACTGAAGATCATCTAAAGAAGTGGGAAACGGAAAGATATCGATACATTTTTGATAACTTTTACGGAGTTTGCAGGGTGGAGCCGTGAATTTTGGGCAAAAATTACAAAATATAACATTTTTGGAAAAAGCTCCCATTTGCACATACAAACTCCAATTTGCGTCAAATGTGAATCAGTTGCTAAACCAGCTCAATGTAGAAAAACGTACATTGGCGCGTTAGCGTCCCCTACAGAATGAAGAAAATTTAATATGAGGCAAACGTATTTTAACACACCTCTCCTAGGGCGTTTCACTGACGGGCTCAAAATTGCTGGAGATCATCTAGAGAAGTGGGACATCAAAAGCAAAGGCGGCGCAGCGAAGGCGGCGCAGAGGGCGGTCCAATTTGGTGAAGGCAGCGCATAAATTGACACAGAAGTAGAACATGACAAGACAAGTAAAAAAATATTATTCAGAGCACGTCAAAAAATACACAGGAAGTCAAGAATCTTGAATTGAAAATTGAAAAATTGCTATTTTCGCTCACGTCGTATTTTAACGCATTTCTCTTAAGGGTTTTCACTGACAGGGCTCAAAGTTACTGGAGATACTCTCCATTTTGTGTTAATGGGAAATTGGCCAAATCTTGAAAATTGTCAGCTCAAACTTTAACACACTCCTGCTGCAACAAATGTTGCGTTGTGAATGAAATGGTATCCCAGAACATAACAATTTTACTTCTGTATCTGTCAGAGGAAAGGCTGTGGTTGACTATATTCTGACACCACATGCAGACTTAAATACATGTGTGGAATTTAAGTCCTCACTCCTTTGGCTTTAGTAGAACAAAACAGGCAAAAGGTGATTGACCTGATGGATGATAAAAGCAGGCTCCCTGGCCACTCTGTACTCCATATGTGTTTTAAAACACAGGTGTAAGGTGTACAAAATATGAAGCTGGAAGTGCTCACACAGATCACAGATAGTATGTTTTAGAACAGGTGCTCTTCAAGGTCCTTTTAGGGTATAGCATTGAGTTGAAAACAAGATAAAAGGTTTGAAAGTGAAGCCTTTTTATTACGCCAACGGGTTTCGACTCCTTCCTCAGGCCTTTGTATGAAACACTGCAGGTGTAAAGTGTAATTTATTGTCCCCGTATGAGGTTTCCAATTTGTAGGGCCCTATAAAATCTGTGTTAACGGAATCATGAACAGAATCAAGGAGCTGACCAATGAAAACGGTAAAACGGGGAAATGGACAAAATCGGCATGATCTTCCCCTGCTCAGTGTTTGAACTGTTGTACTTGGCTAACTAAGAATAACTCAGTCCGTTGTGAGCAAAGCCGTGGCCACAGGAATGGCAGCACTCCAGATTGAACTGAAAAAAGATCTTAGTGATTTTCGCTCGTGTTTTCGGGAGGATATCAAAAAACAGATGGACGAGTTCACGTTGAAAATAAACCGGAAAATACAAGATGTAACAAGTCAGATGGAGGGAGCGGTGAAGCAGGTGGGAGAGATGGAGGAAAACATGGCTGACATGGAAAAACAGGACATTGGAGTGAAAGACACCCTCTCCCAGCTGCTTCGGAATCAGCATGCACTACAAGATAAAGTGTCGGACTTGGAGGGGCGCTCCAGGCGGAATAAGATCAGGATTTACGGCGTCCTGGAGGACGCAGAGGGCACCTCCGCTGTGTCGTTTGGTGAAAAACTGATAAAGTCAGAGCTGGGAGCGGATCTTACCGAGGATGGTGACTTGGGGATTGAGCGCGCTCACCGCGCCCTGGCACCAAAACCACCTGGAAGCGCCCCACCATACTCCATGGTGGTCCGGTCCCTCAAGTTCTCAGTTAAAGAAAAAAGTCTCCATACCGCCTGGAAGAAGGAGTTGCATATCCAAAACAAACAGGTGTACTTTGATCACGATTACGCCACAACTGTGCAGAACAAAAGGAAGGAATATATCCCCCTTAAGAAGGTGCTTAAGGAGAACGGAATACGGGTCCAGACCCCGTTGACGAGAATGCGTGTCTTCTTTGAAACGTGCACTGCCCTGTACAATAACGTGACACAGGTAACGGAGGATTCAACGTGGGTGAGGCAGCTCGTGGGACCGGGAGCAAGGATATATCGGAGGAAGCGCTGGCCCGACTCCTGCCGTGGAAGACGATCGAGACCCAGCGGGGAGCGGACGGGGACCGGTTCCAGCGGCAGATCCGAAATAAACTAAAGGAGTATCGCAGGAAGGAGCAAGCAGCTGCTGCAGGGGATGAGTAACTGTTTTATTCTCAACTTCCCATTATTGGATCACAATTGTGACAATTGACATTGAGCCCTATCCAATCCTCTTTCTTTTCTATTTAATAAACAATGAAGGCTGGTACCTACGGATATCAGAGAGCCACAAAACACTTTTTTTCTTTTCTTTTTTTTTCTGCAACCGAGGGGCCCCACCTTGTGGCTAACCCCCCTCATTGTCCAAGGCGTAACGACGTCTTTTTTCTTGGAGGTTCAGTTCAATGTTTTGTATTGTAGTTCTTTGGGTCTTTTTTTAGGTCTGGGATGGTACAAGTGCAATGTCTCATATGTACAATTAATGCAACATTATAATATGCTCTCTTTGAATGTAAATGGGCTAAATAATCCTATTAAAAGAAGTAAAATTATATCTAAAATAAAAAAGGAGAAGATAAACATAGCATTCTGGCAGGAAACACATCTTTCTAGTACTGAACACAAAAAACAAAAAAAAAAGGGCTTTAGAAATACTTTCTTTTCATCATATAAAAGTGGTAATAAAAGGGGAGTGGATTGATATCTGAAATAAGTGATAGAAAGAGCAGGTTTGTTCTGGTAAAGGGGAAAATTCACCAAAAAGAAGTGACAATGTTCAATGTTTATGCTCCTCCTGGGAGGGATATATCTTTTTATAAAAAGGTGTTTGGTCTATTTGCAACAGAAACATACGGGCCCCTATTTGTGCGGGAGACTTCAATATGCTTCTTAACCCTTCATTAGACACAACTAACAGGAAAAGGAATTCAATTGAAAAACGAATAAACAAAGTACTTAAAGACCTGGTACTAACTGATGTATGGCGATTCATGCAGCGATCCAGGATACACATTTTATTCGGCACGACATAGTTTATTCAAGAATAGATTATTTATTCATGTATAACTGGGCTCTACATAGATTAAAGGACTCTAGAACAGGTCAGAGGAACATTTCGGATCATTCGGGAATTTATTTTACAGTACATTTGGATGGTAGACGGTGAAAAACATTGTGGAGGTTAAACACAGGTATGGTAAATGATCCAGCTTTCATCAGCTCAATGGTGTCAGACTTCAGCAAATACTTACAGGATAATGATAACGGGGAGGTAAACCCTAGCATGTGATGGGATGCAGCTAAGGCGGTTCTTAGGGGGAAGATCATAGCCAGGGCGGCTATGTTGAAAAAGATAAAAGCTCAAAAGCTGTTTAAGCTGCAGGAAAAATTTATATACAAATTTATATAAATTTATAAAGGCACATTGTTAACATCAAACTATTATACATCAAACTAGAATTGTTAAGCAGGAAATAGATAAAATACTAAGTGAAGAAGTTGAGAAAAACATAAGGTTTCTGAAGCAAAGATACTATGTGGCAGGCCCCAAAGCCACAAAACTGCTATAAGATCAGAGACCCTGTTACAAATAAACTTACTAGCAGTCTAGAAGGTATACAAAAAGCATTTGAAACTTACTAAAAATCTTTATACTCTCAACCAGACCAGGTAAATAACCACACAATTACTGAATTTCTGGACTCCCTAGATCTTCCTACTCTTGGTAGAGAAATTAATGATAACCTTGTCTCACCTATAACATAGGAGGAAATAAGGAAAGCTATTTCAAACCTGAACTCTAACAAATCACCTGGTACAGATGGGTCGCCCCCAGAATGGTATAAATCTATGAGAGAACATCTACTCCCTTTATTGGAGACCTGCTTTAATTACATCTTAAAAGAAGGTTCCATCACCCCTCCTGGAGGGAGGCCTTTATTTTAGTTATCCCCAAAGAAGGAAAAGATAAAATGGAATGTAAGGCTTACAGACCTATCAGTGTTTTAAATGCGGATTATAAACTATATGCCAGCATCTTAACAAAGAGGATGGAAACTGCAATGCCTTTTCTAATAGATGAGGATCAAACAGGCTTTATGAAAAACAGACAAACCCAAGACAATATAATAAGAGCCCTCCATATTATTGAACAGATTAATAACGACAAAGTTAGCTCTATCATTCTCAGTCCTGACGCTGAGAAAGCTTTTGACTCGGTTGGGTGGGAATTTCTCTATTTAGTAATGAACAAATTCGGCTTTAGTGAAGATTTTATACGTTGTATCCAGGCACTCTACTCCTCCCCTACTGCAAGAATAAAGGTAAACGGTAGTCTTTCCGACTCCATAACTTTGCAATGCGGCTGTAGGCAGGGGTGTCCCGCTAGTCTCAGTCTTATTAATTTAATAATTGAACCTCTAGCCCAAGCAATCAGACAAGAGTCGGGATTGAAGGGCATCTCCATGGGGGGAGTGGAATATAAAGTGGGCTTGTATGCGGATGATGTCTTGGTCACAATCATGGAAGTGTATTCAGGCCTGCCATTTTTAATGAGAATTCTGGAAACATAGAGATCATACTCAGGATATGTCCTGAACATACACAAAACCCAGGTTATGATATTTAACTACACACCCGCACAAAAATTTATAGCAAGGTATAACTTCAATTGGCATTCGTCCCACATCAAATATTTGGGAGTATATTTGGCCAAAGATCTGATGCAGTTGTTTCCTATTAACTATAACAGCAAAAAAATACAATGATTACCTCAATGGGTGGGGCTTGCTCCCTCTTGACTTTGGCAGCAGAATCAGATTATTATCAGGTTATAATTATACCTTTTCCTATCACATCCAATAGAAATTCCACAGAAACAGTTTAGAGAATGGAACAAACACATTTCACGGTTTATATGGGATAAGAAAAGACCAAGGGTGAAATTCTCTACCCTTCAGCTGTCGGGGGAGAGCGGGGGCATGGGCCTCACATATTTACAGGATTATTATTTATCTGCCCAGTTGAGACCGCTTGTATATTGGTGTAACTCCTCTTATATTGCTAAATGGAAGACCATGGAGTTAATTTTTATAGATGCGCCAATATAGTCATTCTTTGGATATTTATGGAAGGGAAAGGAACTACAACAGACAGAGAGTCAATGAATAAATCATTCTCTGAAGGTATGGGTAGAACTGGTCAAGCACTTCCAATTGCAAAATTATGTTAAACTACTCAGATGGCCAGCATACGACCCCGATTTTATACCAGCACAGCAAGATAACAGACAATGGATCTATCTCGGTATCACCTCCATATGTACAATTGTTAACATCTGGGAGCTTGATAGCTTTGATAATCTGTGTCAGACATATGGGTTAGGTAGGAAAGAATTCTACAGGTATTTACAGCTTCGTGACTACTTCTGGAAAAAGGTGAAAGGCCCTAACCCAATAGATCCACCAATGGTTATTCAAATATTTACTGACGCATAAAACTCACAAAGCAATAAACATCTCATAAGCAAACTATACCTTGGTAAAATGTCACTGAAGAAGGATAGCACAGACTACGGAACTGGACTTTGAAATATCTGTGGACGTGTGGCTGAATGTCTGGAAAATACAATCATCTACCACCAATTCCCTAACCTGGAGAGTTGGAAGAATCTGATTTGTTTTTTATAACTCCTAAACAGAAGAATAAACAAACTGATTCCCAGTCAATTTGCTGGAGGGAATGTGGAGAAATAGTGGCAGATCATGCCCATGTTTTCTGGTTCTGTCCCTTGGACTTGGACTTGATTTATATAGCGCTTTATCACCACACTGAAGCAGTCTCAAACCACTTTACATATCAGCTCATTCACCCAATCACTCTCATATTCACACACCAGTGGGACAGGACTGCCATGCAAGGCGCTAGTCGACCACTGGGAGCAACTTAGGGTTCAGTGTCTTGCCCAAGGACACTTCGACACATAGTCAGGTACTGGGATCGAACCCCCAACCTCTCGATCAGAAGACGACCCTCTACCACCTGAGCCACGGTCGCCCTCTATTCAGACCTTCTGGAAGAACGTAGGGACAACCATCTCAAATATACTGGGTTTTAGTTTCAGCACAACCTTTACATCTCTTTATCTTGGTCATATTCCTGATGGACTGAAGATTCTGCTGGCTGCAAGTAAAAAGGCCATTACAAAACGTTGGCTCCAAAAAAATGATCCTACGGCCAGCCTTTTTGTTAATATTGTTAAACAACTACATGCCCTAGAACAGATGACCCACTCCATTTGAATCCAAAAAGAATTGGGGAAAAAACGGTGGAAAAAATGGTGTATTTATTTAGCCAATGAGACAGATATTTAATTTTTTTCTGTGCAACATTACAATGTTAAGATACTAAATTTATCTTGATTCAATTTCATCCCATGACCTCATATGTTCGTTTTGTATTGTGTTTGTCTTCTCCTGTCTATATATAAATGCTCATAAATAAAAAGTTAAAAAAATAAATAAATAAATTTAAAAAAACTCAGTCCGTGTTGTCCTTCAGTTATTTTTATTCCAGCCTTTTGTCCGTGCCTCGTAGGTGCACATTCACAGTCAGGCAAGCTACCTCAAGTACAAACATTTCAGTGGAAACTTCCAGTTAACAAAATGAAAGTCCATTGGAGCAACATTATTAGAATGTTACATTCGAACAACATTTGCATGAGAGTTACAAGGCTCGGCTTGCAGAATGCTAGATTGCTAGCCAACAAGTCTCACCTCCTGAAGGACCTTTTTATGTCCCGCGGGTTGGATCTGTTGAACCTTACAGAAACATGGTTGAACACGTACAACTCCTTAGAGCTCCAGACGTGTAAGGTTGGAAATTAACACTCTTTTTAGTGTGTTTTAATTTACCGACCTCCTGGTCCTGCTCATTTAATTCTAGATGAATTCTCTGAGTGTTCGTCATCTATTGTTAAACTGGAGAGTGTTATAATCCTTGGTGATTTTAATTTGCATGTTGATAACTCCTCCTCTCCTATGGCAACTGAACAGATGTCTCTTATGGACTCTTTCTACTTTGTGCAACATGTGTCAGGTCCAACGCACACTAAAGGTCATATTTTAGATTTGGTCTTTTCTTTTGGTTTAAAGATTGACCATCTAGGTATTGAAGACTTGCAAATAAGCGACCACTGCTGTATTGTATTTAATCTGTCACTCACACTGGCACGGACTACTTCCAATTTGCCAGTTGTGGTGATGTTGACACATTTATGACAAACTTTAATAGCCAATGACTGTCTTGTTTTGACACAGTAGCACCAGCTAAAAATACTCCAGGCTCTAATAAGAAACCTTGTCCTTGGATGAGTGAAGCTATTTATAGCTTTGGGAGAAGCTGCCGGAAAGTGGAACAGTTGTGGAAAACCACTAAACTAGAGGTGCATAGACTCCATCTTAAAGAAAAGATAAAGGAGCTAAATGAAAAAATAAAGCGCACTAGCTCTGCTTATTTCACTAATCTTGTTTTGTTCTTGTTCAATACTACTGAAAATCTTGTTGCACCCTCACCGTCCCATGTGCCTGTACACACACAGGAGGACTGTAACATTTGTTTACAACATTTTTTTAAAAAAGTACAAGACATCAGGGCTAGTATCACTCCTCCCTTGGTTAGCTTGTACACTGCATCAGCCCCTGTGAGCTCATGGTCCTCCTTCACTCCTGTTAGTTTACAGGATGTCCAGGTTTTAGTAGGAAAAATGAAACCCTCATTGAGCGCTGTTGACATTGTTCCTACTTCTCTCCTCTTAAATGTTTTGATGTTGTCAGTCCTTGGATGGTAAAATTGATAAACCTCTCACTTTTATCTGGTTCGGTACCCAGTTTCTTTAAACATGCTGTAGTAAATCCCATTCTTAAAAAGCCCAATCTTGATCTGGGGGAGCCTAAAAACTACTGGCCCATATCTAAGCTTCCCTTCATGTCTAAAATCATGGAGAAAGTGGTAGCTAAGCAGCTGACCTCATACATAGAACATGATTTTTATGATAAATATCAATCTGGCATTAGGCCAATCCACTCCACTGAAACTGCTGTTCTGAAAGTTCCTAGTAACGTGATGATGGCCGCTGACTCTGGTTGGTACACGGTTTTGGTTTTACTTGATCTGACAGCTGGCTCTGACACTGTAGATTAGAGTATACTGGTCGATCGACTCAAATCTGAGATGGGGTTTTCTGGTGCTGTTCTCCAGTGGTTTACCTCTTATATAAATGGAAGAACTTTTAATGTTGCTATTAACGATGTTATGTCTAATATGTCCAACCGGTCATGTGGAGTAGCCCAGGGCTCTGTTCTGGGGCCTGTTTTGTTTTTATTGTATCTGATGCCTCTTGGTCTGTTGATCAGTGGTTTTAAAAATGTGTCTTATAATTCTTATGCTGATGACATCCAGTTGTACTGCTTAGATTGTATATCCTGTATCAAACACTGGTTGTCATCAAATTATCTCCAGATAAATTAAAACAAAACAGAAAATCTGATCATCGCTCCTGATAAAAAGATCCATCCCATTAAAAACTCCCTTGGTAGGCACGCCGAGCAGAATGGCATCACTGTAGAGGAGCACCCGCCACCCGCTATTATTTTTATGTTTAAAGTGAGTTAAACCGCATCTTTTTGACTTAACATTGACTGATATCGTCCCGTAAACGTTTTCCCGCCCTGGGCTCAACTTTTCTTTTGGCTGTGAAAGATAACGAACAATCCCAAGGACGCAAGCACAGCCCGCAGGACCACGAGGAACATGCTAGCTACTAATGACTCCGAGGCTAAAGAGGAGGCTTTCGGTACGAGCGCTGGGGGGAAAGTAACCCTTGAGGCTGTTTTTGCTGAAATAACAAAAATGAGCGCCAAACTGACCGAAGTGGGCTCGGATGTAGTGTACATAAAAAAAGTTGTCAACGGCTTGCAGACACAAATGGGGGAGGCGGAGGTGCGAATTGCCCAGCTGGAAGATAAGATGGGGGGCCTTGAAACAGGCAGCGAACATGTGGGGAAGAAGGTGAGCGTGCTGTGGGACTGTGTACAGGCACTTGAAAATCACAGCAAAAGGAATAATGCTCGCTTGGTTGGCCTCAAAGAGACCTACGGCACTGATGGTACGCTCGAGGTGTGTGTTAAGAGAGTACTGAGTGCCCAACGAGGGTCTGCCACCTCGCGCTGTTTTGATCCGCTTTCTGAGGCAGTCCACCCGGGAGAAGGTACTGAGAGCAGCGGCGGTGAAGCGAGGGCTGACATGGGAAGGCAATAAGCTGTCGATATTCCCTGATGTAACGAAGGAACTCGCGGAGAAGAGGAAGAGGATTCCAAACTTACTTTAAATCTCGGGTCACACACTTCACTTCCTCCTTCATCTCCATGAGTGTGGGCGGTGCCTGTGCTGATGGTCGTTACCTTATCGCAAACATTCTGATTCTTCAGACAGAGGAATGTAACGTTTTTGTGAGCGGATGGGTCCACTATGATTATTGTTTGTTCTGCGCAACGATGAGTGTTTCTTCTCATATTCTACTATGTGCTAAGAAAGATGCTAGCAGCTGCAATGTAAACAAACACACACACGGCTGATGCGTGTGCGTGCGTGCACTACATCGGGATGTACATGGTGAACTCACACAGAGCCGTTGAGAGAGATTTGCGACTTCGGTGTTGCAAAACGGTTATTTTTTGTGGTACTTTCGGGTCTCTCTTTCACACACACACACACACACTCACACTCACACTCACACTCACAGTATTATATTATTGTTATTGCTATTCTTATATTATTCTTTTTGTAATATTCTTTTATCTTATAGTTACTGGTATTCTCATTGTATTATTATTGCTATTACCTTATTATTTTATGTTATTTTATGTTATTGTATTATAGTTACTGGATTTTCATTATATTGTAAATGGTAAATGGACTTGATTTTATATAGCGCTTTATCACCACATTGAAGCAGTCTCAAAGTGCTTTACACATCAGCTTATTCACCCAATCACTCTCACATTCACACACCAGTGGGACAGGACTGCCATGCAAGGTGCTATTCGACCACTGGGAGCAACTTAGGGTTCAGTGTCTTGCCCAAGGACACTTCGACACAGTCAGGTACTGGGATCGAACCCCCAACCTCTCGATCAGAAGACGACCCACTACCACCTGAGCCACGGTCGCCGTTTTGTTATTGTTACTGTATAATTTTACTATTGTATTGAAGTTATTGCTATTCTTATAATTACCAGCATATTTTTCATTATTAATATATATTTATTATAGTTACTGGTGTTCTCATTGTATTATTAGCATTGCTATATTATCATTATATTACCTTGTAATTATTTAATGTTGTTTATTATTAATATTGTTTTTAGTACATTATTATTTTGTTATTGCAATTATTACCATTAATATCATTACAACATTACTTTTATTACTATTACTACTTTCACTATTAATATTATATCCCTATCAACATATTTATTATTATCAGGGCTCTACACAAACTTATCCAGTGGTGGCACTGGTGTGACATACTTTCTCTGTTAGTCGAGGGGTTGTACAGCATAGACATACATGCTGATGAATAGTTGACTTAACTGGCTACCGTAGTTACCGTGTCTCTCTTAACAACAAGTTTATGTGCAAGAAGCGCGTGCGCATGTGTGATAGATAATGCACGGAGGAGATGGCTGGCGCACGCACACACACACACACACTTTATAATAAAAATATACTAAATGAGTAAAGTAAAACTAAAAACTAAACAATATTTATACAAAAAGTGCACAAATGACAACAGAAATGCATAAAAATATACAAAAAGGCTCCAAAAACACACACAATTACTCCATAATACATACATTACAGAAAAATACACCAAACAACAACAAACATATGAAAATGACTCAAAATACACAAAACTAAATATTTATACAAAAATACACAAAACGAAATATTTATACAAAAATACACAAAACTAAATATTTATACAAAAATACACAAACTAACAACATAAATGCACAAAACGACACTAAAAAAGATACAAAAATACACAAAAAGATTCCAGAATCACACTGCAATGGCAACAAAAAATAATTATACAAAAAAATGCACAAAAAGATACAAAAATACGCAATTATACCCCTTATGCTCCCACATGAATGCATACTTCCGACAGGCACTGTACTAGTTTCTATAAACACAAGTCAGGATGAGACGTGATTCCATATCTGCCTAATTCCGCCCATTAGTATAGTGATTTATTATTATTTTATTATTTTTACCTTCAACAAAAGCCCCCATCCATGAATGTATCTATGCATATGTACAGCCGCCTTATTGAGTGTGGATTGTGATTTTGTAATGTACCAAGAAAATGTTCAATAAAAAAAAACTTTCATTACAAAAAAAAAAAAACTCCCTTGGTGATCTAAGCTCATCTGGTAAAACCAGCCTCAGAAACGTTGGGGTTGTTTTTGATCAATCAATGTCTTTGGAGGGTCACTGTCGTCATCTGACTAAAAACTGTTTTTACCACCTGAGAAATATCGCAAAAGTGAGGCATCTGTTGTAAAAATCAGATCTCAAACTGGTCATACACGCATTTATATCATCACGCATTGACTATTGTAATTCTGTTTTTACTTGTTTCAATAAGTCGACCCTAAACAGACTCCAGATCATTCAGAATGCTGCTGCCAGACTTTTATCCAGTGCTCCCAGAACATCCCACATTACCCCAATTCTTTCTACTCTGCACTGGCTTCCAGTTAAGTTTCGAATAGAGTACAAATTCTTAGTTTTTACGTTCTGAGCGTTGCATGGTCAGGCCCCTCAATATATCACAGACTTGTTGTGCCCCTACACTTCAGGGCAAAGCCTTCGGTCTTCAGGTCAGGGTCTCCTAAAGATCCCGAAAACAAAATTTAAAACCAGAGAAAACCTGGCATTCCAGGCTGTGGCCCCCAGACTCTGAAATAACCTGCACCAGTCTCTTTTGAAACTTAACTGTGTAGACACTTTTAAACTTCGCTTTTCAAAAAAGCTTTTAGTTAACTGGATTTTAAATTTCTATTATCCGTTTATGTTGTCGCTCTTATGATGTATATGCACCCATGTTTTATTGTTCTATTGTGATGTTGCACTTGTATTTTCACCACAGCTCTGTATAGCACTTTGTGATTTTATCTGCAAAAAGCCCTTTATAAATAAATTACTTACTTACTATATACTGATGGATTTGTTGAGATATTACATGCAGGTCAGACCCAATAACAACCAGTTTACCTGCAGGGTATCCATTTTGGAGGAGCACTTGGTCAGAATCACTCTGGCAAGGAGGAGGAGGAATGAGTTGGCCACTAAGTTGTATATCGACTCCCCATCTAGCAGCAGGCTGGCGCATATGGCCTCATCCAAAAACTGAGTCTGCAAGGAGATAATTGCTTATTAGACAGGATATCACAGAACCTGATGATTAATGATGAATAATTAGTTTTAAGAACCACTACTTTCCCTGTTTCTTCCCCGTCTCTCTGCCTCTCACACAAACTCCTCTCTATACTTTATTGTCTTCAGGAGTATTTACATGTTAATATTGTGCAGCTGGCTGCTAATAATAGCACCGTGTAGCATACTGCACCAGTGGCTTTGACAAACATCATTCTAGTAAAACTGAATAACAAAATACATATAGACATATGCAATATGTTTAATAACCATATTTTGCCATTTTAAGAAAAAATAGTTACGTTTGTTTCTTATAAAAGGGAGTTTTCCCTCTGCATCATTGCTGATGCTTGTTATGTGGAAATGTTGGGGTTTTCATTAAAACATACCTTTATTTTTTTAATGAGTACCTTGAGATGACTTTCTGTATTTGGCACTATATAAATAAATGAATTAAGTGAATTTATACATGAAAAAGTTCAGAGACGTAAACATCACACCTGAGAGATAAGCCGGTCACAGATGTGGGGAGATACAGGTGGCCCAGTCCAGTTACTCTGAGCAAACAGATGGAGACATGACACAGCCACGGCCAAAATAATCAGCTCCCTGTAACAAGACACACAGAACAAACACATTCACTACACACTGAAGATGCTTTACCACTTACTCATTAAAGACACATGCAGCAGTATTTGGATACACCCGCAGTATTTGGAGTGTGCTGGAGTGACTGGAGTCTCTTGCCAGCTAGTCCAGTTTGAGGAACAGAATATGTTGTTTTTAAGATTTGTTACAAAATCCCATTATACAAATTTCATCTCCTGAAATGGATATAGCTACATGAAATTAACTAAACCCCAATGAAAAAGGAAATTACACATTTCCACTATATTTTCCCCAAAAGCTGTGGTGGCTCAAAGTCTAGGATAGGGGTCGGCTATTTTCAAAATCAAGAGAGCCATTTAAACCCCACCCACCAAAAAAACAAGAGGCCTCTCATATGTGTTTGAGCAAGGACACATTGAAAACCTGGTGGACTATAGACACTCCAGGACTGCGTTTGGACACCCCTAATTTATATATACACACATACAGCACCATCACACTTCAAGCAGATTAATACATGTAACCTTCCACAGTGACATAAGCCACAGACTATTGCCCAAGTAGATTAATTTAAACGATGACACTTATGAACATCTCACCAGGAGTGGCTTTAACACATAGTCTCGCACCTTCCTCCTGGTCTGATTGGACTGCAATTGCGTTCCTTCTCATTGGCCAGTTTAGTGAAAAGTCACATCATTAAGACGCTACATACTTGTAATTCGGTCTGCTATTAATACATAGATTCCCAAAACTAACACCGTCACTGCCACAATGTTGTGGTTTCTCACTCTGCCCTCTGCCTGCAGAATAGTGCAAAGCCATTGCAACACACACACACACACACACACACACACACAATTTTTATTTTAATTTCCATTTAATTTCATTTTTGATATTTCTGGGGTACACTCTCAAATGTGTATGAGCAACACACACTCAAACAAACACACAGATGATTACAGTATTTCATTTTATTTTAATATTACTGTTATCATTATAATTTTTTTTATTTTATTGTTAGTTTCTGTTGGCTTTGCGGTTGTCCCCTGAAGATACAACGACCTCTTCAATGAAAGCCCTTAATGAACGGAATCACCTTCAACCCTTATGCTAATAAAATGTCAACAGAATTCAAAGGCCCAAGCTTCAGAAGGAAACTGACTACCAAAGGACTCAACTCTCCCATTCAGCAAAGCAATGCTGTAACGAAATACTCGCTCAGTCCCAAGTCAACTCTTCATCGTCTATGGAATGGGCCATTTGCCAATGCTGGGATTAACACATCCTGCCCCATCATCAAAGACTGAGAACCTGTGGGCATTGGAGTTGGTTGGACACTCCCCCCACCATTGAGTTGTGGGTTGGACTCCACGATTACTGCCTGAACGATGCGGCAGCAACTGCAGACTCTGATCACACGTCTGCTGGAACACCTTCACCAAAAAAGAACCTGTTTCACAAGCCACGAGGATACCAAGCCATAAGACTGTTCACATGAAGTGCACCTCAGCCTTTGGTGGTAGTGCTATAACACTTTCGCCTTAAACTCTGGCGGTGGGGGGGGGGACAACTAGCGAATAGCCAACAAGCTTCTCCTTCAATTGGACAATACTAACCCCTCTATTTTCTGTTTTTGGTTACATTTAGATGAATAAATTAATACACTACACTTTGCTCCTCAAGACACTTTGTTTGTTTTCATTCTACAGAGTTTGTGAGTATGTGTCCCAGAACACTGAAACACCATATATATATTTATATTATTTATACATTAGCAGCAGTACAATGTCCAATTTCCATTTTTTTCTGGGTTATATAATAGCCAACCACATGTGTCCTGTCCACAAAATACCAGTAATATGTTACACATTTGCAGCAGTAAAATGTCCCATTTCCATATTTTCTGGTTTATATGGGTTAATATACCAGTAATATGTGTTTATATGTATATTTATACCCTCGGAAATACCCAGACCTGATGATGAGCTGCTACACTCCGTTACTGGCCCGCTGTCGGCTGAGCAAAGAGAAGTCCTGATGGTCATGTTGTCCTCTTCCTCCATTAGTTCACTGTGGTGTCGTTCATACATATATATATATATATATATATATCAGGTAACTCCAACTCTGAACTTTTCATCTGCTAACGAGCACTTCTGACACCGCTATCAATGCGGAATGCGGATGTTTCTGTGTCGTAAAGCGTCGCGCGGTACCAACGTCATCACATTTTGCGCGCGCATGCGCGGCCAACCGTAGTCTGGCACGCTGTTTGGACCACCTCTTCCAGCAGGACCATCGGGCCGTTAACCCCCCTGCGGTGCAGTTCACACCTACGCAGGCCAGACAATGGCCCCCCATGGATTCACACATGCACAGAGCTGGTTAGGAACGGCCCTGGTTGCCAGTGTGAGTACACCCTAAAGATCGAGACACCTTTTCTAGATTATTTACCTGCAGACCTGAAGAATTTGCTTCTAAAGGGAGGAGACTTCTCTAAGTGGAAGTCCCCTCCAATGACCTTTACATGATGGTTCTGATGACTGGTTACCCTAAAATGTACATATAGTGGGCGGACATGTTAGCACTCTCAAGGTTAACTGTTTATCATTATTATTATTTTCATTATTCTTTACTTTTGCTTTATTTCTTTACATGCCGCTTCAAACTATAATTATTTTTATTGTTACCTCTGTATTTATGTGCTCTTTTATTGTATGACTGTCTGGGGGGGGGGGGGGTATGTGTTTGATTGTCATTATTTGTATTGTAATTATTCATTATTGTCATGTCATTATTGTAAAATTCAGTAAATAGTATTATATAAAAAAAGAAATTCTTAAGTGGGATTGCAGCAGAGGCTACTGTCATGAGGTTTGAGGCCCCATTCATACGGAGACAAAACGAAAAAGCTTTCCCCTAAAATGGGTAACTATTGGCTTATTTCCACTGGCGGTATCTACTCTACTCTCTTTTTGCACGTTTCCACTGGGAAAAAGTACCTCCTCCATGGTACCTGGAGGTACCATTGTGTGTTTTTGCAGCATTATTTTTGTGCATTTCTGTTGTCATTTTGTGTATTTTTTGTATAGATTTTTTTGTTTTACGTCATTGTGTATTTTTTGTATCTGTTGTCTTTTTGTGCCTTGTTTGAAAAATTAATTAGTTTTTGTTGCCATTGTAACTGACAGATGGACAGACAGTGTCAGTGCATTAGCTTAGCATTAGAATTAGCATAGCATTCTGACATCAACATGATTGATGACATCATCAGTTAGAGCATTCTAATTGGAACACTGATGACATCACTGTTGGCTATTGGCTGTCAGCACAGCCGCGCAGTGAAGATGGAGGAGGAAGTGAACTCCGTCAAAAGCAATTTAAAGGAAGTTTGGGATCACGGGAATATTTTTAAATAACCATGAAATATTAACTTTTAGCTATACAAAAAAGTTTTTAATATTGACCTTTTTTAAACCCAAACAAACTGTGACACAGTGACATCATAACCCGGTGATGAGTTGCACGCTCAATACCACGCTCATTACCGAGAGCGCCGTAATCTTAAAATGAACATTTTGCAACACCAAATTACTCCAAAATAACGGATGCACACACTTGTGGTATTTGGAAGCCGTTGCCTATGTTTCAGGTCAAACTCATACCGCATTGGGGAGATATTCGCTCCACACACACGCAGACCTTCTTTGCTTTGTAAATAGACTAGTACAGTGCCCGTTGGAAGTATGTATTTATATAGTGGGAGCATAAGTAGAGTTGTCAATTATGGCCAAATGAGTATGTGTTTGAAGGTTGTATGTACAAAGAGGTGTACATACTCTGTAGTGTTATAAAGGGGTATATTTGCGGGTGCAAAGTGAAATAGTGCGTGTGATTTCCCTGGTTTAATTCTATGAGACATGCGCATGATAAATGTGTGTTGCTTTTTTTTTTTTTTATACTATTTTTTATATTTTGTTCCTTTGGTGTATTTTTCTGTAATGTATGTTTTTTTTTGTCATTATGTGTATTTTTCTATCTTTCTGTTGTGTTTCTGTGCATTTTTTTTTATAATTATTGTTTTTTGTTGCCATTGTAGTGTAATTCTGGAGTCATGTTATGTATTTGTGTATCTTTTTTGTGTAGTTTTGTACATTTCTGTTGTCATTTTAGTGTATTTTTTGTAAAAAATAATTAGTTTTGTGTATTTAGAGTCATTTTCATATTTTTGTTGTCGTTTGGTGTATTTTTCTGTGATATATGTTTTTTGGAGTCGTTTTGTGTGTTTTTGAAGCCTTTTTGTATGTTTTTGTGCATTTCTGTTGTTTTGTGTACCTTCTGTATAAATATGTTTAGTTTTTTGTTTTACGTTATTATGTGCATTTTTGTATCTTGACTCAGAGCGTAACACTACAGTCATTACCACCCAATGGACGTGTGTCGTGACACAGACTGTAACCAGACTAACTAGTGGTCCGTTATACACTCAACACTCACATGTCACATAGACGGTGATCGATAGTGAAGCCCACCTGATCTGGTCTGTGTGTGTGTGTGAGACACTATCTAATCTCCTCCGTTGGTTTTCTCTCACACATGCTGCGGATAAATGTGCAGCTTTCAACACAGCAGCCATTGCAGGTCAATAACTTATGGGTCCCGTCATAACTTCCGGGTCTAAATAGCGAATGGTCAAACTGACATGAAAATAAACATTTTTAAATGCCATCACCAAATAAGGAACAGTAAAAAAGTATTTTTCCTCAAAAGAGAAGTCCACAGGAGCTGTGGCACGCATCGGATGTGAGCTTTATAGTGAAATAGATACAGAAGGTGGCTAGCGCCCCCTCACACTTTGAGGTCAAAAGCTGAATAGGTTTCACTTTTGGGTGAACATGAATGTGTCGTCAAGCTGAAATAAAATAAAAATAAATATTTGGAAATGACTAAATTACTCCAAAATAACAGATGCACAAACTTGGGGTATTTGGAAGCCGTTGACAAAGTTTGAGGTCGAACAGGCAATGCGTCGGGGAGATATTTGCTCCACGCAACAGTCTGTCATACTTTTTATTTGTTGTTTTTTTTTCTGTTAACTTTGACCCTAAGGACCAATAATTGTAGAGTCTGCTCTGCTCGAAATATTGCAACAAAAAAAAAATAGTGGCCATTTTAGTGTATGCACCCTGTATTTTTTTTTTAATCAGAAAAATGTGAAAAACTATTTTTTCCCTAAAAAGTAATTAAGGACACTGGCCTTGTAATCAGAGGGTTCCCAGTTCAAGCCTCACCTGGGCCATCACTGTGGGATGTTGAGCAAGTCCCTTAACAACTGCTCCAGAGGCACCGCAAAATGGCTGACAACTGCTCCCCAGGGATGGGTTAAATTGCAGAGGACAAATTTCAATATATGTGTAACAACATATACATGACCAATAAAAACTTAAAGCCCAATTTAATTATTTTTTTTTATATACAGAACACGTGCTGACAACATCCACTGAAAATATGACTCTTAGAAAACGCCATTAAATTAATGCAAAATTATGTAGAAATGTGTTTTGCCTTTTTTCCAATATTTTCATCTTTACTTCATTGTCAATCAACTATTCTATCAAGTTATGGCATCAGTCAATATGCCATTATTTTCAACAAAATAATACTCATTCCACAGAAAAAATATAAAAATCCAATCAAAATCATTGGATCTGTGATGATTTAATTACCATCAACCAATCAATGTCCATGGCATTCAAAGGCAAAAAGGTCTATGAGGAACAAAGTGCAGTTGTGCGGAACCTGTACTTTGTTCAAGACTTAGAAGAAGACAGGAAAGTGGAAGTGTTTGGCCATGAATGGACAAGTTGCCCAGCACCGCTGGTTGAGCCAGATCCGTCCCTTGACCAAGGTTATGCAATGCTTAAGGTGAGAATACAGAAGTGATGTTAACACACCTCGTGCTTTTCAGGTAAAAGCTTCAGAAGCTGTTTAAAGGAAACAAGGCAGACTACCTGGTTGCAATCAAAACAGCCCTTGGCAGCTCATGGGGGGAAGTAGACAAACTACCACCGTAGTACCACCAACAAGCCTGTTGTAATGGTAGTAGATGCCATGGCCTTCATTCAACATTACCAACATCTTGGGAGCAGCACCTTTCATGAACTGCAAGGAAAGTACCTGAAGCAGCTCCTTGGATGCCTCCCAGAGAAGTGTGACTGCATCCGACGATGCAAGACGATGGATATCTTCATCCCTGTTCATGAGAAAATGCCTACTTCTTTTGCATTAAATTGATGCAAAGACATGTAGAAACATAATTTAAGAGTTATATTTTGATGTTTTCAGCACATGTGTTCTGTTTATCTGGAATGCTGACAGCCTTCCCAACCCACTGAGGATTTTAGGGAAAAAATAGTTTTTCACATTTTTCTGATAAAAATACAGGGAACATACACTAAAATGGCCACAATTTTGTTCCGCAATATATCCAGCAGAGCAGACCCTCCAATTATTGGTCATTAGGGTCAAAATTTACAGAAAAAACACAAAAAAAAGTATGGCAGACAGGTTCAACCAATTTTTGAGACTTTGGCTCCCCGACTATTAGGACAATACATACACTTAGGACATTGTCCGTTTATTTGTCTCCACGTATTGGAGGAGTGCATCAAAGCTGGAACAGAATCAGTATTAGGCTGAGTTTTACCTGTTAGTCTGGTCTTCCTCTTTGCCATTTTTCAGGTAGAAAAGGATGCATCTTTCCAGGTAAGCTTCGATGCCCTCCTCTTCTTTGCAACCTCCATCTGCACGGACCAGACTCATCACCCGTGGGCTGAGCAGAATGCCCTCGAAGTCTCCCTCCATCAAACTGTTTAGTAGAGAACCTGCCTCTGCAATCATTGGACACACGGTTAGACAAAACTAGACATGACGTTGGGTTTCGATTGAATGAGTCAGCTGTGTTATTTAAAAATGTCTTGTTTTAAAATTTATAAAATTTGAGCACCCCATGTAGGCCTGGCAATGTTGTAAAAACTCACCGTTTTCACTATGATTTTTCTCCAAATTGTCAATAACATAAATCCTAAATTGCATGTAGAATTTATGAACGCTCTACGAGGAGTTTTCTTTTAAAGACGGTGTGGTTTGGCCATAAATTGAGAAAAAGTGCTACATTTGACCAGCTAAATTTTAAATTGCACACTTCCTGTCGGATTTAGGTTATAGGTCCAAATTACATTTTTGCTAATTACGGTCCAATGCCATCCAGCTTGTTCAAACCAGTAAAAAGTTAATAAGCTAATAAGTCCTGAAATTGCATCAAAGAACTACACAACATTTTTCACCAAACTATACTGTCTTGCCAAATTTTATGAAATTGTACCCAAGGAAAGGGCCTCAAGAAAAATAAGAAGAAAAGAAAAAAATCCTTACGTCAACAATAGGGGCATCACTACATTTTGTGCTCGGGCCCTAATAAACATATTACTTTAGCCACTTAATCAAAATTAGTGATGTACCCAACATTTTTGGCCGAAACACCTTTTTCACCAGAACACCCCGGCCAAAACAGGATGTTGTGATGACGCGACCAAACACTGCAGTCACCGCGGGCGTCTGGATATTGGCCAATATGTCCATGGAGCAGCAGTATTTCAATACATCTGAGGACTAAAGCGTCATTTATGCAAAGCGGTTGAGACGGACCACGGAGTGAAAACAATGCAAAGTTCACTCTCAATTGCCATTTATGATTCGGTGTCACGTCAACACTGTAGCTATGTGTAGCCCTCTGTCGACACAGACCCCAACACCGCAGCATGACTTGTGGCTCCAAAAAAAAAATCTAAACTACGCATCAATTACAATTATTTTCTTACAAACACAATTTCATTTAGCAGGAAATGGTGTGTGGGGGAAGGGGGGGAGAGACTTGGAGTAAGCCCAAATTAAACAGTAAGAACTCCATTCTATTCTGACAGATAACAAAATAATAACTTTGCCATCAAAAGCCCAGTCTCAGTGTGGTTCTAGATGTTTTATAAAAGGAAACCAATGTTAAGGTGTCACTAAGACTAAAAAAAGTTTCATTCACTGTCAGGATTTTTCAGAAAAAGCCTTTTTTCTCAGCTTTTTTTTTTAATCAGAAACTGGCGATGAGTGAAACTTGCCTCTATTCAACTGCTGATTACTGAAGAACGAAACAAGCTAAAAATATTTTTTTCTGATGAAAGTAGAGACTAATCTTTCAGAATCTAGTTACAGATTTCAGATTGTCGTTGTACAAAGTATTCTGTGGGTCTTTAAAAATCAGTCAAAATGCTCTAAAATGACTGGCAGTGAGGAGGGTAGCCATTCTGAAAATGGATGTGTAGGAGACCATGTTTGTGGCTGATACCACAACACCCCTCTAACTAAAGGAACAATCTATCCCCTGCTTGTCTTTACCCCTCCTTGCTATCACAAGAGAACAAATGGCACAGGAATTTATGACCTGGGGAGCACATGCTTTTTGCCTCCTGTTTATCAAAGGACAAAGGCAAAGACACACTTTGCTTTCTCCAAGAATTAACAATGAACCATTCTAAAAGTGAACACAAATTTCTGATAAAAGTTTAAAATGTATTTTTTCTACACTGTCAATAACTGTTTTATTCATAGAAAAAAAGGAAACCCTTAGAATAAATGTTTTTTACAGTTAAAGTGTTCTTAGTGAATATCTCATTAATCTGGCATAAAGTATATCATGTTTTGGTGTCAGAATAACCAAGAAAATATGATCTCTGCTTTCATCTAGTTTTGAAGGTTATAATCTAACTGTTCTGTTCTGAATTATTTGCATATTTCTCTTTCCAAATAATTTCCATTCAACTGATAAGAACACACCCACATGACAACCAGCAACCCATGATCCAACCAAAGCAATCTGATTGGCTTCTGAAAACACGTCGACCATTAGGAACGCTTAAACCACAATAAAACCAAAGCGCAAAATTCAAATCATTGAATTTTGGTGCTGGCGCTTAAGATGCCCATCGCTAGGGATGCAACGATTAATCGTAAGGCAGTTAAAAATCGATTCATAGGTACCACGGTTCACATCGATGCTCTGAAAATTGAATCTTGAAGATTAAAAAGGAAGAAATAAAAATAAAACCTATACACCATCTGATGCTTTAAAGGCAGAACTGTGATTTAAACAAATTTCAGACATGGGACCTCGATTTTAACCATTTGTCTACAGGAAAGAGAGTCATCGTGTGCCTCCATCTGACATATTTAAGCACTAATGCAATCACATTTCAAGGGAAATATTTATAACTTCATATTCCATGATCATTGATCAAAAGTGTATTTGTCCTCCTTTGTTATGCTTAAAGCTAGAAATAATTCAAATCAGTCATTTAAGGAATAACCAATTGAAAGTCATTTCTCAAGGGTTCATGCAATTGGCACACACCCATGCTCCATTTTAGACCTAACATGGTAACACCCTATCTAGTTTTATGACTCTTTGTTTAAGAAGCACATGTGGGATAGCCACACCATTTTGTCTTCTTTACAGGAAAGTTAAGCCTCCCGCTTCTTTCTGCCAGCCAATCAGGTTTCACTCATTCCCACACTGCAGATGTGTTTTGACCAATCAGATAACCTCTTGACATGTTTATAAAAGGCCTCGCTCCCCCTTTTCTTTCTCTCTTACTTCTCTCTTACGTCTCGCTCTTACGTCTGGCTCTTACCTCTCTCTAGTCCTCCTCTTTGCATCTGACTTAACAGTTAGATGTTATTCAGTTTAGTGATGCTGAATTTTTGAGATATTGATTGAACTTCTCTCCAGTCAGAAAGGGGCTACTAGCCACTTTCACAATGACTAACTTTAAGTTTTTCTCCATTTTTTAAATTAACCAAGCAGTTTTTAATTTTGGAGCAAATCAATTTTTATAGCCTCCCATGAGTAAGCTTTAACGAACTCTAGCATCTTTGATTGGAGAACATGTTAGTTAAACTACCCATCGACGCCCAGGAGTGGTGCCGTGTAGGAGAACCAGAACCCCAGCCAGGCCGACAGTATCCCGCGGGCCCGTACAGTGAATGAGCGGAAAACATCTTCGGAAAAACGCAGGAAAAGCTTTTTCCCCACACACTGCTGGTTACGCAGAAGGAGCTGTCATCATCACGCCTGTTCGAAGGAGGGTAAAACTGCACGCACACACAATTCTGGCAAAAAGGTGGTTTATAACTTAACAAATTCTCTCAATCGAAAATTCTAGATTCATAGTCCATATTTTTCATTTTGGTAAAGTTTTATTAATTTCATTACTTTAACTTTCCATTTTCCTTCTTCCTCTTCCTCAGAGCGTTAGGAATCTCTATAAATCCCAAATTCACGCAAACATCTAAAACACTCAGAATGTGTAGATACCATACAGCTGTGTTAAAATGTACATTTTTTGTGATACCAATGAGTCAAAATAACTGTGAATAATTGTGAAACTGCCGAATTTATCATCGTGGTAATAGCCTGTAAAATAAACATGTACATATTGTAAACGCTGTGTTTTTATTGACATTTAAACCTTTATTAAACCTCTATTCTGACATCAAGAACCCACCACAAAACAGGGAACTGTAACAATTAATTAAAATAAAGTGATCTAGGACACTTAAAACTCAATTCTAGATGGCACCCCTGGCAACGAACATATTAAAAATTAATAATTAATATTTTTGAATATTAATCATCCTTTGTTCCCCTACATACGTGTGCTTACAAGTAGGCAACAAACAATGAACAAAGTCCTTGTAGAATACAAAATAAGTAACTTTATTTACACAAAGTAAAATAGATTTACAAACCAACTCAATATATATTAACATTAACTTAAAAAATGATTGTGGGTTTTCTACTAGAAAGGGCCAAAGTCTGCCTCTATCTGCTCCAGAACCAACACCAGTCCAACCAGTGCTGAGGAGTTCATCATGAGCTGGAGGTTATGGACCATGGACGAAGTCCTGGTCCTGCAGGTTCTGGTCTATGAACTGTGTCCTGACTGATCCATGGAAGAAAATCTTTTTTGTTTGTCGGTGGTGTAATTTTCTGTAATATATGTTTTTTGGAGTCATTTTGGAGTCTGTGTGTGTGTGTGTGTGTGTGTGTGTGTGTGTGTGTGTGTGTGTGTGTGTGTGTGTGTGTGTGTGTGTGTGTGTGTGTGAGACTCACTAATCCGTGGCTCACACACATGCAGGCCCTTTAGCCACGCACATACATGCACATCAGTGACTCACATCAGGCCCAATAAGTGAGACTTGAGAGCTTTGCTTGTAAATCAGTGTGAGCGCGGCTGCTCAGACGTCCCTCCCCCCTCTCCAGTCTAAACTATCTTCCTCTCTCTCACTCGTGCGTTTGCAGTCCGTGTCTGCTTGTCTGTGCGTGCAGCGATTGGCTCTGGCCGCACACGTGACTCTAGGTGAGGAGTTGTGCAGTGAAATAAATATAGATGGTGCACTAGTGCCCCCTCACACACTGAGGTCAAAAGTTGAATAGGTTTCACTTCTGGACAAACTTGAATGTGCCATCCAGCTAAACTTTAATTAAAAAAAAACATTTGGAAATGCCCAAATTACTCCAAATTAATGGATGCACACACTCAGGGTATTTGGAAGCCATTGATAAAGTTTCAGGTCCAACAAACATCGCGTCTGGGAGAATTTAGCTCCACACACACGCATGCACACACTGCTCACAAAAAAGTTACATTCCTCGGTCTGAAGAACAAGATAATTTGTGATATGGTCGGCTATTGGCAGTCAGTACAGCCAAGCACAGTGATGGAGATGGAGGAAGAAGTGAACTCTGTCACCCATGATTTAAAGGAAGTTTGGGATCACGGGAATAATTTTAAATAAACCATGAAATATTAACTAAAACATCTTTTAGCAGTCTAAAAACAGTTTTAATATTTACCTTTTTAAAACTCAAACAAACTGAGACACAGTGACGTCATGACCCGGTGACCCGGAACCGGAAATTGCATGCTCAATACCGCGCTCATTACCGAGAATGCCGTAATCTTAAAATGAACGTTTTGCAACACCAAATTACTTGTGTACATACTAGTTTCACCGCTGCAACAACTAGCAAGTTAATGCGGATTTCATTTCAAAATGTAAAGCTCCGTCCATTTTCCGTGTAGCGCAGGGGTGCTCTGTGAAAACATCATCAGCTTAAATCATCTTCCCCTGCTCAGTGTTTGAACTGTTGTGTCTGGTTAACTAAGAATAACTTAGTCCGTGTTGTTAGTTCTTTTTATTCCAGCCTTTTGTCCGTGTCTTGCAGATACTTATTCACAGTCAGCAAGCTCCCTCAAATACAACAGTTTCAGTGGGAACTTCCGGTTTACAAAATAAAAGTCCGTTGGTATGACGTTATTAGAATGTTACATTCTAACAACATCTCATCAGCGCTACAGAAGATTGGATCGTTTAAATTAGGTTAATTTAAACTAAGTTGATCAAAACCTAATCATTAAACCTGATCAGATTCAGTAAATCATTGATCCCTGAGAGGAAATTGGGTTAGAATAATGCTGCTCTCGTGTATCTTTATGACATAGATAATTAAAAAGGAGAAGTCAGAATAATCCATGTCACTACAATTTATATCTACCTTTTAATTGCATCTCCCTCAACTTATGTTGAGAATTGGTCGTGATGGTAAGGAGGGTTATGACAATAATTTTCTTAATTTTTTTCAGTGTTTAAGGCTTTTAGCCTTGGTTTTTGCATTTTTAATTACTGCAAAAAATGTCATTTTGGTGCATCCCTAGTATTCAATGTTTTACTTTTATAGTTTTGATGTTGCTTTTGTTGTGAAGTTTGAGACCAAGAATAATGAAAGAAAAAAGAGGAAATAAAAGACCTTGAGAAGTATCTGGTTGGATGGTTACCCTCTTGTAAAATGTCCCTTACGTTAAGCTACTGCTTAGGATTTTAGGTTGGTTTTAATTTGCCATTTGATGAGTCTCTTAAAAGACACCAACTTAGAAGTACATTGAGCAATGGATTGAATTGCATCCTGAGTTACTTTTGCACTAAGCACACTAGTGGATGGAGAGAGACACAAACATTGTAGTCATCATCGTCTTCATTCTGGCATCAGAAAGCAGCGGAACGGACGGAGCAGCTGCCACCAGATGGACTGGACTGGACTGCCACAATGTGTCACAGGGATGTAAGTCATAGATAAAACGTCGGCTGCTATTCAATAAAAAGGGATGTATTTCCTCCCAACTTCAATCATTAATACGTTTCTTAATTAAAGGCCAAAATAAAAAATACTTTTCTCCACTCACGAATGGTGAATTGTAGTCTAAGTTCACAGGAAGTGTGCCGCATACCTGCTTAATAGCGCGGCTTAATAAGTTCGGCAGAGCAGTAGCTAATCACACAAACAAGTTGCTGAGACTGTTACTGTAGACACCGTCACTGGGGCTTCTCCATCCATATCTGATCTTCCTCTTACAGCCACACTCTGCTGTGTATATTTGTAGAGCTTCTATAGCCTAATCTCTCACCTGTAGAAATGTAGATGTCCTGCCTCCATTTGTCCACTTCGCCGGGCGTTAAAAAACCCCGGAGCACAGATACTTCCACGTCCAGCTGCATAGCGCACACCAACAGGGTTGTTGCAGTCCGCTTTACTCACTGAAGCAGAACAACCGCAGCAACACTGAGAAGAGTCAGTCCAAATCCGTCTCCTGTTTACAGTCTATTTTCCACCCATGTGGTGTGTCCGCAGGGAGCAGCCATGACAGCACGCGGTGCATTGTGGGAAAACAACCATAGACACATATTACGTAGACGCTGCATCGACTGCTGCCGCCCACTATAGCGGTGCGTCAACAGGGCGGCCATCTTGGACCAGTGGCAATCGCTCCTACAGTGCATTACATCTATAGGAATGGCATGCTTACACAATTAAAGTTGTCACAAATCGCTGAATTCTCAAGCAATTTTCACAAGGTTTGTTTGTAACAAACGTCAGACATGATAGATAGATAGATAGATAGATAGATAGATAGATAGATAGATAGATAGATAGATAGATAGATAGATAGATATGTAACCCACCTAAAAGTTACTGTTATTTGATATGTTAAGTATTCAGCATTTATAAATACATATTTAAGTTTTCAGTAAATCATTAACAAAGTATAAGCTTTCTATGTCAATGTGTAAGTAGACAAATGTGGTGGGGCTATGTCCTTATTTTATTTATATATTTGTGTCAATTTTTTTTTTGGATTATAATTATTTTTTTTATGACACTTTACAGCAGTTGACAGACACTTGAGGGCAAAATCCGCTAGGTGGCAGTGTGACTGTGGTTACCATCTTTTCCATGTGCACTGTGGAGGGAGGTTGAGTGATAGTCAGCTCTCTTTAACACTAAGGAAAAAGGATCAAAACCTGGGATTTTTGGCGTGGTGTCTGAAACTTTGTGGTTGTCATGATAGCCTGGACTGTGTGAGGTGTGTCATTGTGAAGGAGGAGCCGTCTGTCCGCTCTGTGCTGAATTCTACCAACACGAGGACCTGTGGCCGTGGAGACGACAATCGTTGTGGATTCTCAACTGATAACTGAAGGCTCTTCCTCCTATACTACTTCTAGAGACCAATGGAACAACAAGTAGGCCAGCATTTAGGGAGCGTAGTGTTCTGGGGGGATTGTATGGCACTACAAGCTCCTTGAGATAGACTGGTGCCTGTCCATTTAGGGCTTTATAAGTGAGAAGAAGAATCTTGAATTCTATTCTATATTTTATGGGAAGCCAATGCAGAGAGGCTAATACAGGAGTAATGTGATCTCTTCTCCTAGTTTTAGTCAGTACACGTGCATGGACTAGCTTTTCGGCGTCGCTCTGAGACAGGATAGGTCTGATTTTAGCAATGTTACAGAGATGAAAGAAGGCAGTTCTTTATGTTTTATTTAATTATATAACCATATTGGCTACAACAGAACATCAAATGACAATACATTAACTGTCAAACAACACAGAAAAACGGACATTGAAGACAATAAAATGATAAGAACAACTTATCTGAAAATTGTAACTACTGATCAATAAGCGACTGAAAACATGAGACAACTGTAGACTTTGTGTACTATTTAAAAGGTTGAAACCCTGCTATTTAAAAATAATTACAAATGTATGTTTGTCAGTTTTGATGTTCTTTTGTAGCCAATATACATATTTTTATATATATAATTAAATAAAACACAATATATATTATAATTTTCCTGTGTGTTGACTTCTTTTGTCTTTTTACTGCACTTTATTTGAAGTGAGCTGCCATAACGGTGGATCAATAAAACTATCTATATCTACTATTAGTTTCTTCAAATGATCTGTCGATGTAAAATACAATAATTACATTAGCACAAAGCATTTGTTATTTTTAAAAGGCCAAGCTAACATGGCTTAGTTTTTTCCAAATAGGTGAAATGGAAAATCTTTCTATTATTTGTCATGACATTGAAATTTGTCACAAGGATTAATTTTTATACCATTAGATTGTAATAACAGTTGTAATCGAGTACGTATTTATAATAATGGTTTCACAGTTTACCCTGGGAAATATAAAAATGTAGTTTGATGTATTGTTGTATTTGTGTGTCCATTAAAAAGGATGGCATGGTTTGTCTTATTTAGCAGAGGTTCGTCGTAATGTAAATTAAATCTTCATGCGTTTTAAATGTAGATTTGAAGGTTTTGTGTTGATTGTTTCATAAAAAATATTCTTTCACCAAATCTTATGTTTTCTCTTTTTATGTATTATTATAGAATTAAAGCAACTTTTTCCAAATTAACCTATTTCATTCACTGATGGTTAATGTTTTAAACCTTATTATTTTTCAGATGCATCTTTTACACATGAAGCAAAGCTCCACCTCCAGAATGACAGTTTGTATCCATGGGCCATGAGAACCCTGAACAAAAAATAATCATCTTCCTCTAATGACTCAAACTACATGTGCAATAATCCTTATCGAAGTGTAATACACTGAGCCATATTTATTTATCTCCTAACTGGTCACTTTACATTTTTGTATTGTGTGTATGATAATGTATATAGTGCGCTGAGTAGTTTTTAGTATTTTATATTTTGTTATGAGCACTATGATGTGACTTTTTGTTTTAGTTGGCTTTTTATAAATAAAGTTGAATTAAAATGAAATTAAATAAAGACAAAAAACAGATGTCTTCCTTAAGTTTCATCATGTTTACAGCCCATTGTATTTTTTTTAATATTGTTATTGTGTTGATCTTACATAACATCATTTTTTGACATTACTAAATATTGCATTTTGTCAACCACTTATTTGTGTCTTTAGTTAGCAAATTATTATCCATATTACTTGCTTATAACTTAAACAACACTGGTTTGATACTTCTTTGTAACATTTACTGTTAGTGCTCGCCAAGGTAAGTTTTAGTGGTTCTAATGTAAATGTATTTGTATCTGGCATTGTATACTTAATAGGTTAATAACAATATTTTTATTCACAACTGTAACAAAATGTACATTTTTGTATATTTTACTGATGTCGTTAATATTAGATTTATGGTATATATAGCAATAACTATATTCCTTGAGGTCTACTTTTACAAGATCTGTGCTATAACTTGGTTAGCTGCTTCACAACTGGTGTTATGCTACCAATCCCTGCCTCATCCAAGCCACGTAAAAACACTGTAATTACTGTCACTGCTGTAAACCGTACATGGACGTCTGCAATGGCTGGTTCCACCGTGGCTGTGAGAAGATCCCCTAAGTAGTAACCGAATTGACAAAGTTCCTATGTTGGTGTTGTGAAGAGGATGGTGAGTAAAAAAAAAACATGTTTTTTAGAATGTATTCTATGCTGTTCATTTGTTGTTACATGTATTGTGTTTGGATTGCAAAGGAAAAAAAAGTTTTAAAATATGTTTTATGGTTTATTATATGCAGTTTTTAATTATTATATGTATTGAGTTTGTATTAAAAATATTTTTATGATTTATTCTATGCAGTTTAT
The DNA here is from genome assembly GCF_900634775.1 of Gouania willdenowi. NCBI lineage: Eukaryota > Metazoa > Chordata > Actinopteri > Blenniiformes > Gobiesocidae > Gouania > Gouania willdenowi. The sequence continues at coordinate 28,330,322 of NC_041058.1, forward strand.
TATTATTATATGTATTGAGTTTGTATTAAAAAATATGTTTTATAATTTATTCAATGCAGTTTTTTATTATTACATGTATTCTGTTTGGATAAAAATAAAGCACATGTTGGAAAAAAACATGATTATAATAAAACTCCATACAAAAATAAATTATTTTCCAAAAAATAATCTCTATCTAATTTAAAAAGCAAGGGAGGTCTGTGTGTGTGTGTGTGTTTGTGAAGCAAATATCTCCCCAACGCGGTGCCAGTTCGACCTGAAACTCTGTCGAAGGGTTCCAAACACCCAGAGTGTGTGTATCTGTTATTTTGGAGTAATTTGGTCATTTCAGAATGTTTATTTTAATTTTATTTCACTTCTGGACGGCCCCGAAATGAAACCTCCTCAGCTTTTGACCTCAGGGTGTGAGGCGGCGCTAGTGCACCATCTATATCTATTTCACTGCACAGCTCCTCAACTGAGCTAGAGTCACGTGCGCGGCCAGAGCCAATCTTTTTTTTTTTTTTTTTTAAATCTCTCAAAAACCTGACGGGTTATGAGCATAATGTGCGCGGCACGTGTGAGAGAGGTAATGCACGGAGGAGATAGAGGTACACACACACACCTGTCCCACTGGTGTGTGAATGTGAGAGTGATTGGGTGAATGAGCTGATATGTAAAGCGCTTTGGGACTGCTTCAGTGTGGTGATAAAGCGCTATATAAATCAAGTCCATTTACCAAATGACAACAGAAACGCACAAAATGACTCCAGTATTACACTACATGGCAACAAAAAACTATAATTACAGAAGAAATGCACAAAAATACACATGACTCAAAAAAACATCAATGACAGAAAAATACACCAAACGAAAAAAATGTACAAAAGAGTAAAAAAAAACCAAACACATTTATCATGCACATGTCCCATAGAATGAAACCAGGTAAATCGCACACACTATTTTACTTTGCACCTGCAAATAAACCCCTTCATAACAGTAACAGAGTATGTACACCTCTTTGTACATCTAACCTTCAAAACACATACTCATTTGGCCATAAATGACAACTCTATTACACTACGATGGCAACAAAAGACTATAAAAAACAACAGAGAGATACAAAAATATACGACTCCAAAAAACATCTATTACAGAAAAATACACCAAACGACAACAAAGACATGAAAATGACTCAGAATATACTAAAATGACAACAGAAATGCACAAAACTACAGAAAAAACCCCCCAAAAATACACAAAATGACTCCAGAATCACTACAATGGCAACAAAAAAAAAACAATAATTTTACAAAAAATGCCCAAAAAGACAACAGAAAGATATAAAAATATATATAATGACTCCAAAAAACATACATTACAGAAAAATACATCAAAAAAATGAGTATAAAAAACAAACACATTTATCATGCACATGCCCCATAAAATTAAACCAGAGACATCACACACTATTTTACTTTGCACCCACAAATAAACCCCTTTATAACACTACAGAGTACAAAGTATGTACACCTCTTTGTACATCCAACCTTCAAATATATTCTCATTTGGCCATAATTGACAACTGTACTTATGCTCCCACATGAATGCATACTTCCGACGGGCACTGTACTAGTCTATACTACAATTCAAGGATGGAGCAAATATCTCCCCGACGCGGTGCGAGTTCGACCTGAAACTCTGTCGACGGGTTCCAATTACCCCGGGTGTGTGCATCTGTTATTTTTGAGTAATTTGGTCATTTCAAAATGTTTATTTTAATTTTATTTCACTTCTGGACGGAACGGCAAGTGAAACCTCCTCAGCTTTTGACCTCAGAGTGTGAGGGGGCGCTAGTGCACCATTTGTTGAGAGAAGACTTCCATTTTGATGACAGTTCAGACGACTTCTGGTATCCATTTTGACGGCGAAACAGGTGAGCTGTGATCAACTGTAATTCATCTATTCTCATCGACGTTAATCTAACGGCAGTGAATATTGTAAGTTTGTTTTTGTAACGTTATGCCTGTATGTAATAACATATCATTAACAATTTATTAGTATTGTTAGAAGATGAACCAGCTCCATGTAACCAGCAATTGAGCGTGTGGGACGTACTATTCTTTTAAGTAAACATGCACGTTTATCCGTAAACAACGTTCATATTTTCACCACGTAGGCAAAACAAAAGCGTGTGAGGCTTTTACTTTGTAGCAGAGCATCACACGTTGAAGTAGTCCTTTAGTAGTCACAGAGAGAATACCCAGAAATGCCACTGCGGTCAAGCCAGCCGTGGTTCGCGTTTGCCTGGTCAAATCAGCCGCACGTTGTTTTCTTGTGCGCGAATATACTAACACTTACAGCACATGTGTCAAACTCCAGTCCTCGAGGGCCGGATTCCTGAGACTTTTAGATGTGTCCCTACTCAAACACTCCTGGTGGAGACCAATGTGTTGTGATCAAGTTCTGCAGAAGCATGATAACGAGCCATTCATTTGATTCACTTAGTACTTCATAGACTACTTGCATGAATAATATTAAGTACTTTTTGAGTAACCCTCTGTCAAAATCATGTACAGATCGCAAATTTAAGGATACATTTAAGATACATTTCCATAAGTAGTCAATGATTCATATTTTGATAAACTTGGGACTTCATAGACTACTTGCATAAATAATATTGAGTACCACATCAAAGTTGGGTGAAATATCCTTAAATGTTTTTTCTCTTTACCAGCAGCTCCTCAGGGCGGTCTCATTGTGATTACCGTAAGTGTTAGTATAGTCGCGCACAAGAAAACAATGTAGGGCCGATTTGACCAGGCTAACGCGAACCACGGCTAGCTTGACCGCAGCGAAATGCCCGCAAAGACGTTTAACATGCACATAGTTTATAGCGCACAGGAAGAATCTCCAAAAATTCTGCAAAGACCTTTCTTGAATTATGTCAGCATCGGCAGTTAAGAAAGCTAAGCCCAGAGAGAGAGAGGAACAATGTGCTTACATATTAGTCTTTCTTATTTTTGTTTTTTTTGTACTGGTATTCTCATTAAGTTATTGCTATTACTTCATTATTTTATATTGTTTATTTTTATTATTGTATTATAGTTACTGGATTCTCATTACAGTATTTTGTTAGTGCTATTATTTTATAATTGTCCTTCTACTGTATTATTGTTATTGCTATTTTTATATTCTTAATTAATATTTTATCTTATAGCTACTGGTATTATAATGTAATATTATTGCTATTACCTTATTACATTTTTATTATTGTATTTTAGTTACTGAATTCTCATATTTTATTGCTATTATTATAACCATTACTGTCAATACTTCTACTATTAATATTGTATCCCTATGTAATTGTACTACTATACTAAAATACTTAATATTTTTTTATTTTATAGTTACTGGATTCTCATATTATTTTATTATTATTAGTGTATAATTTTATTACTACTTTATTTAATGCTATTGCTATTCTTATATTCTTTTTATTATAGTGACTGGTATTCTCATTGTATTATTAGCATTGCTATATTATCATCATGTTACCTTATTATTTAATATGGTTTCTTATAGTTTTTATCATTTTTGTTACTAGATTCTTGATATATTACTTTGTTATTGCTATTATTACTATTATAATCATTACTATTATTTCTATTACTACTTTCGCTGTTGATATTATATCCGGATCATCATCTTGACTATTATCAGGGCTCTACACAAACTTATCCAGTGGTGGCACTGGTGTGACCAACTTTCTCTGTTAGTTGAGAGAGTGTACAGCATAGACATACATGCTGATAATTAGTTGACTTAACTGGCGTACTGTAGTTTTGTATGAAGTAAAGATTGACAGTGACTTGAGATATATTTGCAAAATATTTTAGTGTCAATATTAACCTATTATTACTATTATTACTACTTTCACTATGAATATCAGATCCCTATCTAATTATACTACTACTGTATTGTTGTTATTGCTGTTCTTATATTCCTTTTTATTATTTCATTTCACAAGTTTGGACGGATGCATAGTGACATTGATATTATGCTAACATTTATTTCACACAACGTTTGACATGTTTAACTTTTATCCTTTCATACAAGTGTTAAATCTAACCATAAATTAATCGATGGCTCTCTGTGGCTTTATGACAGTAAGACGTGTTCTTTTTACTTGGTCTATTCCATATATGGAGTGGTTAGCATTAGCTAATTAGCCCAGTGCGTGCGTGCGTGCAGCGTTGTGCTTCCAGAGAATACAGTGACAACAAACGGGCAGTATTGTCCCGTGGAACAAGATTATTTCTTTGGGACATTTTTGTCTAAATTGAGGGACAAATAGCCCGTGGTCCTCACTAATTTCTGACATGGGAATTTATTGTTTATATACTCGGCCCCAGGTTTCGCGGAGTCCGTGGAAGTATGTCACAAAGGATGACGGACTTGTGGCGAGCGTCAGGACACAGGCCAACGTGCCATTTGCTGTGAACAGGTGGATATGAAGTTTTGGAAGATGTGATTTTAAATGTGAAAGTTACAGGCCAAAATGCATTTACACCCATTATAGTGCCACTTCGTGGTGCACTTTTTGGTATGGGTGATTTGTGTGCTCTTCTATAGTTACCCTGTAAATTTCACAGCCCTCAACATAATACTTCAGCTGAAAAAAAGGTTTATTTATATTGTTATGGTCATTTTTATATTCATCATCATATCCTCAAATGTATGTTCATGTGTACAATTTGTCATGTTTTAATACATGACGACTCCATTAATCTTTACACTTTTGAACAGCTGAATCATGATTAAACAGTACAGATCGTATTATTCTCAGTGCAGCACAGTCTCTGCCAAGGCCAGAATCTCTGCTCACATGCAGACATACACTGACGCACACACTTATCAAGACAGATAAAGACTGGAGCCAAACCTTCTCATAACATCTTCATCATCCTCCAACATTGCCACTATGGGCATCTGACTCCCTCCCTTTTGTCTCTCACTGTTGGGACCTTTTCTTATCTGTATAAAAAGCTTAAGCTTTGAAACTGTTGGAGCGGGGCGCGGCACTTCTTTCGGACGTCCGCCTGGACGGACGCTAATTTTGTTTCACTTTGTTCCATTTGTACCTTTTTACTTAGCAATAGAATAAACTTTTTTATATAAAATCATCAATGCTCCGACTGGACTCCATCATTCAACCAGAGCAATGAATCATGTCTTCAAATGAGGTCAACCGTAAATTCAGCCGTAACAATTGGCGTCGACGAACTGAATCCATCTTCTGCTCTGTGGGGCGTCGACCGTGGACCAGCACTGGGTCGACACATTTGAAGCCCCGGGGCTGGCCCGCGGTGGTCCGCCCTCGGACAGAGACTGGAGCACGAACCATCGGTTGAACCTCAAACACCAATTCGGACTAAGGTAAAGCTGCCTTTATAAACATATATGTATAAATTTTCATTTACATATATATTTGCTCTGTGTTGATTTTTTTTGGAACCAGTCAAGCATTGTATTGATTTTCAGCTTTGAGCTTTGATTTTGATCCTCAGCTATTCTGTGTTTTGACGCAGTGAATTGCCATGAGAAAGGCTCAAATGCTTTTTAATGCTGTAGGCTCTCTCTGGTTTTCTTCGGGCTCGGATATTTTGTTTAGGCATCGGGTGCGGCTGGTCATTATTTACTTTGGTTTTGTTCGGACACCCACAGCCTGTGAGGTCCTGACCATAGATAGACGGGCAAACAAGGTTTCCAAAACATCCCAGCGGTGCCATGATCTGAGTTCACCTCTGTACCGAAAGATTAAAACCCCGAACCTAACCTAAATTGTGTTTCTGTGAATCAAACAGATGAACAACCCAATAAACAAATAATATATGCATACGCATATACAATCTTGGTACGATGTGAACTCAGATCATGCTTTCAGGCGAGTTTTACTTTTTTTTATCTTTGTTTTTATTTTGTTTAAACGTGGAATCAGATTTCTCCCTTTGGCTTGGCTTTAATGCTTTCATTTGGACGAGTGTCAGCTTTTGAGAAAGGGAGAGAAAGACAGAGAGCCAAACACACACACACGTCGCTGCTGTGTTTTTCTTTTTTTGGACGTGTGACCACACACACACACACACACACACACACACACACACACACACACACACACACACACACACACACACACACACACACACACGTACAGAGAGAGAGAAAGGGAGAGAGAGAGAGCACACACACAGGCACGCGCACGGGCGCACGCACACGCACAGCCACACCCATCCCAAGAGAGAGGTGGCGCCCCTCACTGGCCAGTTTAGTGCACTACACACTTGTGACACAACATTGTGATTTCTCACCTCTCCTGTGCCTACAGAATAGTGCCATTACACACAGACACTATTTTTATTTTATTTTGATTTCATGTTTGATGGGCAACACACACACACAGATGAATACAGTATTTCATTTTATTTTATTTTAATATTACTGTTACCATCATTATCATTTTTTATTATTTAAAATTGTTAGTTTCTGTTGGCTTTGTGGTTGCCCCCTGAAGAAACGACATCTTCAATGAAAGAATGAAATCACCTTCAACTCTTACGCTAATGGGATGTCAACATCATTCAAAGGACCAAGCATCAGAAGGAAATGGACAATCAAAGGTGTGTGACCTTTCAGGACTCAAGGACTCAACTCCCATTCAGCAAAGCAATGCTGAAATAACTCGCTCAGTCCCAAGTCAACTCTTCATCGTCTATGAATGGGCCGCATGCCAATGCCCCATCATCAAAGACTGAGAACCTGTGGGCGTCGGAGTGGACACTCCCCCCACCAATGAGTTGCGAGTTAAACGCCACGACTACTGCCTGAATGATGGGCAGCAACTGCAGACTGGTCACACGTCTGCTGGAAATCTTCACCAAAAAGACACTGTTTCAAAAGCCACAAGGATACCAAGCAACAAGAAGTCCACCACAGCCTTTGGTGGTAGTGCTAAATCACTTTAGCCTTGAACTTTGGCATGGAGGGGGACAACTAGCAAATAGCCAACAAGCTTCTCCTTCGCACAATACTAACCCCTCTATCTTCTGACTGTGCACTAGATTATTTTGTTTTCATTTATTCTCTCACACGCAGACATGCAGACATACAGTCACACACCCACATTCATAACTATGAGAAACACAGTTTGCCACATGAGATCAAGTGTGCCCATCATTTATCTTTGCTTTTATTCATTATGTTGCTCATTTATTTACACTGCTGTTGCCTTTATGAGAAAAGAACAAACAAAGGGGAAGAAAATAGTGTTACTGATAAGGTTGTTTTTGTTTGCTTTTCTTTCATTTATTTTCTTGATTGAGGGGAGGCCCCCACAATGCAAGATATGGTTACATCCGCTGAAGAAAGAGCCCTCTGTTGCCTCAGCTTTTGGAGCTGAAGTTTTAATTTTTTATTATTTTATTGGCCATGATTTTTTTTTGAGCTCACACGTTTTTCTCCTTTGTTATTTCTGAACGATTCTTCTTTTTCTCTTTTGTTTTTACTCAATTTCAGGAAAATTGAGACAGAGATTGAGGACTGCAGCCTCAACAAGTTTAAATTTTGACATTTTTTGACCGATACCCTCGTAAACAATCTGTACCTTACCCTTTTTGAAGCTGCTTGCGACAGACAGCCTAGTTCAACATTCATTGTTTTCATTTTGCGCGCCTCCCCCTTACCGCGTCGGACTGTCTGGCCGGCCCAAAGCCACTCGACAGCATGGGGGGGGTACCAAATTTTTCCTGAGAAAAAATGTCCCATTAGTTGCTATGAGTACATAGGCAATTACTTTTCAAACAAGAAGTCCTGGTTTAATGTGCAGAAAAAGGATAAACCTTGCTAGGGAAAGCGCTCTTTGGGGGATAGCGGTCCACCTGATTTGATACATGCTTGGTAACCGAATACCGTTCTGAACAAATTTCTACGTTCCCTTAGAGTGAGGGTTATTAGAGGTTGCGTGCTCTGTTCTATCTTAGAGGTGCCCAATAAAAGTCCTGACAGTTGTGCGAAATCTTCCCTCGGTTTGGTACCGAGGTTGAGTTTATGTGTTTTCCTTCAGTTTGGTACTGTTGTGAATTATCTCCCAAACTCTTATTTTCAAGAGCGGTGGTTGAGCCCTGCTGATTCAGAGATTCTTTTTTATAATCTTTGGAGACGGACGGCGGGTGAGTTTTCCTTCAGGTTTGGTACCGGAGGTTGTGTTTTCCTTCAGTTTGGTACTGTTGTGAATTATTCTCCCAAACTCTTATTTTCAAGAGCGGTGGTTGAGCCCTGCTGATTCAGAGATTCTTTTTTACATTTCTGGAGACGGACGGCGGGTGAATTTCCCGCGGTTTGGTACCGCGGTTGAGTTTGTTGAGTTAGACACGGCTGTGCTATTCCTGCCTGATCAGCAGATGAGCAGACTGTCAGTACCACGGGCGATAATCTAAGACTCCGCCAAGGCGGAAGTAAAAAGGAGCGTACCTCTTAGTAATCAGACGATACCAGTAAAAAGCAATTAATTAACACTAAAAGGTTGCCAAGCATGGGGGGGCAATAAGAGCTCATTGACCCCGAGAGACGAGGTGGACTGGCTATCGCCGCTGGTGGGTTAGATGAGACCTATATTCTACTTAGACACTATGCAGCAAAACCTTGTGAATGCATGGACGTGAAAATTGAGGCATGAACGTGTGCGGCGTATGAATGACTGAATGATGACACGTTACGTATGCCTGAGAGAACCGCGTTGTGAGTGCGAATGTGCCGTGGACGTGTCATTGAGTGATTGACCGATGAATGGCTGTTTGACTACACATGTTCCTCTGTTTCACCTTCTTTTCCTCCTGGGTTCTGATGCACTTGATCTTCTCCCTGTTTTTGCCAATTATGTAGTGGGGTGTTCAGAAAACACTGCTGCTTGTTAAAAATTAAGGTTTTAGGCCTTGGGCCTTCTAAAAAGTTACCAGGTTTTAAAGGTTTTTTTTCTGGGTGTTTAAAAACACCAAACGACGTTTTTATATATGATACCACTTTCAGTGGAATGACTGGCTTTGACCTTGACTGACCTTACATGTTCAGTGTCCATGTTTTTTTGTTGTTATATGTGTATACTCGTTGTGGTGTGCACTTGTCTATGTCTTCGTCTTAGTTGTTGTTGTTGTGTAGCTTTTTCCAAAATACAGGTCGCTGGCTGTATACTCAAAGGAGACGAATCAGATCCAACTAAAGAAAAGAGATATTTTAAATTATTCATTTAAGTCTTAATGTTTTCCTCTCTTTCTGTTTCTGAGTGTTTCCTAACAGAAAATGCCACCGCCTTCTCGACTCCGATCCTACCTCTTCGCCGCCATGCCTGGTCACTGCTCTTATGATAAAGGATGAGAATTAAAGGGAAGTATTGTCCATAACTGTAACTGGGAAACAAAGGGGAAATAGAAATAGACACGTGACAATATGACATATTGTGGATGTTCTAACATAATATCTATTCCAGAGACTACAGAGACTTCCAATCCAACTGCAAAAGTGGGGACAGATCTTCAAATTTCCAAAGGGAGCGTACAGTTGACCCTGGCTTTGACCTTTTAAGGCTGAGGAGGAGGAGGTCGAGGAGGTTGGAGGGCACAAAGGCAGGCGGACACAAGAGAGAGGAAAACGGAGACACATCCAAAATGATCAGATAAGTGATTTTCCAATGATATTTATCATATGGTTTTAAGAATCCAAATGTATTCTTATGTAAAAAAGGGAAGGGAGGGGCCAACGTCCCTCTGATTTCTTGATTTATATTTTATCATAGGAAAATATACCTCAAACCCTCCAACCATTTTCTTCTTGTTCCACCAGCACTTAGCGTGCAAGACCATAAAACACCTTCACTGGGTGTAGACACTTTTAAGGGAAAAATTAAGTGTTCTCAACATTGGGTTGGTGGCCCAATCTGGGTCGCCTGAGATTTAAAAAAGGGTCCTCCTGAAATTCTTGATAATTGATTGAAATAAGAGATAGTTTAAAGTTAAGTAACTTCCAAGCATTTAAGGAAGCTCTCCAAACCGTGCTGGGGCTCGTCACCCCTACGAATGGGATAAATACAGAGAGCAAAAGACAATATGATTGTTCGACTCAACTTAACTTTAATTCTGTCTAACCTTAAAGGGCCAATAATCTTGCTTAACTCTAACTCAGACACAGAATAGGAGACACTTTTGCCACCAATTGACCTTCAAAATTAAGTAAATTAAATCTCAAATAATAATTATGAGGGAAAATAATGAAATAAATGAACTGACAAATTCAGCTCTATAAAAGAATTAGGCTATGTAAATAGGTGTGGAGTTTTAACATTATTCAGAATAAATAAAGGATAGAATAAGATTTCTCCTTCACAAATAAGAGATAGCAACGAAAAATGAAACAAACAATTTAAATAAATAAATAACATTATTTATTTATTTGGTTAAACTCATTTAGCTTTCTCACATCTCCATGTCTCCCAATTGTATGTATTCATCTTGAGAAGACATGTAATCACACTCCACACTTCTCCGTCTGACTTGCATGTCCTTCTTCGTCCGACTTGCATGTCCTTGTAAACAGTGGTTCTCAAATTGTTGCTTCTCACCAGGTAAGTAGATGTACCACAGATAATCACTGCAACTCCAGCTATGCTTCTCCTTACTCCAGGAAAAGAAAATCGAATTAATACTTCCTGCTTTTCTTTCAGCCTCATATTTTCCCACTCGCGTGCGAATGGGCTACAGAGCAAGCATGGCTAAAAGCTCACTAACCCACACCTAACCATTGTGTGATTGTGCAGCACCTTTTAGGATCTGAAAAGCTCTCAGATCCTGACCTCTGACCTGTCTCTGCCTTCCTGGCCATACTAACTATTCATTTAGTTAGTTAACTAAACCTAACACCCCTAAACTTTTTTTTTTTTTATTTTTTATTTTATTTTATTTTATTTTATTTTATTTTATTTTTCTTAGTTTTGGGTGAGTGTTTTTCCCCCCCACCCCTTTTTTTTTTTTTTTTCTGTCCAGGTACCAGCTAAAGCCTACCAGGTACCAGGTACCAGCTAAAGCCTCAGTAGTGGGATCGCGCCTGTGTTCAGGTACCAGCCAATCCCAAGAGTTCTGTTTCGGTGTTTTTCCCCCTCTTCTGTTCAGGTACCTTCCGATCCCAAGAGAGGTTGCCAGGTGTGTGGAGACTACCCTTCCTCAGACAACAACCAATCATCTACAACGCCGACCGGAAACGAACGACCCACACGGCAGTGAAGGTCGCGGAGCAGGCAACATGGATCCAAGATGATTGCCGACACCAGCTGATGCTGAGACGGAGGCTGACCGAACAATGAAGGGGGAACCGACAAGGCCACTGAGACACACACAAGAAAACGCTCTAGAACAAGGGCCTAGCTTTGTTTATAAGCCACACCAAATGCTCATAGCTAGGTTGAGGGAGGACAACCTCACACCTAGCTGCAGGAATACAGTCATAAACCCTTCTGCTACGATTGAGGAAAATACTCAAGGTTCTTCACTCATGATGCTATTGGTTACCCCAGTTACCACTGAACTCAGCCGATGAAGACGAGTGATGTCCTTGATGCAAATGATGATTTTTGCTTATCTAGATGTAATAAAGGATGATTTTTGATGATTCATGCCATTGATAATAATGATGAAGTTTTTTTTAAGGTTTATTTCCACATTTTTCTTGATATATCTGTGCCTCACAAAAGAAGAATATATCCAATGTATGACAATAACGATGCTAATGGTTAACCCTGACAGACAGCAAAGGTGGAATATAATAATTTTGTTTCTTGATTTGGTCGTTGAGGCGACCAAAAGTGGGGAATGTTATGGTCATTTTTATATTCATCATCATATCCTCAAATGTATGTTCATGTGTACAATTTGTCATGTTTTAATACATGACGACTCCATTAATCTTTACACTTTTGAACAGCTGAATCATGATTAAACAGTACAGATCGTATTATTCTCAGTGCAGCACAGTCTCTGCCAAGGCCAGAATCTCTGCTCACATGCAGACATACACTGACGCACACACTTATCAAGACAGATAAAGACTGGAGCCAAACCTTCTCATAACATCTTCATCATCCTCCAACATTGCCACTATGGGCATCTGACTCCCTCCCTTTTGTCTCTCACTGTTGGGACCTTTTCTTATCTGTATAAAAAGCTTAAGCTTTGAAACTGTTGGAGCGGGGCGCGGCACTTCTTTCGGACGTCCGCCTGGACGTACGCTAATTTTGTTTCACTTTGTTCCATTTGTACCTTTTTACTTAGCAATAGAATAAACTTTTTTATATAAAATCATCAATGCTCCGACTGGACTCCATCATTCAACCAGAGCAATGAATCATGTCTTCAAATGAGGTCAACCGTAAATTCAGCCGTAACAATATGTTATGTAGTAATAAGCCACGCCCACTTTGACCAATTGCGATTAACTTTGAGATACGGTCCCAGGAGCGCACCAACGTCATATCCACCAAATTTGATAAAAATCGGTTGTGCCATTTAGGAGATATACATTTCTCATAATTGCAGTGGCCCCTAGAGGCCTAATTTTTTAAAATTTGGCTCATACCCCCACAGTCTCATGGCAACCAAGGATCTCTAAATTGGTGGTGTTAGCAATTATTTTGATGAATATATGCAACAGTTTGCGTTTTAATAGCTGGCTAGAGAACTTTACACGTTAATATTTTGCGCATATTTTGCCTGAACAAAATTTATTGCTGAACTGTAGATCAGGTCCAAATGAAGACTCTACGTGCCAAGTTTCACTCTGATTGGACAAAATCCCAAAAAGGAATTTGAAAAAGTAAATTTTTGATATGTAGTGACTTACAAAGAGCAATGTGCTGTGGGAGTGGGCGTGGCCTATGTCAGATAATGCAACTTTATGTAGGGAACATGTGGATATGAATTTTATGAAGATGTGAACTAAATTGTGAAAGTTTAATGCCAAAATGTTTTTGCAATTTTTGGTATGGATGGTCTGTGTGGTCTTCTATATCTACCCTGTAAAATTCACTGCCCTCAACTTAATAATTCAGCAGAAATAAATGTTTGTTTATTTATGTGTTATGATGTCATTAGCCACGCCCACTTTGACCAATCGCGAATAACTTTGAGATATTGCCTCAGGAGGGACCCAAGATCATACCCTCCAAATTTGGTAAAAATTGGTCTTGCCATTTAAGAGATATAAATATTCGTTATTTGTAGCGCCCCCTAGTGGCCTACATCATTCAAATTTGGCGCATACCCTCACAATCACATGCCAACTATGGATCTCAGATTTGGTGTTGTTTTAAATTTGCAACAAACGGTGTGGGAGATATTGGCCAAAACGCGTTGACCTTTGTTATAGCACCACCTGCTGGCGGACATATGTGAATTTTTGCGTCCAAGGTCCCCTGGGGGTTTTGGACCCAACCACCAAAGGGCATCACCCTACCTTACACGGTTTATTCTACAGCACCACTTTTACCCAAGGAAAAAATAAAAGGTAACTATAATAATAATCGGAACGATTACAATAGGGTTACCAGCCCCGCTGGCCCTGCGGGCTTGGCCCCCTAATTAGAAACATATTTTCCGCTGAAATTCAATTACATTTATGTTCTGAATTACTGAAGCTAAATTACAATTAATCACAAACTTTAATTTTCTGTAACAATCGGTTATGATACCAGGTCGGTTTTGACCCATGTTTTAAGTCAGCTGTAGAATACAGTAAAAAATATTATCTTTTATCTAATTTTCTGTCTCAATTCTTGGTTACCTTGTTAGGCTTTGTTATTCATGAAAATATTAGCATTAATAATTTTGGTGTGGGCGTCTGAGCATTTTTGTGTCAGTATATAGCCCTAGATTTTATTTTTATTTTCTTTTTTTAATGGTAAAATGATCCTTAAGGGGACAGGTTATGATATGAAACATATTTTAATCATTTTAACTACATATGTGTAAGCCACAGAACTGTAAAATGCTTCCCCACTTTTGCAAAGTCAATTATCTGAACATTTAGTAATTTTTAAGGCTTTTTGAAGCATTTCAATAGTTAACTTATTTTAATGTGATTTTTATTGTCTTAAGCGTGCAGACTGCTGAGGCCTATATAAACTTCATATCCGTGCGTCTCTCCAGGATTCCTGTTGTGAAGTTGCTCTCAGCGCACACAGGGTGGAAGACTTCACCTGCAGGAGCTGGTTCTCTTTCACAGAGTTTTTATGTTTTGTGCCATAGCCGATATCCTGCCCACCCACAATGCCATCTATTATCTTTGACAGTTTGATGTTTCATTTTTCATTACATTATTACAGCTTTAACAGATTGCCCTATCAGAAGATTGTTTGTTTACAGTTTTTTTGGATTGCTTCCACACTAAAATGAATAGTAGTACACTATTAGCAAAACCTTACACTCAAGAAGCAAAGCATCAGCCCATATTTGCACAACTTTAAGCACATTGTCAACCTCTCACTTGTTGCACAACTCTACATACAGTGATTTGCAAAATACTAAACACACTTAACATACATTACACACAAAATTCTTTCATGAAGTCACTTCCTTGCAATACCAAAGCACTGACTTTCAAAGTACCACATCGTCCAACCAATTGGTTCAACACAGTCATCAGGTGTGCAAACACTCGTTTGTAGGGAAGTAACGATTAATCGTAAGGCAGTTAAAAATCGATTCATAGGTATCAAGGTTCACATCGAGGCTGTGAAAATTGAATCGCAGTACTTTTTTTAACCAGAAGTCATGGCGGCGGGCGAAATCTGCTAATACTTTCTTTCTGGCCGCCTTCTACTCTTAAACATATTCATAAATGATTCCTTACCCCTTTAGCACCAAAAGAATGTCTAATATGAAGTGAATATCTGTAAAAGTCACGTTTTTCCATTAACTCTGTCTGCTAGCATAGCATCTCTTCTTCACTGCACTAAGCTGCATGCCAACCGACCACTGGGTTACCAGCGCCCTCTGCTGGTTCAAACAAATATCTGACGCAAATATAGTGCAGACTGTTTTTTTTTTTTAAGGTCCAATTGTTAAGTCACAAAATACATTTTCAGTTGCACTTTAAAAAAATAACTATTATGCAGTTTTGTATTGTTTACTATGGAACCAGAATTTAAATGAATAGGCTTCTTCATTTGTATTATTCCTTTATTTATTTCATTCAAGATTTATTTTTAGTTAAATTGCATTGTTTGAATAGTTCATCAAGGGATTCTTTTGACAATGAAAAATAAAAGGAAAATAGTAGTATTTTCTAGTTTTTCCCCCCCCCAAAAAAATAAAGGAATATTTTTCAGTCATTTAAGTGCAGTCCCATTTTGTAAAATGAATCGTGAGAGAATCGTATCGTGAACCCAGTATCGTGAATCGAATCGTATCGGGAGTTGAGTGAATCGATACATCCCTACTCGTTTGTTTACAGTTTTTTTGGATCTCTTAAGCACAATTTTCAAAACACTACACACAATTAGCACAACCACACACACAATTAGCACAACACTACAGATCCTTTGCATAATTAAACACTCTTGTAAAAACTTTACACTTCCTTTTAAAAACCACTTTGTTACCATATGAAACACACATGTTTCACATTACTGTACTCTGTTTGCACGAGTTACACTCTGCTGTGATAAACCTAAAACACTATTAGCACTTCTACTTCCCTATGATTAGAGTAGGCTACTATCAACAAAGTACAAATATAATGTAAACACTACACAAGACCAATGTTGCAGACTGAAGAAACTAATTTATTTCTCAACAGGCCCAAGATGTTGACATGGAGGTTCATAAAACTGAAACAAAATGTGACAAAAAACAAACAAAAAAAAAAACTAGACATCGTCTCTTCGTCTAGCTGGATCTGACCAGAGAATTTCATCTACATCGCAGGCAATGTCGTCATTAGCAAAACACCTTGGAAAGAAACGTCTTGAATGACAAATCCACCCTTGCATTGCTGCTACCTCCATCTGGTCACAGGCCTCCTCCATGGATTGGATGAGGGGAACCTCAGCCTGGAAACGGAGGTCATATACCTTCCACCGCCAAGCTGAGAAAAACTCTTCTATAGGGTTGAGGAATGGAGAGTATGGTGGAAGATATAAGACGGTGAAATGTGGATGTTGCTGAAACCAGTTCTGAACCAGAGCGGTGGAAAGACACATTGTCCCAGACAACAATGTATTGCATATGATCGATTTACTGCTGTTATGTTGTGCAATTTGTCCAAGAATGTAAGTATGAGTGCTGTGTTGTACGGGCCCATATGGGCATGGCGGTGGAGGACCCCATTCTGTGTAATGGCTGCACAGAGTGTTATATTACCCCCATGTTGCCCTGAGACATTGACTATAGCCCTGTGGCCAATGATGTTTCTGCCCCTCCTTTGTGTTCTCATCAGGTTGAACCCAGCCTCATCTGCGTACATGAACTCATGCTGGATCTCCTCTCCATCCATTTGTAGATCTCTCTGAAGAACAGTATCAGGCAAAATTGTGTAGTTCAGTGTCGATCAAGTATATATATTACAGTACAGTAAAAGATTATGAGTCCAGCCTCCCTCAGCGTCAGGCCGTGGTTGACAACGTGGTCAACTAGTGTTGCGCGGATCTCATTTGTCAGATTCGGTCCTCTTTGAGAACCTTCTTGTCTTCCTCTTCCTCCAGCATGGCCTGCTTCTCTTCCTCTGTTGATTCCTCTTTCTCTTCCTCTGTTGATTCCTCTTTCTCCTCATCCTCATCTTCCTTTTTCTCTGACTCTTTCCATTGTGCTTGAAGAGTGACAAACTCACATGCTGCTTTTTATAGGGCTTACACACCTGATTGGTGTGTCTACAATTAAGCAAACAAGTGTTTGCACACCTGATGACTGTTGAACTAATTGGTTGGACGGTGTGGTAATTTGACAGTCAGTGCTTTGGTATTGCAATGAAGTGACTTCATGATAGATTTTTGTGTGTTATGTATGTTAAGTGTGTTTAGTGTTTTGCAAATCACTGTGTGTAGAGTTTTGCAAAAAGTGTGAGGTTGACAATGTGCTTATAGTTGTGCAAATATGGGCTGATGTTTTGCTTCTTGAATGTAAGGTTTTGCGAATAGTGTACTACTTTTAATTTTAGTGTGGAAGCAATCCAAAAAAACTACACACACACACACAAACTGAATTTGATCCCTTCAAAGACATACACTGGTAATGGCCTTACATCTGACCTGTACCTGTAGTTGTGCATTACACAATGTCCATTACACCATCTCCTCCATATAAATACACAGTAATCTCTTCTGCACACTCTTCTACATACAGTTTGTTACCTAAAAATGAACAATATGCTTCTCCGCGCATTGTCACTTTTGCAGTAATTCCATGACAGTCAGTAAGCTTTGAGTTTGAAATTTGAGAGATGAGATTGCTACAATTGTTTCAAAGAGGGAGTGATGTGATGGTATTTTTTAGCATTTTCAAGGATAGAATATTTTTTGCATAACAAAGAGGGTTGACTTTGGTTTCAGGAATTTGTCTTTGTTATGAAGAGAAAATATTTTGTTAAAAAAAAAGATGAAGAACTTTCAGACCTAAAACATAGGAAAACTACTTATGTTAAAGCTAGGGTAGGCGATTTCCTCCAGATACACTTCTTTTAGTTTTTGGTTGAAATTGTCTTCATATCCTGACAGAAATTAAGATCTTATTTGCTCTGAAAAAGGAACTAAGAAAATCTGTCAAATGTAGCAGCTGTAAATCTGTAATAACTTTGACCAATAGAAAAAAATTAACCTTTTTTTTTTTAAACAATCACGTCTCCCTGCTCGTTCTCGACCCCTCGCATGCACAAGCTCACACTAGTGTGTATTATGTGGGCAATAAAATACATCATGACAATCAAAGAGGAGAAGGGGTTAACTTAGAGGTCGAAACAGATTTGTCACTTTATTTTGAAATGTGTAATGAGAGTTTAATGAGTTCCATAGAGAATGAAGCAACCTGATAAAAACAAGTTTGTACAAACTTCGAACAGCCTTACATCATCTGATTAGGGTTGAAGGCGTCCTACATTATTGTTTTGTATCATTCGGACATGCATCTGCACCAAGTGCAATTTGAGGTCAGCTGTTCATCACCAAGAATGCTTTTATGGTATTTTTTACGTGTCATGCATCTTTCAACTTTGTAAGTAATGCATTTTTCTGATCTGTTTGGATTCCACTCCTTTTTCACACAGCAATGAATCCTGAACTAAACACAACATACGTTACTCTTGATGGACTCCTGGCAGTGCAAAAATACAGATATGTTTATTTTTTCCCTTTATTGACTGTGTTAATATATTGTTAACACATGTATGTAAATAATTAATATGCTCTCAATTGTATTTTTACTTTATTATGTTTGACTCCTGACCCCACCTGTTTGCACTGTGTGATGCGATGTATAACTCCATCTGTTAATAAAAAGTAGTTCCGGTCATGCAACGAAACTGATGGCCACGCAGTTTTACTTTCCTCCACAAAGTGAAGATATTCAGGCGAGTATACGAGGAGGCTCACGCTGGGCTGCTGCACAAAACTCTGACAACAGACTTTGTACATTTTAATCCTCTGCTGCAATCTTATTGTCTTTCTTATTTGTCGACACAAAAACCTTCATGAGCCCATGTATGTCTTTATTGCTGCTCTGCTACTGAACGCTGCTTTTTTCAGCACCAATATTTACCCAAAGTTGCTGAGTGACATTTTGTCTGAAAAGCAGCTCATATCGTACTCAGCTTGCCTCTTTCAGTATTTTCTATTCTATGACAGGTACGTGTCTATATGTAGACCTCTACATTACCCAACAATCATGAGGAAAGCCACTGTGGGTTTTATTCTGCTTGGCTTGGATTGTGCCTGCTTGAAGTAATAACACTGAGTTCTAAAATGAAAATCTTTAAGTGGATTTTGAATGCCATTTTTTGTAACAATTCTCATAATCTACACTGCGAGAGTTCTGATGCGCATATTATTTTGGGTATTTTTGCAATGGTGATGATTGCTCTTTTCCCTGTGTTCTTAATACTTTTCACATACACCAGGATACTCATAATATCTTATCGAAGCGGCAGAGAAGTCAGGAAAAAAGCTGCGCACACGTTTACCCCACCTGCTAGTGTTGGTCAGTTTCTCTCTTCTGTGCACATATGTCGTTATAGTTCGGCTCGGGACTGACCTTTCAAAGCTTGTACGGTTGTTGATGACTTTTCAAGCCATTTAGTATCATCCCCTCTTTAACCCAATAGTGTACGGGTTGAAGATGAAGCAAATATCCAAACACTTGAAAAGGTTGTTCTGCCAAGCCAAAGTAATTTAATGCATTTAAAACCTTTGAATTGCAGTATGTTTGGTGGCAATAATCAACTCTAGATGCACTGAATGTTGGGATGTATTGAAACAGTCATTGTGTCTATATGAGGTTAGGGTCTTTTTTACATGAGGTTTTATTTTTTTCCATTTTCTTGTTGAAGAGTGTCACTTTTACACGAAAGCTCCAGTTATTTGCTATTGCATTTGTCATTAAAATTTTACAACATTAAGATGTGCTTCTATTTACCATTTTGTTAAAACATATTTATATTTTGTGTTTATTAATGCCAAAGCCAGTAAGAATTGCTTTTTTTTTTTTTTTTTTTTTAAACAGTCATGGCTTTTTGTGTGTATTTGTAAGGGAAATGTAATTTTTGAGTTTCTATTAAATGGAAAACCTTGAACACCAGCATGTACACATTGTTGATATTCATTAATGTTTTTTCTTGAATGCACATGAGCTCATCCACAACCTAAATTCTCTGGTAGAATTTCAGCAATACATTTTCTTTTTGCACTTAATTCTATGTAAGATGCTGTCCATAATTTGCCAAATGTACTCTTTATGGAATAAACAAGCTACACGCTTTACAACCTCTTTGAAATGAAACATCTCGGCCCTACAATACAAAGCTGGATGTACAGAGCCAGGCTGTCTGTTTGTTCACGGGTTTGACCTAACCAAACATTTACACTCCCAGAGTCTTTTTTCAAACTATTAATGAAGCTACTCATCGTTTAAAACATACTCTTGATCTTGTTCCAACATATGGCCTTAATATTAATGAACTAAAAGTCTACCCTGAAAATCCTCTGCTATCAGATCACTTTTTAATATCTTTTAACATTATCCTAGAGGATCTCGCACTGTGCAATAAAATAGTTACGAGTAGAAATCTGTCCAATAGTGCTGTGGCTAAATTTAAAGAGGCCATTCCTGCTGCCTTAAACTCAGTGCACCATCCAATAAATAACTATGATATTAATTATAACCCCTCTCAACTGGATCTGCTTGTCGATAGCTCTGCTAGTCTACTAAAATCCACCTTGGACTCAATTGCCCCACTGAGGGAAAACGTCAGAGGAAAGCTCCGTGGTTTAGCTCTGAAACTCACACACAAACAAACAACCCGTAAATTAGAGAGAATGTGGCGCTCCAATAAAACAGAGGAGTCACGAATACTCTGGCAAGAAAGCCATAGTAAATACATGACAGCCTTACGACATAGTCGATCTACATACTATTCCTCACTAATTGAAGAAAATAAAAATAATCCGAGGTACCTTTTCAGCACCGTAGCCAGGCTAACACAAAGTCAGAGCTCTATTGAGCCCATGATTCCTCTAGCCCTCAGCTGTGAGGACTTTATGACATTTTTTAACGATAAAATTCATAAGATTAGAAATAAAATTATCCACTCCCTGCCTTCACCTGGGCCTGCTGTACCATTAAATGTAAATAGGCCTAACCTAAACTGTTTCACACATATAGGACTTCAGGAACTTAACTATTATTTCATCCTCCAAACCATCGACCTGCCTTTCAGATCCGATCCCAACTAAGCTGTTTAAAGAAGTTGTTCCCCTAGTCTGCCCATCTTTGTTGGAGACAATAAATATATCCCTATCAATAGGCTACGTGCCACAGTCCTTTAAAGTAGCTGTAATCAAACCCCTTCTCAAAAAACCTACTCTTGATTCCAGCACTTTAGCAAACTACAGGCCTATATCTAATCTTCCTTTTATTTCAAAGATTCTTGAGAAAGTTGTGGCAGCTCAGCTCTGTGACTTCCTTCAAAACAACAGCCTGTTCGAGGCCTTCCAGTCAGGTTTTAGAGCTCAACACAGCACAGAGACTGCTTTAGTTAAAGTAAATAATGATCTACTCTGGGCTTCAGATGAAGGACGACTCTCAGTGCTGGTTTTATTAGATCTTAGTGCAGCTTTTGACACTATAGATCACTATATTCTACTAGAGAGATTAGAGAAATTACTTGGAATCACAGGGACTGCCCTAAACTGGTTTAAGTCTTACCTATCTGATAGGTACCAGTTTGTACACGAGAATAATAAGTCTTCTGTGTACACTAAAGTAAGCTACGGGGTTCCTCAGGGCTCTGTGCTAGGTCCAATCCTCTTCTGTATCTATATGCTCCCCCTTGGTAATGTTATGAGAAAATACTCTGTTAACTTTCACTGCTATGCTAATGATACCCATCTGTATGTATCAATGAAGCCAGGTGAGACAAATCAGCTATCTAAACTTGAGGTCTGTGTAAAGGACATTAGGGCCTGGATGGACCAAAATTTTCTTCTTCTCAACTCAGACAAGACTGAGGTCATTGTACTGGGCCCACGGCACCTTAGAGAAACCTATGCTAGCCTAACTGCCCTAGATGGCATTACTCTGGCACGAAGCACAACTGTTAGAAACCTTGGGGTTCTATTTGATCAGGATTTATCCTTCAACTCTCACATAAAACAAACTTCAAGAACTGCCTCCTTTCATCTCCGTAACATTGCTAAAATCAGATCTATCCTGTCTCAGGGCGACGCCGAAAAGCTAGTCCATGCTTTTGTTACCTCTAGACTGGATTATTGTAATTCTCTTTTAGCAGGCTGCCCGAGCAAGTCGCTAAAGACACTTCAGCTGGTTCAAAATGCTGCAGCACGTGTACTGACTAAAATTAGGAGAAGAGATCACATTACTCCTGTATTAGCCTCTCTGCATTGGCTTCCCATAAAATATAGAATAGAATTCAAGATTCTTCTTCTCACTTATAAAGCCCTAAATGGACAGGCACCAGTCTATCTCAAGGAGCTTGTAGTGCCATACAATCCCCCCAGAACACTACGCTCTCAAAATGCTGGACTACTCGTTGTTCCATTTTTCTCTAAAAGTAGTATAGGAGGAAGAGCCTTCAGTTATCAGGCCCCACTTCTCTGGAACCATCTACCAACCACGGTTCGGGGGGCAGACACCCCAGACTGCCGGGGGGGGGGGGGTCTGGCATGCTCGGTTGGAGAGGGCGTTAAGAGAGAGGTCATTTAGGTTAGAGAGGGACCGGAGAGGGTCCCATACCTCTCTCAAACACTCCCTCTATGTCTGCTTCTTCCCTTGTGTGTTTGCTCCTGTACTCCTTCTGGCTTTTGTCTTGCAGGTCCGTGGGATCCTTAGTGTGGAGTTACAGAGTCTCAGCGGCTCTGTCTCCACCCTTTCCTCTGCACACACCCAACACAGCATAACGTGGATGGCTGTTCATCATAGGAATGGGATCCACACAAGGTTCCTGCTGCTTAACAGAAGGTTTTCCTTGCCGCCATGATGAATTCATGTTGGGTGTGGGATACATATGTATGTGTATATACGTATATATGCATATGTGTGTATCCATAAAATGAAGAGTCCGTGTCCATGTCTAATACCATGGCTAATCTACAATAATCCATGTTATATTAAATCATATCAAAATCTATATTTAAGCTCTTTGGGTGTTGAGAGTCTCGTATGTGAATCCAAAATAGTTATTTTTGTCAGTGTCTCATCCTCTTGGCAACTGTACATGCTGAATTCCCTGGAAATGACAGAAGAGATAGGGTGTGAAACAGCATTATATTACTGGGCACTGGATACAAGTAGTTAGGATTGGCACATGTGATGGAGCTTTTATGTTCGCTGATTCTCTTGACATAAACCAACATTCATTCTGTGTACAAGCAGTCAGATAGTGGGGAAGGCTTGATTGGGAACGGACCACACCTGAGTGCAAAACATGAGGAAGCTAATCACTCAAAACCCAAACACACTGGCATCACTGGGAGGTGGAGACACGAGCAGGAATACCTGTTAACACAAAGACGAATGTTACAAAATGTTAACAAAACATTTAACAAGAACAAGAATTGAAACTAAACAGAATAAACAAAGACACAGAAAAACTAAGAGGATCACAAGAGCTAAAAACAACTAAAACCAAACATAACCTAACACAAATCCCCCCTTCAGGAGGGGGTCCAACACTCTCCAAACTGTCACCAGGAGCTAAGAACAAACTAAATTTGATAATTTCCAAATCTTGAAAAAGTCCATATTTTGTAAACGAGGTCTTAAATGATGTATGTTCATTTTCCGCTTCCTTTATGACTCCCTTTTTATTTAATTAGTTAGTTAAACAAACTAACTTAAAAAAAGAAAAAATCTGAAAAACTCAAATCAAATAAAAACAAATTACATTTCAAAAAGTATAATTACCCTGACACACACTCATTCACTCCATTGTATATACTACATTTGTTCTGGCTTGTTTATGGGTTCTGGGACTGTTTACACACTTCTTAAAGAGACAACGTTCTGAATGTGGTTTAGCAACACTACAGTATTAAATCACACATTTCAGCCTTAATGAAGGAAAAAGTCAAAAGTGACACAAAATGTTGATAATGTGCTGCTAGTGAATAATAAAAGGATCTTTGTGACATTTTTATCCACTGACTTTCACCCATTATTGTTTCTCTTGTAAAACTATATTGAGAAATAAAATTAAAAAAAGTTTATATCACCTATCACTATTTTGAGGAAAAATATAGAGATATGAATATTGGTCTATGTCACCCAGACTTTATGTAAACAAAGCAGTAATGTTTTATCTTGTAAAGCATGTAATTGTCCAAACTGTGGGAAATGAGGGGTCCGAAACACGGCTTAAAGTAGGATTTTATTAACATGAGTGTTACCTCAAAAAAAAATTTAAAAAAAATCATTAGACTGATTTGCTGCCTTGTTATGTAGCAAGTGTTGCTATTGCTACACTTCTTTAGTTAAACTAAGTAAAAAGGCTGTCACTAAAAATAACTTGTCAACATTTTTGTTTGATGTAAATTGTACATAGAACCAGTTTGATAAATTGCTTACACCATTTTTTATTATCTTGTATCCAATTTTTTCATTTAGGGCAATATTTTAAGTTGGTGAAATGGTTTGTTTTATTGATAAATAACTTTAAAATAATCTAAATGATCTGAATTGAAAAAAAAAAAAAAAAACAGTGATTGCGATTTTACAAAGAAAAAACTGTGATTTTTTTTTTTTTCCTTATTGCCCCCCTCCAAAAAAATTTTTTCTTTGTAAAATCGCAATAACTGCTTTGTTTGTTTGTTTGTTTGTTTAAAATGAATTATTTGTCATTTTGTTTTCTGAAATGTTTTGTTTTCCTTTAAACGCAATTGTTGAGCTGAAAAAACTGTGTTGACCAATCAGATGAGAGGTTGGGTTGCCTGGGGAACAAGCCTAACTGTCCATTACTAACAGTCCACTTTTATTTTTATTTTTTTTATTTTATTTTTTTTTAAAGGATTTTTTGGGCTCTAGTGGCCTTTATATGACAGTTGCTTGACAGGAAAGGGAGAGCAGGGAATGACACGCAGCAAAGGGTCCCGGGACTGGCTGCAGGTGAGGAACTACAGCCTCCATTTATGGGGCGGGCGCTCAACCCACTGAGCTAAACACCACCCCACAGTCCACTTTTATATTCAGTTGCTCATCATCTCTGTGAGTAACAGCACCATTTTTGTGGAGCTCTTCAAACAAATTTTCTACAACTGTGTTGATCAGACGACATCTTGTGGTGAAACCACATTTCTACCAGTGGAAACAGGAAACTGGACGAACTGGATGAAAAAATGACGGCCCAGCAGCATCAGCTTGAAAGGTAAGACATTTTTTTATGAATTCATTTTTTTTTTTATTTATATTTATTTTTTGGGAGGGGCTAAAATCAAATATTTATAGCTATTTCCTTCATAATTTTGTAAATATTTATTTAAAAAATGGTCCAGCCTCACTTCCAAATGTTTTGTAGTAGTTCAGAAAGACTCCACATGTTGGAGAAATAATGAAAACGTATGATTTATACCAGTGTTTCTCACATCGGGGGGTACGTGTACCCCTAGGGGGTAGGCAATGGCACTACAGGGAGTACTTGAGAGAGAGTAAAATTAACAATAGAAAGCATTGAAAAATGGGGTTTTATGAGGTTTATTTCTAGTTAAAATTTATCATACTAAATTTTACCGGAAACTCACAAAACGACATTAATAACACACAAAATATGAGAAAAATATACAAAAGGACAAACAAACACACACACACAAAGAGAGAAAATGACTTACTATTACCAGCTAACACACAAAACAACAACAAATACACCAGTATTTAAAATAACTAACTGCGCTAGGAAGCGCCGTTTGTTTTTCAGTAACAGGGTAATCTAACTAATAAACTTTTTACGCCATTACAACTCCGTTAATGTTAATGAACATTAAATGCGGTGAGTTACATGTATTGATTGAATAAACTGTGATCAGAAAGATCCCCTGGCTTCATATGCAGCTATAGTGAAGAGGTGGGTTAAAAACAAGGTGAGCGATTATGATTGGCTAAGACGGCGTCATGTTTCATGGTAGCCAATCAGAGACAGTGTTTTTACACATGTGGCAGCACACACACAACCACTACAGATTTGATGAAGAATCAGAGATGACGAGCATGGAGCATTCCGATGAAAAGTTGTTATTTTTAAGGTGGCGATACAAATACTACTTTAATTTAATTGTGGTCAAAGGCGAGAACGTGAATGTGAAGTGTACTTTATATCCAGGAGTGAAGACTTTCTCCACATCCGTTGTAAGTAACTAGAATTTAATGAAGCACCTCACAATGACACACGATTTTTTTTTTGCTTCTTCTTTGTTTTTGTTTTTTTTAAGTATCGCAAATAGTTACTTTCCTTGTTAATGAGTTACTTTTATTATAGAGTAATTAAGTTACTAACTCAGTTACTTTTTGGATCAATTAGTGAGTAACTATAACTAATATTAATAGTTATAATTACGATATAATATTACTGTTTTAAAGTAACGTTCCCAACACTGAAAGACACACAAAATAAGAGAAAAATATAGTGGATAATAAAAAAAAAATAAACAGACAAACAACAACAATATGACACTAAAAACACACAAAATGATGTTAGAAATGATATTGATTAGTTATTAATATTAATTTTTTTTTTTTTTTTTTTCAGTTCATGTTCTAATCATTAGAACATGAACTGAAAATACAAGGGTCAGTCTTGGTCCCACGTGATGAGGGAGATGATCATAAATGGTCAAATCTATAGAAATCAATCTATTCAGGAGGCACTAAATACTGTTTCATTCTATTTATTTTCAAAATGAGATTCTTTCAAATTTGTGTTATCACTGATTATTTCCATCATTGTGCTTTATAGTTGTTTTTTCACAGAGTTCTGAATAAAATGTTGTAGTCAGATAAAAGGGTGTACTTGGATTCAGAAATAAGAGAAAAGGGGTTCTTGAGTCAAAAAAGTTTGAGAACCACTGGTTTATACTGTATGAAGTAATGACCTGTAGCCATTGGAGAGAAAAAGAATCTCAGAGCTGACTTTTAATTAGAATTTTCAATCTGAAGTGAGGCTTAACTCGTAACTGGAACTACACACTTCCAGCTAATAAGATGATAAAACATGGACAGGCTAAACGACAATGATGAGTACTTTTTTGTATTTATTTTCATGAATCCTAACCTGATTCCATGTCTATGTTACAGATCACAGAGAAAGGACAAAGTGTGGATAATCGGCTCCAGTTACATCCGGCGGGGCGAGGAGGCTGCACTAAAGTTTTTTGGTGACAATTTGGGACTGGATGCCAACGTGCACTGGTTTGGAAAAGGAGGGATGAGGTGGGAAGGAGTTCTTCCTTGTTTTTATGCTCAGCTTTCCACCCAGGGACCCCCTGACATCCTCCTGGTTCACGCCGGAGGAAACAACCTGGGCATAAACAGTGCAAATAGTCTGGCCTACACTATTAAAGAGGACTTGACCAAATTGCACATTAAATTCCCTGCAATGAAGATCCTCTTCTCCTCCATTAATGAACGCAGATCCTGGAGGTACGGGAAGCTGTCCCAGATCATCAGGGACAGAAAAACCATCAATCATTTTGTCAAGAGGACGTCTGTCTGTTTCAAAGGAGACGTTGTTGAACATCCTCTCCTGCGATTCTACAAACGAGCACTGTTTATTTCAGATGGAGTTAATTTCTCTGATGAGGGAAACCAATTATTCTTGTCAAGCATCCGCTCCACCCTCCAGAACTTTCTAAAGGAGTCAAAAATAGCAACAAGGACCATCTCTGGGGCAACTATGCCAATAAGGACATTCTCAGTGACAAAAAGCAGTACAGCAACCGTCTCTGGACATAAAAAGAACATTACACCAATCAGCTGGCCTTAAGCATGAGGAGGAGGAGGAGGGGGGGCTGGTTGTGGTCACCTGGTGGCACCCCCACCCCTTTTGTACAATACTGCTTATCTACTGCCCACCCAAATCTATGAGGTGCCAAGTGTAAAAATGACCCATTATTGTTTTTCTTGTAAAACTATTGAAAAAAAATAATAATAATGAAATTTATATCATCTATTGTCATATTGAGGAAAAAAATAGAGAGATGAATATTGGTCCATATCACACAGGCCTAATGTAACCAAAGCAGTAACATTTTATCTTGTAAAGAATATGATTGTCTAAACTGTGTGAAATGAGGCATTCAAACACTGCTTAAAGTAGGATTTTATTAATATGATTGTATTTCCTCAATAACAAATATAAATCACTAGACTGATATGCTGCCTTGTTATGTAGCAAGTGTTGCTAATGCTAATGCTACACCACTTTAGTTAAACAAAGTAAAAAGACTGGGATTAAAATAACTTGTCTTGTAATTACCTTGTCCTAAATGATCTTTTATTCCTTTTTTTTCCATTTAGGGCGATGATTTTAAGAAGGTTTTATTAAAATAACTTTAAAATAGTCTAAATGATTTGAGTGAAAAAAATTGTGATAAGATCGTGATTTCACAAAGAAAAAATCGTGATATGATATTTTTCCCATATCGCCCACCCCTATGTTAAATCTAAATGTTTAAATCTAAATATATATGTTATATATCATATCTAAATGCTTAATCTTATATCTAAATATTAAATCTAAATCTAAATGTTGTACCTAAATATTTCGCACATATGCTAATTGACCCCGCCCCTTGTAACCTCAACCATTACACAAGCAGAGAGACACACAGCCGCTCCCACACGCCCTTTCACCAATGCCTGCCTGGGTGATATGCACTCGATCTCCACCGCCGGGAGAGAACCAGCCATACATATCACCCAGGCAGGCATCGGTGAAGAATCTAGACATTTAGATTTAATGTTTAGATATAGGATTTCGTGGCTCAACTAGTCTGGAACACTCGGATGGACTATCCTTCTATCATATTCTGTTTGTCCCTCTGTTCACTAACCCAACCAGTTGAAGCGGATGGCTGCCACCTCTGAACCTGGTTCCGCTGGAGATTTCTTCCTATAAAAAAAAAGGAGTTTTTTCTTCCCACTGTCGCTAAATGCTTGTTCATGTGGATCTTGTTGGGTTCTTTCTTCTTTTTTACTATGGACTTTATATTTTGTTCGGCGCTTTGAGATGACTTTGTTGTATTTTGCGCTATATAAATAAAGTTGAATTGAGTTGAATTGAATTTAGATATAGATTTAACATTTAGATATAACATATACCATTTAAGATTTAAATATTTAGATTTAATGCTTTTTTTTCCTTTAAGTGGTTAAATGTTGATAAATGTAGGAACATGTGCTAAATATGAGAAAAGTGAGATAAATAATGAAAATCTGTTCGCTACAACTTTTATACTACATTTTTACACTTGGTACCCCCATTCAAATCTACATAGCTTTCATCCGCGAGATACAAGACCTCCTTTCCATCTTTTGCTCAACATCTGCACAGAGGGAACTAAACAGAGGGATGACTCTGATGATGAAATCTCTGAGAAAACTTTATTTGCATCTCCTTCATTCTCATTCTTGTGTAAAAAAGTTGATTTTCTAATTAGAATTGCTGTTAATAAATATTTTGTAATAAATACAGTGTGTTTTGCTGGGTTTTTTTCAGGTTAGTTTTATCTTTTCAGTGAATCTTCTATACCACTTCACCACTTTTGTTACTGCAATCATTTTAAAAGGTTGTAAATCTAGTGCATGTAAACTTTAGCTTGAATCAGGGTTGGAGTCAATTACATTTTAAAATTACAATTACGCATTCAATTATCCATGTTCAATTACAACGCAATTATGATTATGTTGATGGGCATTTTTTCCAATTACAATTAAAACTAGAACTACAAGCAGTTATGAAAGGGGGCCAATCCTTCCCGCACGACTCGGCCCACAGGTTTCATGGATACAGTGGAAGTTTGTCACAAAGGTTGACGGGCTCGTGGCGAGCGGCAGGACACAAGCCAACGTGACATTTGCCGTGAACAGGTGGATATGAAGTTTTGGAAGATGTGATTTAAAGTGTGAAAGTGACAAGGCAAAATGCGTTTGCACTCATTTTAGCATCACCTAGTGGTGCACTTTTTGGTATGGGTGATCTGTGTGCTCTTCTATAGTTATCCTGTAAATTTCACAGCCCTCAACATATTACTTAAGCTGAAATAAGGGTTTGTTTGTTTATATGTTATGATGTAATAAGCCATGCCCACTTTGACCAATCGCAAATAAATTTGAGATATGGCCTCAGGAGGCACCCAAGATCATACCCACCAAATTTGGTAAAAATTGGTATTGCCATTTAAGAAATACATATATTCCATTATTGCAGCGCCCCCTAGTGGCGTAAAATATTTAAATTTTGCTTATACCCTTACAGTCACATGCCAACAAAGGATCTCAGACTTGGTGTTGTTAGCATTTATTTTGACCCGGATATGCAACAGTTATGTATTTTTATAGCTAGCTAAAAAAATTTACTCAGTAAATATTCGCGCATATTTTGAGCCAACAAAATTATTTCATCAACTTTAGATCAGGTCCAACTGAAGACTCTACGTGCAAAGTTTTATGCCGATTAGACAAAACCCCAAGGAGTAATTCGAAAAAAGTATGTTTTTGATATGTAGTGACTTACAAAGAGCAATGTGCTGTGGGAGTGGACGCGGCCTATGTCAGAAGATGCAAATCTATGTAGGGAACATGTGGATATTAATTTTATGAAGATGTGAATTAAATTGTGAAAGTTAAAGGCCAAAATGTGTTTGCAATTATAGCGCCACCTAGTGGCTCAATTTTTGGTATGGGTGGTCTGTGTGGTCTTCTATATCTACCCTGTAAATTTCGCTGCCCTCAACATAATTATTCAGCAGTAATAAATGTTTGTTATGATGTTGTTAGCCACGCCCACTTTGTGCCATTTAGGAGATATACATTTCTCATAATTGCAGTGGCCCCTAGAGGCCTAATTTTTTTAAATTTGGCTCATACCCCCACAGTCTCATGGCAACCAAGGATCTCTAAATTGGTGGTGTTAGCAATTATTTTGACGAATATATGCAACAGTTTGCGTTTTAATAGCTGGCTAGAGAACTTTACTCGTTAATATTTTGCGCATATTTTGCCTGAACAAAATTTATTGCTGAACTGTAGATCAGGTCCAAATGAAGACTCTACGTGCCAAGTTTCATGCCGATTGGACAAAATCCCAAAGAGGAATTTGAAAAAGTAGGTTTTTGATATGTAGTGATTTACAAAGAGCAATGTGCTGTGAAGTGGGCGTGGCCTATGTCAGAAGATGCAAATCTATGTAGGGAACATGTGGATATAAATTTTATGAAGATGTGAATTAAATTGTGAAAGTTAAAGGCCAAAATGTTTTTGCAATTATAGCGCCACCTAGTAGCGCAATTTTTGGTATGGATGGTCTGTGTGGTCTTCTATATCTACCCTGTAAATTTCACTGCCCTCAACATAATACTTCATCAGAAATAAATGTTTATTTATTTATGTGATATGATGTAATAAGCCACGCCCACTTTGACCAATCGCGAATAACTTTGAGATATCACCTCAGGAGGGACCCAAGATCATACCCTCCAAATTTGGTAAATATTGGTCTTGCCATTTAAGAGATATAAATATTCGTTATTTGTAGCGCCCCCTAGTGGCCTACATCATTCAAATTTGGCGCATACCCTCACAGTCACATGCCAACTATGGATCTCAGATTTGGTGTTGTGTTCTTTCCTCTGATGACAGCCTTGCCGGTTTCCCATAGTAAGGACGGTGACACTTCCAGAGAATCGTTTGTTAATAGAAAGTCCTCCCATTCTTTTCAGATTCATCTGTAATCATCGGAGGTGACTTCAATCTGACACTCAACACATCATTACACAGATCCAGTAAGTGCCCAAATACAAAACCATCTCGATCTGCTAAAGTATTAATGAATTACATGGAAGATCTTGGGATAGGAGACGTATGGAGACTGAACAACATAACTGAAATAGAATACACCTTCTTCTCCCCTCTGCATAAATCCTTCTCCCGAATTGACTTCTTTCTTTCAAATAATTCTGTTGCACATAAGATTTCCTCTAAAATACATCCTATAATCATTAGCGATCATATCCCTCACCCTGAAGTGTGACTCTAATCAGAAATTACCCTCTCTATGGCGCTTTAATACTTCATTACTTTATGACAGCGAATTTGGAAAAAATTCTAAGAAAAAAATGGGAGGACTTTCTATCAAGCACAATCATATACTGTTTTTTGGAGGCAGTGTGCTGGATCAAAAAGGTCCAAGGATGCTATGAAAAAAGGTCCGTACAACTGCGTGGTTAGCTCCCAATTTCTGTTTTATTTTACACCAAAACGTGATGTTTCGGGCTGACCACCCTTCATCAGACATGAGTTGCAGTCTTTAGGCACACCTGTTTTTTTTATAGTATGCATGATTGAACAGGCTAATCACATGATACATGTTAGTGTCATTTATCTTACATATATTTATAGTCACCATGTGTATTAACTTTATACACTATAAATATACACTACATATATAGAAAAATATAATATATATATATTTTCAAAATGTATTACACTAATTATAAATATAACATTCTTAGGCTACAATTTTACATTTATGATCATACAAACATCAGGGTATCCATAATATTGTATGGAAATATTGTACTTTGTTATGTAGGTGTGTCCTAGACTAATCTTAATATGGTGTAGTGACCACAGTTACAAATACAGAAACATATGAGTGAATTACAAAATAAACACTGCAGTGATGGTCCACTAGAAAAGAGACAACATAACACCGGAGTATGAATGCTTATAATGAACATAGTATTGATGTTACCACCTCTTTTGGGTAAGTGGACTTGTTCGATACCAGTGTATTTAAGAGTACTGACATTATGTTGTGCTTGAGTGAAATGGGTTGCCACAGGACTTCTTTCATCACAATTACGAATGTTTGAACGATGTTCGGAGATTCTATTCTTTCAAGGTCTTGTTTTACCAAAATATGCAAGGCCACAAGGGCACTTCAGCATATATATCATGTTACTG
Source organism: Gouania willdenowi (assembly GCF_900634775.1). Classification (NCBI taxonomy): domain Eukaryota; kingdom Metazoa; phylum Chordata; class Actinopteri; order Blenniiformes; family Gobiesocidae; genus Gouania; species Gouania willdenowi. The sequence goes on from NC_041058.1 coordinate 28,363,285, forward strand.
GTACTGCATGTGATAATCCCTCTGATATGAAATATTATCCTCGGATGTTTGAACATCTTTGTTTTTTGGGTGAAGTTGCATTGAGTGCAATGGTCACAGCGATAATTCCCTTCCAGTACTTGTGAAAGAAAACTAGGTTGGGTGAGTGAAGGTAAGTCCGCTCTTACCAGCATGTTCTTTAAATTGGGTGGTCTTTTTAAGACAATGCGAGGGGGTTCGGAGAGATCTTTCAAGTTTGGGTCGGACTAAATTATATGCCAGAGTTTATTAATAATCCGTTTGAAGTCTTTTCTTAAAGGAGAATTATCAATGATGCAATTGACTTTGGAATCTGTTGTTTTATTTTTTACATGTTGTAGGCAGTCCATTTGTGAAAGTGAGTCAAATTTTTTATGAGCTCTAGAAACCCATTTGTCTTTATATTGTCTTTCCTTGGAGCTTCTGGCCAGATAATTTGCTTGTGTTTGATAGTCAGGGTCTGTACTACATATCCGGCGAATGCGATTAAATTGTGAGATGGGTAAGCTCTTTTTTTTTTTGTAATACTTTTTATTGAATTTTACAATAATGACATGACAATAATGAATAATTACAATACAAATAATGACAATCAAACAGATAACACCCCCCCTCCCTCCCCCAGACAGTCACACAATAAAAGAGCACAAAATTACAGAGGTAATAATAAAAATAATTAGTTTGAAGCGGCATGTAAAGAAATAAAGCAAAAATAAAGAATAATGAAAATAATAATAATGATGATGATAAACTGTTAGCCTTGAGAGTGCTAATATATCTCCAGCCCACTATATGTACATTTTAGGGTAACCAGTCATCAGAACCATCATGTAAAGGTCATTGGAAGGGACTTCCACTTAGAGAAGACTCCTCCCTTGAGAAGCAAATTCTTCAGGTCTGCAGGTAAATAATCTAGAAAAGGTGTCTAGATCTTTAGAAACAGATCATCTTTCCCCTTTAAGACAGCCTGTAATCTTTCATGAGGGAAGGTGCCAAACACCTCTCTGTACTTAAGGGTAACACTCGGTGGAGAATCTCTAATCCAATTGTGCAAAATGCATTTCCGGGCAATTACAAGGAGCTTCTCAAGAAGTTTGTAATGTATAGCAGGAAGGCATAGTACCCTAGAGGGAAGGCCAAGGAGGAAAACGCCGGGGTCTTTATTAATCTTTAATTTAATGGTGAGTGGTGGCCTAGTGGTTAAGGACGCTGGGCTTGTAATCGGAGGGTTGCCGGTTCAAGCCTCACCTGGGCCATCACTGTGGGATGTTGAGCAAGTCCCTTAACCCCGAACAGCTCCCCAGGCGCCGCAAAATGGCTGCCGTCTGCTCCTCAGGGATGGGTTAAGTGCAGAAGACAAATTCCAATAATGTACTAACATTACATGGCCAATTAAAGGCGAAAGCCCGATTTAATCTTAATCTTAATCTTAATAATCCCATTTATCTCCTTGGAAATAAACGTCCAAAATCTGGAGATCATCTTGCACTCCCAAAAGCAATGAAAGTATGTTGCCCTATCAGTGCAGCACTTAATACATAAAGGGGAAAAGGAATAATTCATTTTGTGCAAGATGACGGGGGTGATATGAAGTCTGTGAAGTATGTACCTGTATCCCTATATCCCGCCAGAAGAACACGGATGAGCCAATGCCAGCAAGAAAATCCGGATTATGGGTTATAGGGGAGAGCAAAGATTTAATATTTTTCCTTCCCATGTATTTATTTAAATCGTGCCATACCCTGACACTGTTGTATATAATAAGGTTACTCTTAACCTCTGGGTTTATCTTGCTTGCATCACAAGTAACCAAGCTCCAGGGGGAGTGCGGGAAGCATGCCCAAGAGTCAATACAAGTCTCTCTTTTAAGATATGCATGTAGCCATAGCCAGCAATGGCGTGCGTGACAGGCCCAGTTATAAAATATCAAGTTCGGCAAGAGAAGCCACCCATATCTGTGGGTAGTTGCAAAATCTTGAGCTTCTGCCTTGGTTTTTTGCCATGCCAAATAAATTTTGAAAATGTTTTTTCTAAATCCTGATTAGTTTTCTTAGTTATGTACAGGAGGAGCATCTGAAGGGAATATAGTAAGCGAGGGAGGACATTCTTTTTGATGAGACTAATCCGATCCATCAGAGACAGTGGAAGTTTGTGCCAACGCTCCAAATCCTTTTTAGTTGATAAGCAAATTGGGGTAAAATTTAATTTCAACATATCCTTCAAATCGGGGGACACTTTTATTCCGAGATATGTAAAACCGTTAACAGTCCACTTAAAAGGAAAAGGGAGTGATAAATGGTTCGGATCCATTTTAAGAAAGTCCCCTCTAGTCCCAATCTCCCCAGTACATCAAACAGGTAGCCCCATTCGACCCGGTCGAAAGCTTTTTCAGCATCTAGGGAGATGGCCAGAGCTTTCTGTTTCTTCTGTTAGGTAAACTGTACAACATTCAAAAGCCTTCTCACGTTGCTAGTTGAGAAGCGCCCATGAACAAAGCCTGTCTGGTCTGAGTTAACAAGAGTCGGAAGTAAGTCTTCCAACTGCCTGGCAAGAAGTTTTGAGAGCAGCTTACTATCAACAGATAGACTGATAGGCCTATAAGACCCACACACATCAGGTGGTTTGTCCTTCTTCAAAATTACAGAAATATTGGCAAGGTTTAAGGTGGGGGGAAGACGGACCCTGCCAAAAGAATCTAAAAACATGTTTGTTAGGGGGCCAGTCAATATCTTACCAAATGTTTTATGAAATTCAGGCCCGAAAACGTCCGGTCCAGGGGCCTTGCCATCCTGAGAGTGGATATAGCCTCTGAGACTTCATCCTTGCTTATCGGCCGACACAGAGCAGCCTGTTGTTCATCGGATAAAGACGGGAGCCTTATCTTATTCAGAAATTCTGCTCTGGTCTCTTCAGGAGATGTACATTCGGAGCTATAGAGGTCTTTGTAGAACAATCTCATTACTTTATTTATATCAGCTAATTTAAGGTGCCTAGACCAATTTTTTTTTTATCAAAGATTACATTTAACTCAGTTCTATTGCGAGCAAGGCGTGCGAGCAACCTACCGGGTTTATTGCTGGACTCATACAATCTGTGTTTTGCAAAGAAAATTTGTGTCTCCGCTTTCCTGGTTAATAACTGATTCAAGGCAGATCTGACAGCTTAAAGTTGTTTTTTCAGATAACTACTACCAGTTTGCTTGAATTACGTTTCTAAGTCAGCTACATTTTTTTCCAAATCTAATTGTGTCTTAAGAGCCTCTTTTTTCTGTGCTGATGTGTAGGATATAATAACTCCTCCTATGTATGCCTTCCCAGATTCCCACAGAACAGAAGGGCTTATATCTGGAGTTTTGTTTATGGCTATAAAGTGCTCCCATTCAGTAGTGACATAGTCAACAAACCATGATTGGTTAATAAAGTCGGGTTCAGCCGCCAGTGTCTGCAAACTGGGTCTTATGGTTTTATCGAGAGTGAAAGGCAGGCTGCGATGTAGGAGAACAGCAACCCCCTACTTTTTGAGTTATATGAGGAGTAGAACACCTGACCCACCCAGCTCCTCCTTAATTTAATATGCTCTAAATCTGTAAGGTGGCTTTCCTGGAGAAAGGCTACCTGACAATTTTCTTTCATAAAGATAAGCTAGAATCTTTTGGCGTTTAATGACATGGTTAATACCTTTCACATTGAGTGAAACGACCATAAGATCACTCATTCAGCAGAGAGAGAAGTAGGATAAAATAATAATAATGAAAAATTAAATTAAAAAATAGAAGTACACAGATAGCGGAGTTATAATGCACTTGGTTGACAAATGGGATGTAATATCAATCAATCATCAATCAATCTTTATTTGTATAGCGCCAAATCATAACCAATGTAATAAAATACATGCACAAATAAGCAAGAAATAACAGAATTAATAAGACTGTCTGTGACAACCCATCCCCAAACGATGGATTGCATCCCGATGTAGAACCCCCTAAAACAAGAACAAAAACCAGCCAAATGGCAAACAGTTCCCTGGGACAGGTGAAGCTGAGCTCTCTCCACCGCAGAGAGAACGCAAACCCATCAGCGGCAGGCTTATCCGTCCTACAACTAGGCCGTTCCCCACATCCCTCCCGCCCCGTGCCGACTTATAACAACAACATGATGAAACCCCAGTCTGTATAATGTAGCGCATTTTCACAAAGAAATACAGGGAAAAAAAAAAAAAAACAGACAGCGCACAACAGATGCTCTTCCCAGCACCTCCCCTTTAGCCTAAATAGGTAGGCTAAGTGCAATGAGAGAAGGAAAATAATAACAATAAGAAGCCTGCTCTGGCAAACTAATGTCTTTACAGTCATGTACGCACCTTGTGATTCTCTTCTTCGGATAAAGAGAGGGGGAAGGAGTCAGAAATTGTGTCTCTTGGAGCGCTGCCGTCTGCACAGTCATTCGGGTCCATTCTTGCTCAGAAAGTTGTCCGCCTCCTCACGGTTTTTGAAAGAGTGTTCCTCTCCGTTGAAAGTGAAGTATAAGGTGGCCGGATAGCGCATTTGGAATCGTATTCCCCTTCGGATAAGCCGCTCACACGTCCCGTTGAACTGCCGCCTGGCATCCCTCACCTGCCCCGAGAAATCCTGGCGGATGTAAACTTTGCTCCCCTGGTAGGTGAGCTCACCTTTTTCTCTGGCCGCTGTAAGAGTCCGCTGTTTGTCATTAAAAGTTGTGAAGTTTAATAATGACAGGTCTGTTGTAATTTGTCTTCGGCGGCCCAAGGGCTCTGTGCGCCCTGTCAATCTTAACCGTCCCTCGCTTGGTCTCCAGTCCGAACGTATTTGGGAGCCAGGTTTCAAAAAACTTAATTGCCTGTCGACCTTCTGTACCTTCTTTGAGACCGATGACTCTTATATTCTCTCTGCGGCTCCTATTTTCACTGTCCTCGGTTCGGTCAGTTAAGAACTTAACTTTTTGTTCAAGTTCAGCGACTCGGTTCTCCAGGGACGTGGTGCGGTCATCGCCTACGGAAATGCGGCTCTCAGCCTCAGTTATCCTTTTAACGTTGTCCTCAATGCGGTTCCCCATTCTGTCCAAAGTGGACTGCAGCTCGGCAAACTTCTGCTCCATGAGGGCACTGAGTTTCTCCGTAACATTCTGGGCAATAGCGGTTGCAACATTTTCCTCCGCCGACACGCTGTCGCCATTATCCGAATTCGCATCCATGCTGGCCATGTGTGTCGGTTTTTTTTTTGCTTTAGTGCGTGATTTCTTCGATGTTTCTCATAAATAACTTTTCCTATCAGCTCCGGACATAGTTGGAAACAAAAATCACCGAGGTAGCTGGGGTTTAATCAGTAGAAATGTAGAAAAAACGGCATTTAGGGCAGGAGGCCTGTGGAGTGGATCCTCTCACTCTGACTGCATCACGTAAGCTCTTTTTCAAGGGCACTGGGTGAAAAGAGCGCCATGAAGAATTGAGTTCCTGTCAGTACTCTTTCTGAATAGGTTAGAGCCAAGTGTGTTACCCTATTTATACGTAAGAATGTCTAAGAATTTCATTTGATTGGCACTGTGTTCCATGGTGAATTTAAGGTGATAATTGTTTGTGTTTACAAAGCTGTGGAACTCTTTAAGTTGTTGAACAGAGCCTTTCCAGATGAAAAAAATATCATCGATGTACCTCTTCCAGTTCATGATGTTCACAAGGTGTGGGTTCAAACTCTCATTGAAGATGATGATGTGTTCAAAATGTCCAACTAAGAGGGAGGCAAAGCTTGGAGCCATTTTGGAGCCCTTGCTGGTGCCGGACAACTGAAGGTAAAAATCAGATTGAAACATAAAATAATTGGAGGTTAGAACTAGATTAATGAGTTCAACAATGCAGGTGGTGCGTACGGTGGGTACGTGGGTTCAGAAAGAATTCAGAGGCACTAAGTCCACCCTGAAACGAGACGTGTATACAATGATTCGATGTCCATGGTCACTAAAAAATGTTCTGAAATTTCTTTGTAGTAACTTTAAAAATTCCATGGAATCTTTAACATATGATGGCAGTGAGATAACCAAAGGTGTGTTGTCAACAAAAGCTGAGGAGGGGTTTTCAAAATGGCGGCGTGAAGTAAAGTCGGGCTTGGGAGTACCAGCGCAGAATTTTACAATTTGTATCTTAAAACCCACTTATTAGCAGCAAGACTGTAATTTTTGCATTGCCTAAACTTACAATGAGCATCAATAGCTACTTTTTAAGGCAGTCTGACGGCAGGCTACGCAATAAAAGCCCTGTGTCTGACGCAGCTGGAGCTTCCAATAGTGAGGCTAATGAAGAGGCTAACATTCCTGCTAGCGACACAGAGGCTATGACTCCGGCACTTCAGGAGGTGATTCGCGCCGTAACAGCAAACCTGACTAAAGTTTTTGAAGACAAGTTTGAGCCAATATCCCAGCTCCTGCAGTCTCAGCAGGAACAGCTGCAGAGTCACGAGACGCGCATTAACGAGGCCGAGACGCGGATCTCGGCCATAGAGGATGCCTCTGCGCCCATACACACCATGGTTAAGTCGCTGGAGAAAAAGGTGGCACAGCTGGAGGAATACGCCGATAGTCTGGAGAACCGAGGCAGACGCAAGAACATCCGAATTCTTAATATCCCGGAGCGGGCGGAGGGCGGCGATCCCACGCTGTTTTTTGAGAGTTGGCTCCCCAAACTTTTGAATATCGAGACGAAGACGGGCCGCATCAAAGTGGAGAGAGCACACCGCACAGGACCGCTCACAGCCCGGGACCAGAGACCGCGTCCGGTCGTGGTGAGACTTCACAACTACCAGGATAAGCAAAAAATTATGACCGCGTCGTGGGAGAAAAGTAAGAAGAAGCAGCCACTGAAACATGGCGATGCAACAGTGATGATTTTTCAAGATTTCTCAGCCGCGGTGGTTCGTAAACGTAAAGGTTTCGATATGGTGAAGAAACGGTTGAAGTCTGTGGGGGCTGTATACAGGATGCTGTACCCCGCCCTACTCAAGGTGACTCATCGTGGGACCACCGGAGTTTTCTCGAATCCGGCTGATGTGGATAAATACCTGGACTCTCTGGGACAATCTGAGGTTGAGAACTCTCCGGACTAAAACGTGTCTCCATGATGCTCGTGAGCTACCTCCGTATTTCTGTGAGTAGCAGTCTGCTGCACGCTGACATATTTCACACGCATTAAAATGACTGAAACGACTATTCATACGTAAGCATTTGTTCGACAACAGTGGGTCGTATTTCTAATATCAATACTCCCTTTTGTAAGCTAGGTTTTTATTTCTTTGTTATTATAAGAGCTTACTCTTGTTGCCAGGAAACCCTTACACTTGTGCTCCTACAGATTAGGAGATTAATAGTGTATTTTGTTCTTTGCCAATGTTAGGCAGTTTTTCTTTCTTTTCCATTTGTTTTGGTGTTCGTAATGTGTTTTTCCGGCCGGTTCTGTTGAATACTTTTACAAATAGACAATATTATGGGATAGTGTTTAAAATAATGTGTGTTTTATATAAGTGAAAAATTAATACCATGTCGACACTGAAAATATGTACTTGGAATGTGAATGGCATTCACACGCCAATCAAACGGAGAAAGGTCTTGAATTATCTTAGGAGGGAACAGGTTCATATAGCCTTGCTACAAGAAACACACTTAGATGATAAAGAACATGCTAAATTACAGCAGGGTGTCTTTCGATATGTTTATTCCTCCTCTTTCTCATCCAGGAGTAGGGGTGTAGCAATTCTAATCAAGAAAAATGTGCCTTTTATACTGGCAGACTGTATTAAGGACACAGGAGGGCGTTATGTGATTGTGAGGGGCATCTTATATGGAGAGGAAGTTGCATTTATGAGTTTGTACTGCCCCCCTGGACAACCGGGGGGCTACGTGGTTTCTGCTTTCACAAAATTAGTTAATCTTAATATTAGGAATTTAGTTGTTGGGGGAGATTTTAATTGCCATTTAAATCCACTAATGGACAAATCCCCAGCAGGTAAGCAACACTTACTACCCCAAGCTAAATTAATTTCAAAGCTATGCGAAGAGCTGGCATTTGTAGATGTGTGGAGGGCACAACACCTGACAGATAAGGAATTTACTTTTTTTTCAAAGGTACATACATGCTATACTCGGATAGACTATTTTTTTGTGCCCAAATCCTTATTGCCATCTATCACATCAAGTTCTATAGGTAGTATAGTTATATCTGACCACGCTGCCGTCTTTATTGAGTGTAGTATTGGGGGTATGTCTGATCGGACCAGTAGGTGGCATTTCGATTCCTCAATATTATATGATAAAAAATTTGCTTCATTTTTTGTGGAGGAATTCAAACAGTTTTTTTCAATCAATGCAGCGTCCACAGACAACCCATCATTGTTATGGGAGACATCTAAAGCTTACTCCAGAGGCCTAATTACCTCCTACACTAAAAGTAAACGACGAAGACAAACAGAACAGAGAATTATATTAGAATCTAAATTAAAGAAAGCTGAACAAGACTACCTCATTAAATCTTCAAATGGCAAACTCAAAGAGATCTCTGCTCTTCGATCCGCACTAGACTGTTTGTTAACAAATGAAGCAGAACGGAAAATGAGATTCGCTAAACAAAAATTATATGAACATGGCGATAAGCCAGGCAGATATTTGGCCTATTTAACAAAAAAAAAGGCAGACTCTCAAAATATTTCTTCAATTAAAGATGTAAATGGCATGCAATTTTTTGACACAGCAAAAATTAATGATACATTTAGAAATTTCTATGAGACACTATATAATTCACAGTTGCATACTAATAATTCTGGTTTAATGGATAGCTTTTTCTCACATCTCGATCTTCCTACATTAACAGAGGATCAAAAATCTTCCTTAGACTCTCCAATATCTAGGAAAGAAGTTTTGGATGCTATTAAAGGATTACAGTCTGGGAAGGCGGCAGGACCTGACGGACTCAGTTCCGAATTCTATAAAGAATTTTTAGATGTATTAGTAGATCCACTTCTAAATATGTATAATGATTCATTTGTAAAAGGCCTATTGCCTGCGTCTTTGAGGGAAGCCAATATTTCACTAATTCTCAAAAAGGAAAAACCACCTGAAGATTGTGCTTCGTATCGGCCAATCTCTCTATTAAATGTCGATTTGAAAATTCTCTCGAAGGTGCTAGCAAAACGTCTGGAAGGACTACTCCCCTTGCTTATCAACCAAGACCAAACAGGTTTCATTAGGGGCCGCAATTCATACAATAACATGCGTAGGTTGCTGAACGTGATACAAATTTTTCAACAAAAGTCAATGCATGGTCTGGTTGCCTCTCTTGATGCTGAAAAGGCATTTGATCGTGTCGAATGGCCTTTTCTGTTTTACACCTTAAATAAATTTGGTTTGGGTAGCACATTTATAAATTGGATTAAGCTTCTCTATAGTAGCCCCTGCTCGGCGGTCCTAACAAACGGTCTGCGGTCTCCCAGCTTTCAGGTTCGGAGGGGTACACGCCAGGGCTGTCCCCTCTCCCCGCTGCTTTTTGCCTTAGCCATCGAGCCTTTAGCGGAAGCTGTGCGAGTCAATACGGACATACACGGTATAGCTATCGGTGAGAGGCATCATAAGATTACTTTGTACGCGGATGATGTCCTTATTTTCTTGACTAGGCCTGAGGTGTCCATTCCCTCTCTTGTTGAGACCATCAGTAGATTCAGTGCCATCTCAGGATACAAAATAAATTTTAACAAATCAGAGGTTATGCCTTTGGGCACTTTAAAAGAAAAACCTAAAATCCCCTCTCCATTCCCTTTCACGTGGTCACCAGAAGGATTTAAATATTTAGGGATCAAAGTAGTACCCAATTTTGATAGAATGTATAAATGTAATTTTATTCCCCTCTTTGATCGTATTAAAATGGACTTTGAGAGATGGAAAAATTTGCCCCTTTCCTGGTTGGGCCGTGTCTCGCTCCTAAAGATGAATGTCCTGCCCCGACTGTTATATCCGATTCAGATGATCCCAATTCTTTTCACACATAAGACAATAAAAACTTTGAATGGATGGATGAGCTCATTCATCTGGGCTGGAAGGAAACCACGTTTAAAAATCTCCACACTATGCCTTCCATCCTCAAAAGGAGGCCTCGACCTCCCAGACATAAGGAAATATCAGCTCAGTGCTCACATGCGTGCTGCAGCTGACTGGGTTCAAAATCCTGTCTCTCTCTGGCTGGATATAGAGGGCTCCATGTCCAAATTCCCTTTGAAGAATTTGTTATTTCTTAAAAAGTTAAAAAATCTGAAGTTGTCCTGCAGTAATCCACTTTCAATTCTCACTGTAAAGGCATGGAAAATAGTTCAAAAATTGGAAGGGCGATCTCAACTGACTTCTTTATTTACACCTCTGTGTGATAACCCTCTCTTTCCACCGGGAACGACTGACTATGGATTTCGGGTTTGGGAATCTAAAGGGATCTCTATTCTCTCAAACTTAATGGACGGACCCTCTATGCTGTCCTTTGACCAAATGGTTGATAAATATCACATCAAGAGACAGGATTTTTTCCGCTATTTGCAAGTGAGAGATTATGTTCAAAAGAAAACTTCATTACTGTCGGACCAATCTGTTTCTGACTTTGAAAAGCAAATATTCTTACCCAAGTTTAAAACCTCTATTAAGTCATCTTATAACATACTTAAAGAGTATTCAAACACTAACATTTCCCATTTGCGAGGGCTGTGGGAGAAAGAATTGGGGATGGAAATTAGTAATGAGGATTGGGACGATGTATGGAGTAATGCTAACTCCCTAAGTGTCTGTAATCGAGTAAAAGCTCTACAATTTAAAATTTTACATCGTGTTCATATCTCTCCCTCCCTACGTCATAAATTTAATTCTGACCTTTCTCCGTTATGCCCCAAATGTAAGATTGAAGTGGGCACTCTTACACATTGTTATTGGGCCTGTACAAAAATACAATATTTTTGGTATGTTGTAAAATGTGAACTAGGGAAAATATTTTCACTTTCTGTTACTACAGAGTGTAATCCATTGACCATGTTACTTGGAATATCTGATGTCACTATCACTGGAAAATATGAAAGGAGACTTTATAGAATGCTTACATTTTGTGCGAGGAAATGTGTCCTTCTGAACTGGATTTTGGATAAAGCGCCATGCAAAGATCAGTGGCATCGGACAGTACTGGAATACGTGTCTCTGGACTACTTAACCTGCAAATTACATGGTAAAGATGATGTGTTTCACAAAATCTGGGACCCTTTTATGTCGTACATTGGTATGGATATTTCCACCCTTTTTTATAGAGGTGCTGTGTGAACCTCTAAGACAACCCCTACAGTATGTTTAACTGCATCTTTCTCTTCTCTGCGTTCGACTATCCCGCCTGTCTAAACTGAGCCGGAATGTTTGTTTTTTTTTTTTTGTTTTTTTTTTTTTGTTGTTAGTTTGTTCTCTGTTTGATCTGCTTTTGTTTTTGCTGTTCTATTATATCTTGTGTTTTTGAAAGCAAAAATCCAATAAACATATTTTGAAAAAAAAAAAAAAAACAAAAGCTGAGATTTTCTCAGTTGAAGAGCCAATAGCAGATACAATTGGTCGGCCAGGGGGCACGTCTGTATATTTTTTATGGATTTTTGGAAGTATGTATATAACAGGCATGATTGGATATTCCACTGACATGTAAGCATGATCTTGTCGGTTTATTTCCTCATTTTCTAGAAATTCAGTGGGATGGCCTTGACCTGGGTGGCTTGCCGGGGTGTTTTGGGTGCCTCTGCACGAGCGTGCGTCCCTTTCGGGTGTTCTCGTGGTCCTTCGGCTGTTTGATGTTGCTTTCCTGCCCCCTCCGTGCACATCTGAGTGGCCCTTGGGGCTGGGGGCCTGCGTGTTTCTCTGTTTGGGGGCGGCGCTTGCGTCCTGGGTTGTTGAGTGGCGGGGTAATGCTGTGGGTTGCTCCGCCGGCCCATCTGGGCGCTTTGGCTTGGTTCCCTAGGGTGCACCCTGCCTTTGGCGGGGTGGGGCTGGTGGCTTGGGGCCCGCTGTCCTCTGAGCTGTGCTGGCGTCGGGGGGGGGGGGTGTCTTGTGTCGGCATGTGGGTGATCGAGGGTGACCTCCGTGGGAAGGGGTGTGGGGTGGCGGCGTCTGGCTGGGGGTGCTTAGGTTAGCTTGCCTATCGGTCCGTGGCTGGCGGGATGGCCCTGCTTGGGCGGTTGGTGGCGTCCTCGCTCGTTGGGAGGGCCGGGGCCGCCTCCAAATATAGGACGTTGTATCGTGGTGCCTGTGCTGGCACTGGCCTCTCTCCTGCTCGGCCGCTCCCTGCTTTGGCGGGGTGGGCCGCCCTGGGGCTGCGGGGGTCACCCCCTGGCCGCTGGGGGATGTGGCTGGTGCCCGGCTGCGCCCCCACGCCCCGCCAGGCCGGCACTGCCCGGAAAGACCCCGCAAAGAGAGCTCCGAGCAACATTCCCCCCACGCCCCCAGAGACCCACCACCCCGCTAAGCCCGACCATCCTGATGTATTTGCACTCTACACGGCGGCCCAGCCATCAACAGAGGGGCCGGGCCCCCACCTGACAGGCCCAAATGTGTGAAACTACCCACCAACCTATGTATATATACATGTGTATGTGATGCAATAGCTCAGGAGGGTGGAAGTGGTGGTCCCACCCTCCGGGCTCGGCCCGGGGGCTCGCTCTTGGGATCCGGCGTGCCTGGCCAGCTGGCTGGGCTGGTCCTGGTGGGGTCTTCCAGGGAGGGTGGTGCGGGCCTTAGTCAATCATAATCGCTTACCTTGTTTTTAACCCACCACCTCACTACAGCTGAGTAAGATCCGGGGATGCTTTCGGATCACAGTTTATTCAATCAATACATGGAACGCACCGCATTGAACGTTCAGTAACGATAACGGCGTTGTAATGGCGTAAAAAGTAATTAGATTACCCCGTTACTGAAAAAAAAAAAACAACAAGCACATAAGCACAATATGTTCTACTACAACTTCGAATCTCACTCTCACTTTAAAATAATAAATTCTTCCCCACCCTTTCCATTTCATGCATGGAGTTTCTCCACCCTGCTCCCTCCCCCCTCCCACACCACCCCTCACTTAGGTTTAACACTGCTCTCCCTTTTATATCCTCCCTATAATAAAATGTTTCTTACCCTTCCTTAGTGTCCTTTTGTTCAGTTTCTCTTGACAGAGCCACAGAAATATTGAAATATGGACTTAAGTATGACTTGAGGAATGCTTCAAACATAAGGAGATTGTGACTTGTTTATGACAGTCTCAGTAAAAAATTTCTTTTACCAATTGCAATTTTTTCATTTGATCAGTGAGAAATTGCTCATTATGTAAAAAGACATGAGCTAGGAGGGACGACAGAGAATACAAACATATTGAAAAACTCAGAAGAAATGTGGACTGCGTTTTTCAAGAGGCTGTAGTGTGGTGTCCATCCATTTATTTTCAACCGCTTATTATTTTCAGGGTTGTGGGTCACTGGAGCATATCCCAGCTATCAACGTGCGAGAGACGGTCCACACCCTGGACTGGTCGCCAGCCAAATGCAGGACTGACACCAAGAGGCAGACGAGCATTGACGCTCACACTTTCAGGCAATTTAGAGCGACCAATTAACCCAAGCTTGTTTTTGAATGGTGGGAGGAAGCTGGAGTACCCATGCATGTATAGGGAGAACGTGCAAACTCCACAATGAAAAGCCCAGATGTGGGCCGACCAGGAAAGGAACCCAGGTCTTGTAGCTGTGGGGCTAACCACTACTCCACTGTACAGTCCGATGTAGCGTCATATGTATGTTAAGTGAGAATGTTTTACGTTAATGCCAGTAAATGTTGTTGCTGGCCGTCTTGTCTCATCTTTTTTCAAAAACAAACTTTTTAACTTTTGTGTTTTGAAGGTACATATTTTAAAGATTTGTGTATGGTTACATTTATTTACTAGTCTTGTGAACTGTACAGCCTATTTAATTCAAAATATTTTATTTATTTATTTGTATTACTTTTCTATTTTTAGATAATTTCTTGTTTCTAGTGCATTGTTTGTATTGCTCCCATTATTACTTAGTTTCCCTTCCAGTTACTGGTACTTTAAAAGTGCCATCGGTCTCCACAGCCACCGTGGCATCGTATGGGCATGGGTTGTAGGGGCTCTGGCTGCAGCTTGACCTTTCTCTCCCATTATTATGTACATATCCAGTATTACGATCTGTTGTTATGTTGATGGAAAGCAGCCACAACATTTTTTTCAGAGCATGGTGCAGTTTAATTTTCGAGGGTGGAAAAGGGATAACAGCATTTTAGAATGTCCATTCCAACCTTTATTGGCGTAGATATGATATGATCCTAGAGTCAGATGGAGCAACAAATGACTGGAAGGGCTTGACTCTTTAAACTCTGTTACCTGTGTGTTTAGATTTAATAGTTTCCTTGAACAATATAACCCTTGAACTTGTTCCAATAGTCAGAAAAAACCCAAAAGAAAATTAACATTAATTTAACATTCCATTCAAAAGGTAGTTTCCCTTATATAATCTGAGATTTCCTCTGCAGTTATGATACATAAACAGTTTAATAACATACCAATCAGTGGTTATCTAACAACTGGAAAAAAAGCACAAAATGTTTACACTCTTTTACAGGTAAATACAAATTTTGTCTCTTCAATAAGGGCATAGCATAGTTAAGAGTTTGTCTGGTTGCCTCGAGGCACTTCCTTCCACCCCCTTAGCTCTTCATCATGTGATCTTTACATACAAATATCAACATAGGGGTGGCTTCCAGACGCAGCCATCCAGTCTTTCCATGAGTCAGAATACTGAGGATGAGGGGAACTGGAGATGCTGGAAGTGTTTGAGCTGGTTGGCTCATAGCTGGCCCTCCTGACTGCTGCCCGGCTTCTCTGATTCCTGACTGGACAGATCTTTGAGCATGTGTGTGGCGCTCTTCTCTGAGAACTCGTCAGTGTCGTGCTCTAGGCCATCGGGGAAAGGCAGCTTAAGAAGCTCCTCTCTAAGCTGAGTTGTGTGCCTCTGTAACACACACACAATTGACATTAAAAGTGAATTTTTCAAAAACAAATATTGACAGTCTGAAAAGGACAGATTTCATGCTAATTACAACGCCAGGAGGTAATGCTTTCATCACCGTTTATTTACTTTCTGTTGGCAGGATTACATTAAAAGCACTTTTTGACAACAATTTAAAAAAAGATTAAATTTGAAAAATTGATGTGGTGAATTTGCTCCTTTAAAGTGTGAATGATCATTGTACCAATATCAGGAACACTGATTGAGATAAAAGATTATCTGGTAAAAAAAATATATTTGGCACTTGGTGGAGAATTTGCAGTCTGGGTGTTCTTGTTTAAGATGATTTAACACTATCAAATCTGCAGCCCAGGCCCATGGCAATCAAGAGCATGTCTCAATAGGAACACAAACCTATAAGTTATTTGCCTCCGTACTCAAAAGTCCACAGTCAAAGGTTGTGGCTGTTCCATTAGTTCAACCACTTTGCTGGAACTGAGTAAGGGAAGCAGGGACTGCAGTTTGCTGTGTATAAAATTAACCAACTTTCAGAATCACCAGTTGAAACCTTGTGAGGCCCAAATATCAACTTGAGAACAGTGTGTTTTATAGTTGCACGATACACACGGTGCCAAATTGTAATTTGTAATTGTTCCTACTATGCTAGAAATTCAACATGACGGTACTACCATGGATTACGATACTACCGGTGCCAGTTTCCGCTACATAGCGGCTGCCACTACTCTCCTCCCGGCTTCTCACTACACAGTCTAAGCTCACTGCACGCTATTCACTTGAAAACAAACCAATATGGCAACCGAAATCCACAGCTGCTGAATGATTGGCTGTTTGCCTGTTACTGGTGACGTCCGGAGATATGTTTCTGCATGCTAGGTCCGCCCGTCTGTAGCTGATTGGCTGTTTGTGTGTTTCTACCGGCAGAGGAAACTCCATGAAGACAGCTCCACGACAGAAACTCACTTCAAAACAAACAAGCTAAAGTTCTGTCTCGCCTGGACGGCTAACAGTCACAAACATGAGACAGCACATGGCAGAAGAACCGGGCCCGAGAGGCGAGCCTACCGCAGCGGGGTCAGTGACATCACTAATTTTGCTAAAAAAAACAAACTACAAAAGTCCCATTTGGAACTAATTTCTCTTTAAACGAGGTAGAGACGGTAAAGCAATAGGAGATCCACTGTGCAAGCGCTGTCACCAGCTATAGGAGCCAAAGGACAGAACACTTTTTATGTTTTTTCCCCGCACGAACTTGTCTTTTTTTAATTTTTTTTTTTAATTTACAATGTACAAACAATATTTACAAATTATATACATACAAAGGAGGGATCACATCTAACCTCATAAAACACCAGTGACGTCACCCATAAAATGCATACAAATATAGTCTCCTCAAGGAATCAGTTCCTGTTTATTGTATTTTATCCTTTTTTTTTTTTAAAGACAGTGGATTTGTTATCCTAAATTGATTATTTATATTAGTTAAACATAAATTGATGTGCAAAGGAAACTAAATTATTTTTTAAATTTAAACCATATAAATTCTATTTTCATTTTGTATTGCTGACTTGCTTTTGTTCATGTACTCTTATCATGCACCAAACAACACTATAAGTAATTAGTACGTATTTCTTACTTGGGTTTCTACAACTGAGAGGCCATCAATACCATGAAATAAGTACAATTCAAAGTATCGGATGCAGTGGCGTAAAGCATGAAAGTAAAGTGCTGCCTGGTAATAATATTCTCAAACAAAAAATACATAAAATATTATTTAAGCTCCTCACAACTTAACAGCTTTTATCCACTGCTATAAAGACCCCGATGGGTTTTTATAGCTTTGGACAGATCTGAATTGCTAGGCAGAAACTGCTTGAATGCCGAAGTCAGCTGCGTTTGCACGAAGGACATTTTCTTTCTTGTCGCAGTGATATTCTCACTCGGGTGGTGCCGTTTCAAGTGAGTTAGCATGTTCATCGTTTTACGAGAAACATACCCGATCTCACTGCCCTTTTATCCACTTGACTTTTTCAGTTGCAGTATTTCACCCGGAAGCCAAAGTGTTCCTAAGCAGGAGACTTAAGCGACAGGGGAGGTTCCTCCAGCTCAGGTTTCTCGCTAGCGTTAGCCATGACGTATACGGGCTGCAGGCGGAAGTAAACACGCAACTTCCGTTCCATTCCAGAAACTCACCCGTGCACAACCCTGTACCCGAACCAAACGTCCTGTACCGAAACAGTTCAATACAAATACATGTATTGTTACACCCTTAGTTCATAGTAATGATCACAATAGGTCATTGCACAGTGCTGCAGCACAATGGACAAGTTTACATGGGGGCTTTATTTGCTCTGTAATTGAGAATAAACTGGCCTTCTAAAAACGTAATTCCTAATGCAAATTTAATTCCGAATTAAACTTAAATCCAGATTAAGTTGCCGATTCACTCCGATTTTAATTGCAAATTAAATAATTCCTCTTTCTTGCTTTAAGTTAATTCCGGTCATTCTGCAAATGCGGGACTTGTCACGATGATGTGCTGGTGACGATATAGTTCAGGATTACCGACCGGAGTAGAGCCGAGACTATTTATTTAATAAGAGCCTTAAAAGACATGGATATAATGAAAAGAGTGGATGGATGGAAGCATAAACATACAGACATTCACATGGACTAATTACACAAACGCACATATCTAGGCAAACATAACAGGCTTCATCGGTGCTGCAGGGCATGAAGTTCCAGAGCTTCACTAATGATGTGTGGATCATTATAAAGTAAATTTTCCACTCAACGTCCTGTATAGTGAAGGTAGAGCAGTTGTTGCATTAATCGCTGGCTTTGATTGACCAAAGTACGGACTTGCATTGCTCTTCTCCGCTGCTCTCTCTTCTTCTGCTCCGCGGATGAAAGCGAAACCAGTGAAAACAGTTCTTATGTGGTCTTCTATGGTGTAGCCAAAAAATAAAGGTTTGTTGTGTATTTTTCCCGGGCACCATTAGAAGTGATATCACGAGTACTCCCCCTATCCAATCAGAGCCTTCCAAACTAGACCTAAAGAGGAATTGAATAATAAAGCCGAATAAACCGGTTTTTCATGTAAACCTCAATTAGGAATTACTAGTTCCATGTAAAACACTTTATTTCCAAATAATTTAATTTGGAATAACTAATTCAGAATTTAAAAACACATCATGTAAACATGGCCAGTGTCACTGGGTTGAAATGGCAAAAACTGTAAATTATGAGGAAATATGTTTAATTTGTCAACTCATTTATATTCCATTAAATCACTGAATAATGTCTAAGGACATGTAAGATGTAATGACACTAATCTAAAAAATTAACTAATAAAAAACAACACAAAATATACTTAATGCTTCTAACAACTGATTAAACCCTGAATTAATTTTTCTTTGAAAAATGCTTTAATAGGGTACAAAAGACCAAGAGGGCCCAAAAAAAACAGACTCAACATTGGAGGTGCAGGCCAGTAACTGCTCTGCAAGTAAAGGACCAGTACTTCACTACTAGCCAACTTGTCGGCAGTGGGGGCTTAAGGATAAGGAAACAGGCTTGTTCTAATCCACTGTGGGACCTTTAGAAAGTCCCTTAAACATAATTGCTTAGACGACTCTCTTGAAAAAGAGATTCTTAATCTCAATGAGACTATCCTGGTGAAAAAAAAGGTTAACACTTCCAAAAAAGCATTACAGGGAAACACAGTGTCCCCTGTTTGCAAACCATCAAGTCACCCTCCGCTCAAAACACATTACCTTGAGTGCAGCAGCATGGTGGGACATGGTGCGTCCCACCCTCTTGTCGCTGCTGTACTGTTGTATATCAGCAATCCACTCTTCACACTGAGACATGATCTCCACTCTCTTCAGATAGAAATGTTTGTGGATCACCTGCCAACACAAAATCAGAGAAATTCAGTGAAATATCCTAAAAATGTAAATTAGAAATGAATAATGCATAAGCTTCTTTTTACCTGTTGAAGGAGTAAAAGCTACATATAGCGGTTACTTCTTTTACTTATGGTTAACTAAGACAAACAAAATAGTGGCATAGTGCTGTGCCCTAAACTGTCTAAAAGTTGGAGATTATTTCACCTGAATGTCGGAAACAGATGCTGATGCTATGATGCATCAAATGGCAACATTCAGGGTTAATATTGCACATCGCCCCTTTTTTAATACATAGTTGTACATGTAACATTACAAAGAAAAAAGAAAGATGCAACAAAAATTCATGCTCTTTACTTTGCTGCTGTGTCTTTGACAGCTGCATTTCCTTATCATGAGGAAGACAATGTTCGGTCCGATTTAGATTTAATGAATAATTTGTAATTTTACTGATGTAAAATAGACACTATTATTAAGTGAGAACATCACTACAAAACACACCAACAGTAAAAATGGCTTTAGTAGGTATGAATTCTAAGAACAGGTTTGTGGCACTGATCAATCACTGATCAATTAGCAACTTAATAATTTACATTGTTTTAATATATCATTTGAAGTTAAAGGGGATATAAATCTCCCAACTTCATTATAACTATGGTGTTGTTAATCACTTGGGGAATTGAAGTAATTCTGACATAAGTGTGGCACTGGTCAATGCATGTGTTCAAATTTATCTACCCAAGCCAAGGCAAGCTGCTACCCCTTCAGTCAACTTCCTAGCAACAGTTACCATGACTGGGACATTAGTATGCAGCAGGGCCTGTTAAGTGACAGTGACTGTAGCTTGGCTGCTGATTTGCAGTTTACCAAAAGAAAGTAGCAAAGTGGTTTGGTGAAAGCTATAATTTCTCCCTCCATCTTAATATCTGTTGCTCTCCAACATCTCGATTTCATCTCCACCACAAAGGCAACCTTAGTGTCACTCTTAGCGTCATCTAGCTAGTCAGTGAGACAATCCCTTTTCAAAGGATATGTTTCAAGGTCACATTTGGTATACATAAGATCAGCTGCTGGTTGAGCTTTCATTTAGCAGTGAATTATAAGAGGCTCATAATGTACAGCCCATGCCTACAGTAGCTACTGATGAGAAGCATAAAGGCAGTAGCACATGGTGGACATTATGCAAGAATATGATCAGATATTTGCTGGTTTAAAGTGGGTATTTTCCCTGGGGCTTTGAGAGGTAGCTGTTTGACCTTTAGTATTTAGACACAGCCATTGATTATAGCAATAAAAGGGAACCAAGATACGTAAACTTTCTCTTATCATGAAGCATAAGTGGGATTAAAATGTTATGATGAAGTACCTTTCAGGAAATACAAGCGATAAACATGGGAACACAAACTCATCCACAGGTACATAGGGAAATGCACACTAGTACATTGAGGTCATGGTCAGAGATTAATTTAATTGACGAGAGCCAGCGAATCAGTGACCTTTGAGATAATGCTATCCACTAGGGCTGTAGTCAACCAAGGAAATGGTTGGTCGACCAAGACTATGGCACACAGTGATTGGTCAACAAAAAAAACCAAACAAACGTGCCGTGCTGCAGCTGTCAGTGCACTGTCCTCTGATCTGAGCCGAGGGACAAAATTAAAACACGCTTAAAGCATCCACTGTTGAATCAATCCTTTTTCTTTACAACATGGATTATCCTTATATATTATATGTGATTATGTAAATAGAGCCATCTCTGGCGCGCACTGCGCACGTATGTTTGACGTGCACTTGTTTCCCCGTGCTCAGATCTGATGACATTAATAGTTGTCTGTTAAGTTTTAATAAAAGCAGTCTTACCACTAAAACAAATGTAAATGTGTCATTTGTATGAGGAAAAAATAGGTTTTAATTGTAGGTTTCAGGTCGGGCACGAATATAACTACCTAATATCTGCCAGACCCGTCAATTTCAGTTTCGAATTCGGTTCATATCATAAATCAGGGCTCGAGACTGCGACCAAAATGGTCGCATATGCGAGTATATTTTCAATGTGTGCGAATGAAAATTTTATCTGGTCGAATCTGTGCGAGTGCGTATGGATGACCTTAATTTGCATGGTGCGGCTGAGTGCTTCGTGACGTCCCACAGAGTGCACCTCTCTCCATACCCGTCAAGTATCCCGTTTTGGGCGGGAAACTCCCATAATTTACCCCTCTTTCCCACCATTATCCCATATTAGTATTTTCCCATAAATATTTTAATGCACTAATAATTAAAATATGCCTCTCTAAACTGAACACCATCACTACCATCACGAGAACTGCCATCCGAAGTGGCCTGAGTGGCAGTTCTCGTGAGATTTGTGCCGACAGCAGCAACAAACCCGGAAACAACTCAGAAAAGAGATGAATGAATGAAGAAAAACAAAGAACTCGTGTAAATACGTTAAAGAGCAGCAGGATGTGACAGTCACACGTTATGTAAGATTTGTAACTGAGATTTTAGCGTCTACCACGGGGGAAGGAATGATGTAAGTCACCATGAAAACTACAATATTGTAAAAATAAATAAATATATATATATATATATATATTATAGCTAATTTGTATCAAAATAATAATTTTAGGAGTTGCTGCTTTCACTTCTCAGAACAGAATGTAAAGCTCAGTTAAATGGGTTGAGTGCGTCCTAACCCAGACCTTCCCCATAACAAGCTACAATACAGAACTCACTCACACGTGCTGTCCCTTACAGGTGAAAAAGCCAAAAGTAGCACATATTATTCAGCTGTTTGTTAATAAATGAGCCTGTGTGGCATTTTACATCAGCAAATTTAACTCAGAATTGTCTTTCTGGTCAGACTTAAATTGAAATAAAATTATCGAGATTTATATCATATTTCACCATTTTGAGAAAATAAACTGAAATATGAGTTTTGATAGTTTTCTTGTACACCTGTCTTAAAATATAAGGGATACTGGAGCTTGGTGGGCGGGTGGGACGGCTCGTAGCAGGCGCTTGAAAATTTCCCTTATTTTCAAATCCAAAACTTGACAGGTATCTCTCTCTCTCTGCGGGTGAGGAGACGGGGCAAGCTCACGTAACTTGGCTGCAGGTAATGTAACAGTGAATGCGCAGAGTATAAACACACCAATGTGCTCCTTTGGAGTGCACACGGTCCGGGAACGGAGCCAGGCATAACGAGACATTCACTGAGTGCGCGCTCACATTGAGGGCAGCAGTAAAAATGAAGAACGTGCTGAGCGCAGTGATAGAACATACACGCTCATCAGAATCAGCATGGAGGGGCCAGAACTGATGGACTATGATGCCAGATGTTCAGCTATGGCTCTCTCAGGGCAGGGGTCTGCAACCTGCTGCTCTGGGGCCTAATGTGTCTTTTTGACTCTTTTGCAATGGCTCCCTATAGTTTTAAAAAAAATATTGAAATAAAGTTATTATTTTACAGAGGCCATTAATGATTAATGACAAATAAAATCAAAACACAACAACTTATTAACCTAAATTAAATCATGTTGTGCAATAATTCTGCTACCTTCCTACTTCACCTCCTGCAACATCTACAGACCATAAACTTTCCTGCACCTGTGGCTAACCATAAGTTTTAAATCCCTGGTAAGATAACTAAACCAACACAAACACTATTCTGGAAGAAACTAGAGATTTTAATTGTGTGGGAAAAGATTAATTTAACCGCCAATGTGCAGGTTAAATATGCATGCTTTATGTGTGGCAAGAAATGAGAAATTAGCATGTGTTGACCACATGATCGTGTGTTATCAAATTCAAGTTACTTTTTGTAGCCTTTCAAACACATTTACTAAAAGAAATAATTTTTATATAACATTTAGTTCATGTAAATTGAGATGTGTAAGAATTTGAAGATGATACTGTTTTATTTATTGATGTCAATTTTTTTATTTTATTTTAAACTGTTTTTAAGTCTCCATTTACATGATCCATATAAGTCAAATTAAAACAAACATTATTCTATATAATTTTAACTGTATAGAATTTATTACACTGTATTGTTTTCATTGAGAAGGTATTTATGGCTCCAGGAGGACTTTAATCCAGGTGAGATGAGGTTAAATGGCTCCTTGTAGAGTAAAAGTTGCAGACCACTGACCAGGGGAAGAGAGTTAGGAGACCCCACGATAAGAGCTGGACCCTCTGAATTTAATTCCATGGGGTGAAGCAATGCAGATGCTAAGTTATGCTACTGTTAAGTTAATTTAAGTACAGCATTTCTGCAAAAAAAAAAAAAAACAGAATACACGTAACCTGTTGTTAAGCTTTGCTGTTATTTTAAAAATAAAAGTCTTAAAATGATATAAAATAAATTACCTGTTATTTCAGCCACTGCTTGTTGCAGAAAAACTTAATATTGTCACTAACACATGAAAACATTTTGCAAATATCTCATGTCATTGTCAATCTTTACTTCATACAAAACTATGATACGCCAGTTAAGTCAACTATTCATCAGCATGGATGGTATGCTGTGCAATCCTTCATTTCGTCGAAAATGGATCCTCTTTGCACAGCAGGATGAGTGTGCGGATGAGAGTCAGGTTGATGCTGTCTGCTATGCATGCGTATTAGCGGCGAGAGTTAGGAAAAAAGCCTGTGTACTTACAAAATATATCAGTAGACTACATTATTAAAATCACACAAATGTCACCCATATTAAATAAGTCTGGACTTATGAATGAAAATCTTCGTCGACCACGAGGGCATCAACCAATTAGTCGACTAAACGACCAAAGTTGGCAGGCCCACTGTCCACTCATTATTGCGCAGGGCAAGTGCCAGAGGATGACAAGCTTTTTTTTTTTTTTTTTTATTTTAGCTTTGTTTTCTCGGTTTATTACAGCAAACAACAGACTGATGAGTTTACAGAGCACCCATGTAATCATTGTTCTGAGCTGCTACGGGAAGCTGACATCGCTTACTTTGATATTAATAATTATATGCTGATTCACTGAACTGCTCAGGGGGAGGACATCGCAGGGAGCGAACAAACCACGCAACAATACAAGGTGGTGAAAGCGCTGTAATGGTCTGACTGAGCATTCCTCTATTAATATGCTGTATGGGAAAAGTACAGTCAACGTCAATCACAAACATTATCTCTGCATGATCAAGCCAATAGCGTGTTATTAAATCACTGTCGTTAACCATGCAGAGAATATATGTCCTTCCTCTCTGTCTTTCTGTCTGAGACAATTTTAGGCTTCTTAACTCATTCAGTGCCAGCCATTTTCAGATTTTGTACCCCCCTCAGTGCCAGCCGTTTTTGAGAATTTTTACTGATTTTAAAAACCCACAGAATATTTTCTACTATGACTAATGGAAATCTGACACCAGATTCTGAAAGATTGAAGCCTCTACTTTCATCAAAAAAAACCATTTATTTCTGGCTCATTTCGTTCTTTTGTAATCAGCCGTTGAATAGAGCAAGTTTTACACAAATCTTCAGTTTCAGAGCAAAAAGCTGAGAAAACAGCCTTTTTCTAAAAAAAACCTTGTCAGTGACTTTAAAGCTATTTTTTGCTCTAGTGACAATTAACATCTGAACATTGTTTCCTTACATAAAACAAAAAAAAAAACACTGAGACCAGGCTTTTGATTCAAAATTATTATTATTTATATATCTGGTTCAGAGTTGAATGCAATTCTTACTTTTATCTCACCATCACCACATTATCCATGAGTTACACACAGTCTGGTCGAGTATCCGCTGCTGTGCGCTGCTGGGAATGTCAGCTCTTTAAGTAGCGCCATTTTCTGTCTCATAAACGCCTTTCCTCCTCTTCCTCTGAGCTCCGCTGAGCGTGGATGATCTCTCATCCAAAGGTGCGCTGCTACCTCCTACGTCACCTATTATTTTGCTATCTGGCTCACAGGCTGGGGGTATTTTTGTACACCCCTCCACACCACCCCTCCCTACATGCAGCAATGACCCGTTTGGCCCTGTTAGTTGGTTTTATCTCACGATCACAACATTATCAATAATCCACTCAGGTCCACACATGTTCTGTGTTAGTATGTGGAGCTGTGAGCTGCTGGATACTTCACAATATCTCTCTGTAGCGCCATAATCTCCATTTTTCCTGCTTTGCTGGGTAGCATCAGTGGCTAATCTCACATCTAAAGGTGCACTGCTGCCATCTTCTGGGCACAGTTGGTCACTACAACAACCCACAGTTTAGATATTGATGAGGGACCTCCGCCAGGGTGTTTTCTATTAATCCCTGTGAAAAACCGCAAATGACGAGTTATCTCGTCAATGGCACTGAGCGTTTGGATTTGAAATGACGAGATATCTTGTCAATGACACTGAGTGAGTTAAAAGTCATCCTCACTCCTAACAATTTTACACCTCAGGAGCTCTTTTAAGGCTGGGATACACGGTGCGTTTTTTCAATCGTCCGTCAATTTTACAGCGGTGTGAGCGTTTACGATAAGCTGGTCCATGGTACTGCTTCAACTGTGCTATACCCTCACGAGGAGCTCACAAGGAGCGACTGGATTTCAAATCCTTACGACCTACGATTGCTGATCGGGAGCTAGTCGTGAGGTGTTAATCGCTTCTCGTGACCCCATTACACAATGCACGACACACGATCTAGCAGAGACTCGCACGATCCCACAAAATAGTCTCACAAGTTAAAAATCGGCTCAAAATGAGCATAAAATCACAGTGTATTCCTGCCTTTAGGGCCTAGAATGTTTGTGAATTACTTTTAAAAGAAAATTTGAGGAATTCAAAGATTTTTGTCAGAATCAGAATCAGAATCAGCTTTATTGACCAGGTACAGTTTAGAACAATACGAGGAATTTGACTTGGTAGTTGCAGTGAAAGAAGACACATCAACACACCGGAGCAGCCATTTGCGGCGCCCACATATTTAGGTGAAAAAGGGATCAACAACAGGAGGAGAGCAGGGGTGAGGGGGAAAAAAAAACCTGCCAGTTTTAAACTGATTTCCCTAAACTGAGAAAGCAGTGTGAAACCAGGAAAAAAAAAACGCCGCCGCAAACATAAATGTAAGCATGACACAGTCAAACAACTCGAGACAAGGCATGTGGGAAGGGTTGGGTGGGAGGTTGGCTGGGGGAGGGGGTCAGGTGGGAAGAACAGCAGGATTCCAGCCATTTGGGGACATGGGCGTGCTGCCAATGGGCGCTGCAACCACGCCTCCATGCAGCTGCGGATGGGAGGTGGGGAAAGATGGCCAACGAGGCTTTTGAAGTTGAAGACCTGTAGCTGCATTACTGACAACCAGATGACGTGTGGAAAAGTTCAGCATCAACAGTTCCAGGTGGGAATGTAGGGAAGGAGCGGGGGGAGGGAGTAGGGGTAAGAGCCGCCGTCTGCAGAAACTTCCTGGTGATAAGAGTTGAGACAACCTTGGCTGGCTGGGGAGCCGAAAGGGAGATAAGCAATGTGATTTGATACAGGCTATGTCAATTTCCAATAGCCTTCTGTCCTGGGTCTCTCTGCTGTAATCCAATGACCTAGTTTCCACTTCCAAGCCGGGTCTCCAACTTCTCCCAGTTGTTATCCATAACGCATAGATGATCCAAAAGCAGCTTGCTTTTGATATTGATCAACACATGAGTCTGAGTGTTCAGAGCCCTGTTACATCCTTCAGAAATCACTGGCAGCTTTTCCAAAACAGTCGCCAGCGTAGTACGGACTTTTCGATAGATTAGGAAGCCACCAGCTCCGATCAGCAGCATGCCTACAATCATTATTCCAATCATGTAGATGTCCTTCACATCTTCCACGGAAAGGATGGACAGACACACAACTCGCCACTTGTTCCAAGGGTCAAGTGTGTATCCAGCCGCAAACGTCCCGCTTGGACATGCGGGTTCACCACCCCCGGTTCTTTTCGTCGAAAAAATCTGATCGATAGCACTGAAAGACCAACTAATTAATTCCATTATTCCAGTTTTGGATGAGTTACAGAGAGAGGCTCTTGTTAGGCTCACAAGACCAGACAAAGCAGCAGCTGGCAGAGAGATAAAAATGGAAGGGAGGGAGAAACAGAGAGTGCGACTGTCCTCGTCGAGAGAAGCAAGAAGAAAGTAAGAGTTGTAAGAGCCCTGCTGTCTGTGCTTAGGCTATAGAAGCATCAGGCTTCATGTAAATAATGAAACATTTTCTAACAATGAACTGCTACACAATATGGAGGCACATTTGAGAGTAGTGTGTGTAATAATTATGATGCTATCAGCTTTCAGCACTACAGTGAAGCTGAAGGGAGTCGGGTCTCTACATCACAACCCATACAGTATATGGTCATGCTCCAAATATCAGACCGTGTCCATTACCCTTTAATCAGAGATGTTCCTCACTGAAGAAGAAAGGGGCACAAATTTTTAGTGTTCGGGTGCCCAAGACATTTTTTTTTTTTTAAATTTAATGTTTGTATTTTTTCTTTTCCAAAAGTCTAAATTTAGATATCGTCTCCAAAATATGTCTGTGTATCTGTTTCTCTTACCTCTTTGAAGCATGGTGATGCA
Source organism: Gouania willdenowi (assembly GCF_900634775.1). Lineage (NCBI taxonomy): Eukaryota > Metazoa > Chordata > Actinopteri > Blenniiformes > Gobiesocidae > Gouania > Gouania willdenowi. The sequence goes on from NC_041058.1 coordinate 28,390,855, forward strand.
TTGCGCATCTGTTCCAGCATGGCCCACTTGACAGTGGCCTGACGAATGTTGCCGTCATATTCCCGGGAGCTCTGGGTGCCACTGGGGGTCCCACGAGAGCGCTCATACCCTGGCTCATTGAAGTAGGGCTCAGCCACCAAAATAAGTGACTGCACAGACACTAGCACCTAAAGCAGATTGACAAATACAAAACAGCAAAAATTAAATTACACTGGGAATACAGTGGATTATTTAAAAATGATATAAAATCAAGTGAAATTTCATGAATACATTTACATCTACCTCTAAAAGCAAGAAAGTTCTGTGTGTGTGTTTGTGGAGCGAATACCTCCCCGGGGCAGTATGACCTAAAACTTTGTCAATGGCTTCCAAATACCCAAGTGTGCGCATATTATTTTGGAGTAATTTTGTGTTGCAAAACGTTCGTTTCAATTTTAAGATTACGGCTCCCTCTCGGTATTCACTTCAGGCTTCCGATTAATGACGTCAGTTTGTTTGGGTTTAAAAAAGGTCATTATTAAAAACATTTTCGTACTGCTAAAATTTATCTAAGTTAATATTTCATGATTATTTAAAATTATTCTCGTGATCCCAAACTGGATTCCACTTCCTCCTCCGTCTCCATGAACTGTACGCGGCAGCTGTGCTGACCATAGACATTATATACGTAGATGCCTCATGACGTGCTGAAACACATGAAATGTCACCACCATATTGGAGCGGTCTCCTCATTCTGAGCTAGCACTAGAGAACAACTATGGCCTTGATATTAATGAACTAAAAGTCTACCCTGAAAATCCTCTGCTATCAGATCACTTTTTAATATCTTTTAACATTATCCTAGAGGATCTCGCACTGTGCAATAAAATAGTTACGAGTAGAAATCTGTCCAATAGTGCTGTGGCTAAATTTAAAGAGGCCATTCCTGCTGCCTTAAACTCAGTGCACCATCCAATAAATAACTATGATATTAATTATAACCCCTCTCAACTGGATCTGCTTGTCGATAGCTCTGTTAGTCTACTAAAATCCACCTTGGACTCAATTGCCCCATTGAGGGAAAAAACTATTAAACGTCAGAGGAAAGCTCCGTGGTTTAGCTCTGAAACTCACACACTCAAACAAACAACCCGTAAATTAGAGAGAATGTGGCGCACCAATAAAACAGAGGAGTCACGAATACTCTGGCAAGAAAGCCATAGTAAATACATGACAGCCTTACGACATAGTCGATCTACATACTATTCCTCACTAATTGAAGAAAATAAAAATAATCCGAGGTACCTTTTCAGCACTGTAGCCAGGCTAACACAAAGTCAGAGCTCTATTGAGCCCATGATTCCTCTAGCCCTCAGCTGTGAGGACTTTATGGCATTTTTTAACGATAAAATTCATAAGATTAGAGATAAAATTAGCCACTCCCTGCCTTCACCTGGGCCTGCTGTACCATTAAATGTAAATAGGCCTAACCTAAACTGTTTCACACATATAGGACTTCAGGAACTTAACTATTATTTCATCCTCCAAACCATCGACCTGCCTTTCAGATCCGATCCCAACTAAGCTGTTTAAAGAAGTTATTCCCCTAGTCTGCCCATCTTTGTTGGAGACAATAAATATATCCCTATCAATAGGCTACGTGCCACAGTCCTTTAAAGTAGCTGTAATCAAACCCCTTCTCAAAAAACCTACTCTTGATTCCAGCACTTTAGCAAACTACAGGCCTATATCTAATCTTCCTTTTATTTCAAAGATTCTTGAGAAAGTTGTGGCGGCTCAGCTCTGTGAATTTCTTCAAAACAACAGCCTGTTCGAGGACTTCCAGTCAGGTTTTAGAGCTCAACACAGCACAGAGACTGCTTTAGTTAAAGTAACTAATGATCTACTCTAGGCTTCAGATGAAGGACGACTCTCAGTGCTGGTTTTATTAGATCTTAGTGCAGCTTTTGACACTATAGATCACTATATTCTACTAGAGAGATTAGAGAAATTACTTGGAATCACAGGGACTGCCCTAAACTGGTTTAAGTCCTACCTATCTGATAGGTACCAGTTTGTACACGTGAATAATAGGTCTTCTGTGTACACTAAAGTAAGCTACGGGGTTCCTCAGGGCTCTGTGCTAGGTCCAATCCTCTTCTGTATCTATATGCTCCCCCTTGGTAATGTTATGAGAAAATACTCTGTTAACTTTCACTGCTATGCTGATGATACCCAACTGTATGTATCAATGAAGCCAGGTGAGACAAATCAGCTATCTAAACTTGAGGTCTGTCTAAAGGACATTAGGGCCTGGATGGACCAAAATTTTCTTCTTCTCAACTCAGACAAGACTGAGGTCATTGTACTGGGCCCACGACACCTTAGAGAAACCTATGCTAGCCTAACTGCCCTAGATGGCATTACTCTGGCACGAAGCACAACTGTTAGAAATCTTGGGGTTCTATTTGATCAGGATTTATCCTTCAACTCTCACATAAAACAAACTTCAAGAACTGCCTTCTTTCATCTCCGTAACATTGCTAAAATCAGATCTATCCTGTCTCAGGGCGACGCCGAAAAACTAGTCCATGCTTTTGTTACCTCTAGACTGGATTATTGTAATTCTCTTTTAGCAGGCTGCCCGAGCAAGTCGCTGAAGACACTTCAGCTGGTTCAAAATGCTGCAGCACGTGTACTGACTAAAACTAGGAGAAGAGATCACATTACTCCTGTATTAGCCTCTCTGCATTGGCTTCCCATAAAATATAGAATAGAATTCAAGATTCTTCTTCTCACTTATAAAGCCCTAAATGGACAGGCACCGGTCTATCTCAAGGAGCTTGTAGTGCCATACAATCCCCCCAGAACACTACGCTCTCAAAATGCTGGACGACTTGTTGTTCCATCTGTCTCTAAAAGTAGTATAGGAGGAAGAGCTTTCAGTTATCAAGCCCCACTTCTCTGGAACCATCTACCAACCACGGTTCGGGGGGCAGACACCCTCTCTACCTTTAAGGTTAGGCTCAAAACATTCCTCTTTGGTAAAGCTTTTAGTTAGGAACCAGCTCATAGCTCATAATTAAGATGCAATAGGCATAGACTGCCGGGGGGGGGTCTGGCATGCTCGGTTGGAGAGAGGTTGGAGAGGGCGTTAAGAGAGAGGTCATTTAGGCTAGAGAGGGACCGGAGAGGGTCCCATTCCTCTCTCAAACACTCCCTCTATGTCTGCTTCTTCCCTTGTGTGTTTGCTCCTGTACTCCTTCTGGCTTTTGTCTTGCAGGTCCGTGGGATCCTCAGTGTGGAGTTACAGAGTCTCAGTGGCTCTGTCTCCACCCTCTCCTCTGCACACACCCAACACAGCATAACGTGGATGGCTGTTCATCATAGGAATGGGATCTACACAAGGTTCCTGCTGCTTAACAGAAGGTTTTCCTTGCCGCCATGATGAATTCATGTTGGGTGTGGGATACATATGTATGCGTATATACGTATATATGCATATGTGTGTATCCATAAAATGAAGAGTCCGTCCTTAAGACTGCTCTACTGTAAAGTGCCTTGAGATACCATTGGTTATGATTTGGCACTATACAAATAAAGATTGATTGATTGATTGATTGATTGATTGAACTATGCCTGTGTTTTGTACAGCTTTTAATTGTAATAACCGGCGCAGTATTCAAACCAGATCCCGTGGGATTACCATTTACAAGTAAGATTGAACAATACTTTTGGTTTATTTATCATTTATAATACTAGTACAGTGCCCTTCGGAAGTATGCATTCATGTAGGAGCATAAGGGGTATAATTGTGGGTGCTATTTTCCTGGTTTAATTCTATGGGACATGTGCATGACTTCATCGTCACTTTTATTTTTTTTGATTAAAACATTTGAACTTTGTACTGTTCAATTGTTTTGTTTTATATAATTTTCCATCATATATATATAGTACATTATTAATAAAAAATTATTAAATCTGAAATACATTTTGTGTGTGTAATAAATTCAAATGAACAATCGAACTTGTTTCTTTGATGAAATACCAAATTAATTCATTTATAAATTTACCAATATTCCATAGCCTACCACGTCTTTGTTAGAGCATAATACAAAGTCTTTTAGCATGAAAGCATGTATTTTGCAATGCTGACAGTGTCCTGTATCATAACTAAATCTCTGCCATTTGTAACAAACTCAGGTAAAAATTCAGGGAGTTATGATGATTATTGTAATTGGGGATAAACCTTCCTCAGTGGAAACAAATGCAGGCCAGGCGCATTAGAGACCTGTCCAAGATGGCGGCTGCGCTGATTGTCAGCTACAATAGGCAACGTCAGTCTACGTAAATAATGTCTATGGTAATGACGGCTAATAGCGACCACAAACTATCTGGTTCTTCAGACAGAGGAAAGTAACGTTTTTTTTCACGTCTGATGCGCGTGTGCATGTATGAGAGTGCGTATAGAGAGAGAGTTGCAACTTTGGTGTTGCAAAACATTTATTTTTCGTGGTACTTCGGTTCCCTTTTTTTTTTTCTCTCAACAATCTATGACAGATTATGTCCATGAGCGCAGCTGATGCGTGTGTGTGTGTGTGTGAGAGAACCCATGGAGGAGATGAAGGTAGCAACAAGTAGACACGCACGCACGCACACAGTAATTATAATAAAAAATATACTAAATGAGTAAAATAAAACAAAAAACTAAACATTTATACAAAACAAACACAAAAACAGAAATGCAAAAGAATATACAAAAAGACTAAAAAAACACACAAAATGACTCCAAAAAACAAACATTACAAAAAAATACACAAAACTATTTATACACAAAATGACAACAGAAATGCACAAAACTACACCAAAAAATACACAAAATGACTCCAGATGCACAAAAAGACAACTGAAAGATATAACAATACACATAATGACTCCAAAAAACATACATTACAGAAAAATACACCAAATGAAAAAAATATAAAGATAAGTTTAAATTATCATTCGCATGTCCCATAGAATTAAACTAGGAAAATTGTACATGTTATTTGACTTTGCACCCACACATATAACCCTCTATAACACTACAGAGTACAGAGTATGTACACCTCTTTGTACATCCAACCTTCAAACATACTCATTTGGCCATAATTGATAACTCTACTTAAGCCCCCACCAAATGAAGACATACTTCTGATGGGCACTGTACAATTAATATTAATACAAAAATGGCTTTGACCTCCTAGGTTTCAGCAGACTCACTGATCGTTTCTCAGCCTAACTGACTTGACATGAGTACTGGAGAAACACACAAAAAAGGGATAATTTCAGTTCCATAAAATCAAAACCTAAAACAGTGATGGCCAACTTAAATCATAAAAGGGGCCTCAAAAAAAGGATTGTCAAAACTGGTGGCCATGTTATCAAAATTTAGATCAGCATTTATAATAATGACCAATCTGAATATTGATACAAGGATGAACAAATATATTTTGCTGTTGATTTGTATGTTTTTCTGTCATTTTGTCTAGTTTTTTTTGTTACTTAAGATTCTCAAATTTCGATTCCTGTTCTAAACAATTCTTGATTCCAATTCTTTGAGTTGTACAGACAGACAAACTGCAGTCACAACAGTTGCATTCTGAACACACCTTATACATACCCCGCGTAAACAAACAGAGCAAGCCGGGGAAACAAACTAGCGCGGGCATTTAGGAATCAGAAAAAAACAAATCGAAATTCAAACATCTTCGTAACAGTTCCACAACCATGTTAGGAACCGGTTCTCGGTGCCCAACCCTACTTATCATTTATCGAAGATATATCTACACAGCTAGCATGATTTTGCCTGTCTCGATGAGACTCATGACATCATCATGTATTGTTTTTCATGTTCTAAACCATTACATTGCCAATAAATAACTAGAAGCACTCAGAGAGAGCAGACCTTCACCAAGCAGCTCAAGCTCAGCTAACACACTCTGGTCAAGGCAACATGGTAAACTCAGGATTACCATGAGTACCTGTCAAAAATGAGCTGTTACCATGACTACCTGTCAACATTGAGCTGCTGGTTGACTGAGACAACATATTACATCATCAACAAGGAGTTCTACAGTGTGGATAGGAAAATGAATGGGATTTATATCTATATCTATATATTTTCTTTTGGTAGCCAGAACATCACCGAAATGTAGTCACCTGTTCCTTGTCCCATTTATCAATTTTCCTGAAAATTTCATCCAAATCCGTTTATAACTTTTCAAGTTACCATGCTAACAGACTGACAGACCGACATACTGACAAAGAGGGTAAAACATAACCGTCCGCTCTGCGCTTCGAGCCACTTCTGCGCTTTGCGTAGGTAATTAAGACAATGTCAGGTTTGGAGGTCGGCTGGCCCCATCGACAGAGAAGCTGAATAAACGTTAGAGTCCCAATAAAATGACCTTCAACTGATGTGATCCACTAGTTTTGAGCTGGACTGCCTGATTCTAAAGCTGATATTTACTTCAGTTGATGGTGACTTGATTTCAGTCTACTCCCCAACCTTCTGTTCTCCAGCAACCTCATTTTTCATTATTGATCTGCACAATGTTATCCGGAGTGTTAAGTATGATTAATCGAGACATCTCTATGCACCATAAAGCATCTACACCAAGTGATAATAATACACTCGGATACACCATTGGATTTACATAATTCTGTTGTCTTAATACAGATACTGTTGATTTTATGAAAAATGTGTCCCAAAAGCTAAAAACAATTTCTGTTGTGTCAGAAATTTAACCCAAAGTTAATTCATGAATTGAGGTTAAATTAAAAATAAAAAAAACTTTCAGTTGTAGAATTTGAGTAGTTGTAAACTTAAATGCTAGGTGAAATATCATAGGTTGTACAATATTAGGTGAAATCTGATTAAGTGCAAATATTTACCTTAATGTAAACTTCTTTAGTCAGTTTTTTTTAAAGTGAATTTAGCTCATTCTAAATTAAGGCCAGAGAAAATGTTTGTAGTTTTTTATCTTTACAATAGATCACCTATTTCACACCTCTTATAAAGAAACTTGTTACCTGTAATTACTGTTGGGACAGCCATTCCCTATGTCTAATCATCATCTATCAATGATGTGATTTGTAATGCCTGATGTTTAGAAGACATTTCATACACAATATACATATAGTAAAACATAAAGGCAGAACTAATACAAATTACTTCAATACTCTGCAGACTGACAATACTTGATTTGAACACATTCAAATCCATTGTTCTTCGTGACTTCATGGTAAGGGATGTGTAATGTGTAAGCAGGTAGATGTGGGAGGCTCAATTGATTTGGTCTCCTCCACAAGATATTTGTGAACAAATTAACTTGACTTTAAAAAGGATATTTCATGTCAGCCGTCGAAACACCAAGTCCATTATTACGTGGATTGAAGGAGCATAAGGACAGGGCAGTGACAAACTACAGACTCCGACACTAAGACCTGGACACAGTCCAAATCATCTATTCAGACAGGTGACACTGGCATGATGAATTTCCATCTTACCTGTAAAAAGCTTGAGGTCTGTGGGTTCCATTTCTCCTCTGGTCTCCCATGCCATGTGTTTAGAATACTTAAACAGACCTGGAACCAAAAGAAATAAAAATTACAGACAACAATTTATGAAGCATATGTGGACACTTAAAAATACACATTGGGATTGTTCTCATACCCCACCATTACTTAGACCAGTTGAACCAGAGGCCTTTAGTGCATAAGAGCATTTTTATTACACGTCATCACAAACATTTTGCATCAGGGAAATAGCTTCACTCAATGTAATTTACACCAGTAAAACAAGAACTAAATCAAAGTTGCTGCAGTTTTTCAGTGCAGTTACAGTATGAGAGGAAACAATGTATTGAATGTGATTTTGTTTTTACACATTGTGACGTTTTGGTGATGTCGTTATTGGAAATATAATCTGAAATGTTTTATTTTGAAAAGTAACCCGATATTTTCTTGCGGAATACGTGCTTAACTTCTTGTTTAGCTTCATTTGCTCTGTGCTGATTGATGCGTCGTGCTCCGGTGTCTGTCAGAAATAGAAACCCTGCGTATATCTGACGGAGGGCACCGGACTACCGCAGCTGGTAAGAAGCAGACACGCACCGCAGCGGACCCGGTGGAAATTAACACATGGACTGAAGTGGAAACCTATAAGGTCCGGTGGCGTGGCGGAGACGTAACGCAGGAAATTGGGGATTACTCTCCACCTCCGCTCTGCATCCAACTTGCTCTACCATCCAAACAACAGACAGGGCTTCTCTTTTTGACACAAGTTCTTCTGTGTCATCATGTTCTCCTAGTTCTGCAGCTTCAGAGCTTTGTTATCCATTTACACTATAACTAGAGCACTACTGTTTACCTTCGCAGTACAACATTGAAAAGGCTCCAGCAGCATAGCCCAGCGTAGCATTCCGAACGTTGAGTAATCAATATGCCGGTACGGTGGTATATTAAAAATGTATATCATAACAAAATTATATACCGGTATTTGGTATGAACCGGTATACCGCCCACCTCTATAATGACAATAAATATACATATATATCCGAGTCCTGATCGAGAGATTATGTCCGATTCTGAACGAGTCTGAAACCACGTGATCAGGCCCGATTTCCCATCACGTGATCGGATCGAGACAACCTCACTTATTGGTTCTTCTTACGTCGCAAATACGTAACGATAAACTCCTCCAGGTCCTGTATATTGTTTATGCTAGCGCCAAGTGAAACTCCTTCCACCATATAGTTGTTTGCTGTCAACCGTGGAAAATCCACCTCCTCCACCCACAGCTGGGCTGCCCTTCGTGCTGTGTTTGTAGCTTCTCTGTTGCTACACTACTCACTTACGGGTTCTGTACACTCGTACAAAAGTTGCTTCTTGCACAGACACTTCTTCTGAAAACAACAAACTTAAGCAAGAACACACCTCGTCGCCAGTTTATGTCCTCATAACTAGTAATCATACACGGGAAACGGACTCATACTGATCGTTGTCTTTAGCATGCTCTTTCATACTGATTTACACACACGGCTGATGACGCCACATGTAACAAAGGGGACGGCGTCTCTGAAGGTCCATTTAGAGAAATGTAAACAAAGGCTAAACCAAAGCTTTACTGTTTAAATACACAACAGTAAGTGCAGCTGTACTTTTGGTTAATATGTTCCTTTTTACAGAAGAATTATTTGTTTTGTGTCTGAAGTAGTTTTGGATCAAGTTGTTCAAGTTCAAAATGAGCACTGTAAATATCCTAAAATGTTTGTAGCCAAAATATGTCATTTGTTGTAATAAGAATAATAATAATTCATCAATTTTATATTGAGGAAAAGGAGATACTGACATTGTAAGAGGGTGTAAAAATAAAACCTCGACAGATTATTATGACATGGATATGAAAACTTTAAAAACTGTTATTGACAGTATCTCTAAGCCGTTAACATATATTTGTAACTTATCGTTGCAAACTGGACAATTTCCCGACAGTATGAAAGTTGCAAAAGTGATTCCTCTGTTCAAGGCAGGAGATAAACATCTCTTTACCAACTACAGGCCTGTTTCCCTTTTACTGCAATTCTCCAAAATCCTAGAGAAGGTTTTTAACTCTAGACTTGACAGCTTTATCGAAAAAAATAACTTACTCTCTGATAATCAGTTTGGTTTTAGGAATAATCACTCAACTTCACACACGTTCTTTGATATAACTGATGAAATAACTAATGCTGTAGACAATAAGAAATATGCAATTGGGTTATTTTTTGACCTAAGTAAAGCATTTGACACAATAAATTATGATATATTAATTAAAAAGCTATAACACTATGGGATTAGGGGGATAGCACTACAGTGGGTCACCAGTTATTTAAAAAAAAGAAAACAATGTGTGAAAATAGGTGATTATCAGCCGAGTGGTCAAGAAATTGTGTGTGGTTCACTGTACCTCAAGGTTCCATTTTGGGTCCAAAATTGTTTAATATGTATATAAACGACATTTGTAAAACATCAAAAATTCTTAAGATTCATTTTGTTTGCAGATGATACAAATATTTTTGCAGCAGGAGGCGATTTACAACAACTGTGTCAGATTGTTAACTTGGAACTCAAAAGTGTCAAAAAGTGGTTCAAACAAAACAGACTATCTTTAAATCTGAGTAAAAGCAAAATGATGATATTCGGCAGCTGTAATTCCAATGCCCAGGCAGCAATTCAAATAGAGGGTGTTGTTATAGAGCAAGTGCATGAAATTAAATTCCTTGGAGTTATTATAGATGATAGAATTACTTGGAAATCTCACATTAAATATATAACTACTAAAATTTCAAGAAGCATTGCAGTAATAGCAAGAGCAAAGCACATTTTAAATATCAAAGCTCTACATATCTTATACTGTTCTCTGATTTTGCCCTATTTGAATTATTGCACTGTGGTTTGGGGTAGTACTTGTAAAAGCACATTAAAACCAATAGTAATGCTGCAAAAAAGAGCTGTTCGAGTAATTCATAAAGTTGGGTTTTTGACCACACAAACTCATTATTTTTAAGATCAAAGATCATGAATTTTTGCGACATTGTTGAGTTGTAATTGTAGAGATTTAGAGTAGGCGAGCTACAAATCTGTTGAGAGGGATCCTCCCAATGGACTTGTATACCTCGTCTTTAAAACCAAAATTGTACACTAATCAATACCATATCAAGGATGGAAATGACAATTGGGAAGTAGCAAGATCACGGATAATATGTATGTTAATGTTCTTTTAACACATAACTAGTGACTTTCAGGAATGTTCACTATGTTTGGCATTGATTGATAACCATCTGTAAGTAAGAAATTATCGCCTTTTGTCACTTGCTTTGTAACAGACATCGTACATGAAATGAGACCGTAGTTGTAGTTGTGCTTCGCTTCTGTTCATTTCTGTTAATTATATGAACATTTCAAACAGTGCTCTGTAAGTGTAGTCCGTGGTAAAACAGCCACTTTGATGTGTAACAGGTTCTCTTTTTCGAAAGAGGTAAAATCTCAATCAAAATATGATGTGCTAAATGTATCATTGATAATGTCTAAGGTTGAATCACAACCGGATATGTTGTGTGTTGTGTGCATGCTGTGTTCCTATGCTCTTGTACTTTATTCCTTGTAATTTGTTCCCTTGTACTATGTGATATGCAATTTTCATTGTAATGATTTCGGGGGTGGGCGCTTATAAGCTTTTGCTTCGGCCCACTCCTTTTGAGCAGAACTTTAACTGCTCAAATAAACAAATAAACAAATATAACGCTTTTGTATACATTATTACCCAGTGAAAACAATCTATACCTGGTGGATTAAAAGAGAGCTGATATTCCTGCAGGAAATTAAAGAGACAAAGATAATATCATGAAGAATTAAAGAAAACAAATCCATTTGTATTATTTAATTCCCTCACCTAATGAGAATCGATAAAAGAATCGGTAAGAAATCGAATTGATAAGCAGTATCGATAATGGAATCGGAATTGCTAAATTCTTATCAATTCCCATCCCTGGACAGTCTTCATTACAGCGCTTCCAACATTTATTTTGATTGTCAGCAGAATTAAATCAGGGCTGCAGTAATTTTAATTTGGCTATACCTGTTTTTACCAAAAGCAACTACAAGAACAGCAGTTAAAATGCTTGACAGAAAGTCTGCTCTGTTCACTAATGGGAGTGTGCACTTCCCATTTCTGTTTTTTTTTTTATTAAACATAAACTAGACTTCAATGGCCTAAAGTCAACAGACTTTTAACAGTTTAATTCCCTGAATTAATTATATGAGTGTTGAAATGCATTACAAATTAAAAAAAACTTACTTTGCCATCATTGTAGAGGTTCGGGTTAAAGCGCACACTGTGGCCACCGGTGGTCTCCAGATTAACCAGTGGGGGTGAGTTTGGATAGTCTTGGGGAAAATACACATCAAACTCAAAGCAACCATTGGCATATGGTGTGTCAGCTGGGCCAGTGATGAGAACCTGGAAACACAAAAGAATAAAGGTGGAAATACTGATTAATTGTAATTAAATGTATAACACTTTATTTAGCCCTTAGGGGCTATTAAAAAGGCAAAAGTCTAACAGCAACCACTGTAGACAACGAACAAAACCAAAATAATGATTAAAAAAAGAGATGGAGATCATATTATTCATACATTGAGCAATGAGATTTACCAAGTTAAGGGTGAAATTACAGAAAGTAAGAATGACCAGGGTCCTTTAAATAAACATTGCTTATGCAAAAATTGGGGCCTGAAAGAGGCACGCATTACTTTCCACAAACTTAGGGGCAGATTTACTACAGGTTTGCGGCTGTAAAACCGTGTAAATGTCACTACACTACATGAGAGAATGTTTGGTAAATCAACATTAATCCTTGTACACAACCATTTTAAAAATGTGGAAAACTAGTGGTGCCAGTGGTGAACTAACCCGGGGTTTCCACTGGATACGTCTCCGCTGCGCCACGGCACCGATCCAGTTTTTCCCCCACTGTCCGCCGTCCGGTAATCCACACCGGTTGCGTTTTGAGTGCGCCGCGGTGCACTCCGGTTGAACGATTGTGACGTCAAGAGACAGAGCAGTTCTCACAATATTTATATAATCGCACGAGAACGCAGTTAAAGCTATGTGTTATAAACGCAACAATAAACAGGTCAGTGTTCCTAATGAAGGAGAACAAGAATGTTGGACACTGGATTTTTTAGCAACAGCCAACAGAGAAGAGATAAAACTGCACCAGTAAAACATGAACTAAATCAAAGTTGCTGCCATTTACAGTGCAGTTACAGTATGAGAGGAATCAATATAGTGGATGTAAATTTGTTTTTACACATAACGTTTTGGTGATGTATTTACTTGAAATATAATCTGAAGTGTTTTATTTTGAAAAGTAACCCGATATTTTATTGTGGAATACGTGCTTAATTTCCTGTTAAGCTTCATTTGCTCTGTGTTGATTGATGCGTCGTGCGTATATCTGGCAGAGGGCACCGGACTACCGCATCTGGGAAGGAGCAGACACGCACCGCAGCGGACCCGGTGGAAATGAACACACAGAATAAAGTGGAAACCTATCAGCTCCGGTGACGCGGCAGTGACGTAACGCAGCGGAGCCGCATCCCGTGGAAATTGGGGGTCAGCCTGCTTCGTCTAATGCAGGGGTTTTTTAAAGTGTGGGACCAAACCACTTGCCCACTGAAGAACTCAATCGTAATAACAAGCACACAACAACAAACAGACACGCCTTCTGACGCAGAGATACTGTAAACACAGCGGTACTAAGGCAGGCAGCTACCTAGAACACAGAAACAGGGAGCACAGAGGTGGAAGCAGAAACAGAGACAGAATCATAACAATCACACCATAATGAACATACTCCCACAAATCTATGCACACTTAACTTGTGATCATAGCTCGAATCCCAGCCACCATAGACAACACTTTAACCAACACATCCGAGGAGGCAGAAAGCTTTGAATACCTGGTGGTAGGCTGTCACCGAAACTTCTCCAGTTTTACCCAAATGTTTATTTTATTACAAAATGTTATTTTGTAAAATTGGCAGATAATTATGAGTTTGTCCTAATGAAGCAGTTATAAGCAAATTTGGCTCATTTCACAGTTCTGATGTAAAGCTAACTGATGGACAAGGGCACTGCATGGCGAGTAAAGTTAAAAGAAGCCGTAAAAAATGTAGGTAAAGTAAAGCATCTATTCTATAGTACACTGAATGTTAAGATTTAGTTAGATAATCATACAATATTTTACTGTAAATAATAAAAAGCTAACCATTCGGTTATCAGTATATATACAACATGTACTTGAATACAGCAGAACTCCCTTGGAATCATATCAAGATGTGTTTGGTTGTTTTTACATGGTGAATAATAAATCATGCTTGTTATATTCAGTTTATATGTGTCAGCAAGCTCAGCTCCACTCTTTCCTGTGTCATGAGCAACTAAGGGTCCTTTCCCACCGTTATAATCTCGGACTCATCACCTTGATTTGGCTCGGTCTGTGATCACAGTAGTGCTGGACAGGAAACAAATCCAAGAGTGTTGCTCTAGGATTCTTTAGTGTGAAAGCACCCAAAAAAATGTAATTTATTTATTAGCATTTTCCGGATCAAACCCACAGAAGCCAGACAAGGTACGCTTTCACGTGTCTGGCAACTGTGCATGCTCCATTGTAAAGCAATAGCAACCTCCCCAATATTAAGAGTGTCAATAGGGCGCAATGCCAGATAGCGGTGTCATGTGATGGTTGAAACAAGACAGGAAGTATGTTTCTTTTTTTAAAACAAGATATTAAATAGAGATGGCAATTTCAGACATGACTTCGCATATGTTACTCATCACTGTAAATGGTAATGGTAAATCGACTTGATTTTAAATAGCGCTTTATCACCACACTGAAGCAGTCTCAAAGCGCTTTACATATCAGCTCATTCACCCAATCACTCTCACATTCACACACCAGTGGGACAGGACTGCCATGCAAGGCACTAGTCGACCACTGGGAGCAACTTAGGGTTCAGTGTCTTGCCCAAGGACACATCGACACAGTCAGGTACTGGGATCGAACCCCCAACCTCTCGATCAGAAGACGACCCACTAACACCTGAGCCACGGTCGCCCTGTACATATTTGTTGATTGCAATAATGCTGTCCCTCTGTGTTTACAAGACAGTGCCAGTCATGACTACCATTTCCATTGCACCAGGAGCTCAGAAAACACTGATGCTGAACGCACTGTTGCTGGGGAGAGGCCTCGTCACCCACCGCTTCCAACTTGGGATTAATTTAGGGACACAACACATAATTCCATTATCTATTATCTCTTCTGAAATACTTTTAATGAGCAGATAAAACTTAACTTTATTAGTCTCCTCTGTGTTCTCTGCAAATCTGTGTCCTTTCTTCTCCAAAAAGTGGGACTCACACTGTCAATAGCTGGGATGACGTGCTGCCACTCACGTGCTTTTCTTTAATTAGTGATATCACAACAACAAGTAATATACTTTCTCCAGCCTTCACCTCACCCACAAGCACCTCAGTGCATTCTTTGTGAAATTCCTTTTCTCCCATGACTGAGTGTTAATACTAGGGATGAAACGATGGACAGAGTTCATGATACAATTTACTGTAATGGGCTCCTTGCAATAAAGTATTTTTGAAAGGGAAAAAAGGATGAAGATATTGCAGTACGAATACTTGCATACATACGCTGGGTATGACCTTTTCAAGTCAAAAGAAATTTAGAAAAATAAAATAAACTGACATAAATAAGAACAGCTTTTTTTCCTATTTAAGACTATAATTAGACCCTAAAAACTACTGTAAATATAGTGCACATACTGAACACGGGCTAAGAATGCAATAAGGCTAAAAAAAAAATGGCAAAAATGACCCAACTTCAGAGGTAAGACTAAAGTAAGGCATGAAGAAAAAAATAAAATAAAATAATTGAGAAGATTTTCAGTAGACAGTGAAACTTACTGTGAATATAATGCACATACTGAAAACGGGCTAAGAATGCAATAAGGCACAAAAAATGTTAAATATCCAAAAATGGCCCAACTTCAGAGTTAAGGCTAAAGTCAAAAAAATTTGAAAAAATTTAAATTCAATTAGGACTATAATTAGACCTTAAAAACTTACTGTAAATATAATGCACATACTTAAAACGGGCTAAGAATCTAATAAGGCACAAAAAATGGCAAATAACCAAAATTGACTCAACTTCAGAGGTAAGGCTAAAGTAAGGCAAAAAGTCAAAAAATTTTGAAAAAAAAAAAAATGAGGTAAAACCATCAATATACCCTAAAAACTACTGTAAATATAATGCACATACTTAAAACGGGCTAAGAATGCATTAAGGCACAGAAAATGGCAAATAACCAAAATTGACCCAACTTCAGAGGTAAGGCTAAAGTAAGGCATGAAGAAAAAATAAATAAATAAAATAAAATAAATGAGTTAAAATTTTCAATAGACAGTGAAACTTACTGTAAATATAATGCACATACTTAAAACGGGCTAAGAATCTAATAAGGCACAAAAATTGGCAAATATCCAAAAATTACTCAAATTCTAAAGTAAGGCACAAAGTCAAAAAGTTACAAAAAAAAAAATTAGTTAAGATTCTCAATAGACAGTAAAACTTACTGTAAATATAATGCACATAATTAAAACGGGCTAAGAATGCAATAAGACACAAAACACGGTAAAAATTGAAAAAATGACCCAACTTCAGAGGTTAAGGCTAAAGTAAGGCATAAAGTCAAAAGAATTTGAAAAAATAAAAATTCAATCAAAGTACAAAAAGTGCCACAAATTCAAATGCAAATAAAATTTTAAAACATGCATTGACAATTCATGTCAGTCTAAAGTTAAAACCAAATCATGTCATCATCATCATGACACTCTTTAAAATAAATATTCCTGTGTATAAACTTTGTATTTCACATTTTTTAAAACAAACAAAAAGTCTACACAGCCAAGATTTAAGATACGGGTAATTTGGGCATATTACATAGATATGCATTTTGGCAGCAATCTTTGGACATTGACTATGTTCTTGGGACAGATGTAGCAGGGGATGAAAAGGTTAATAGTTAATTCAACCAAATCAGTGAGGACGTTTGCAAAAACAACGGCACCACTAAGGTGTGCTTGGAATCAGCAAATGTAATAAAAATTTTGATTTTTTGTTTATATTAACAAGTATTTACAAACTTATAATGATAACGTGGCAATGACACTGTATGTATATGGTAGTGTGTTAACATGTTTAGACTAAATGTTGCTTTAGGATGTTGCTGTCTAAATCTACAATGTTCTTCTGCAAAATTCCACTCAAACCAAGGTGGACTTTGACATTTAGCAAAGGAGTCTTGGCCATTAATCAACAAGTGTAGCAGGAGCCAATAATTACATGTCAGCACGGGAATTAATAAGGTGCTGATGACAAGTCTTCGGGCAGTGCTAGGGCTTAACCCCAAGACATTGCACAACATTGCAGCGGTGGTTTTAATGGCAAATATATTTCTTCGCACTTTCATCAAAAAAAAATTGCTTTACCAAACGACAAACGATCAACGAAAAATTATGTAATAATAAAAAACAATAATGACAATATTACATCACTATTTCTAAGATTAACCTTTCTTTTCAGAATACGTTGCCCAGTTGACAACAAATATAGTTTAAATTTTATTCTATAATGAATGATTTATAATTACAAGAGGTGAAAGATACTGATTAGAAGTACTGACATTACTATAACTGAGTTGCTTTTATGTATGAATTACTTGAGTACAATTTTAATGAAGTAACAGTACTTCTACTTGAGTAACATATATCAGTTCTCTTTAAACCTCTTGTAATTACCGACTACTCTAAAGTACAATAATTAAGAAATTATTTGAGCTGAGCAACAGCCTATTAATGATGATCTAACAGGGCTGCTTTTACAAGGAGTAACATTTTGTTGAGGAAAAAAAGCTATTTTTTGTCTCTCCTTCTTGTTTCTATTTATGCAACTAATTTACAATAAACCAGAGCAATATTAGAGCATCTGGAGATTTTTCTTAATGCTAAGGTTTTCGCTGCAAGTGTTTGGATTAAAAAAAAAAGAAATAAAGAAAGAAATACAAATACCCTAAAACAGAGGTCTGCAACCTGCGGCTCTGGAACCTCATGTGGCTCTTTGACTCTTTTGAAATGGCTCCCTATAGCTCTAAAACAATACACTGAAATAAAGAGTTTCAGTGTATTGAAACTCTGAGCCACGGGCGACCGTGGCTCAGGTGGTAGAGGGTCGTCTTCTGATCGAGAGGTTGGGGGTTCGATCCCACTACCTGACTATGTGTCGAAGTGTCTTTGGGCAAGACACTGAACCCTAAGTTGCTCCCAGTGGTCGACTAGCGCCTTGTATGGCAGTCCTGTCCCACTGGTGTGTGAATGTGAGAGCGATTGGGTGAATGAGCTGATATGTAAAGCGCTTTGAGACTGCTTCAGTGTGGTGATAAGGCGCTATATAAATCAAGTCCATTTACCATTTATTTTCTTACAGAGGCCATTAATGATTAATGACAAATAGAACCATGAAATAATTTGTTAGCCTAAAAATAAATCAGGTTGTGCAATGACTCAGCACCTTCCTACTCCACCTCCTGCAACATATACAGACCATCAACTTTCATTGCATCTGTGGTTAACCTTAACTTTTAGTCCCTGGTAAAATAACTAAACTAACAAAAACACTACTCTGGAAGAAAATAGAGATTTTAATTGTGTGGGGACAGATTCATTTAACCGACAATGTACTGGTTAAATATGCATGCTTTATGTGTGGCAAGAAATGAGCAATAAGCATGTGTTTTCAAATACATTAACTAATAAAAAATCTTCTTTATATAGCATTGTGTTTATGTAAACTGAGATGCATAAGAATTTGAAGATGCAACATACTGTTTTGCTAATTCTTGATGTTAATTTATTTTATTCTAAACTGTTTTTAAGGTGCAGTTTACATGATCAATATAAATCAAATTAAATCAAACACTATTCTATATAATAATTGTATAGGATTTAATAAACTTCATTGAGAAGGTATTTTTTTCGGCTCAGGGAAGACTTTAATTTAAGTGAGATGAGGCAAAATGGCTCCTTTGAGAGTGAAGGTTGCGGACCCCTGCCCTAAAGTCACTGTACAATACAATGCAAATTTTTACAGGATAATTATTTATAGTTCCTCTGTTAAATGCAACAAATGGAGAAATTATTTTAATGAATGTTTTAGGAAAAGCTTAAAAAAAAAAAAAAAAAATTGAAACATTGAAAAAACTACAAAGTAAAAGGTAAAAATATAATATCTTCTAGACTACGAAGCATTGTTTGATTGTCCATCTATAAAGGACAGTATTATGGCTCCCTCAAACGTATGCTGTTATGAGAATAGTTAGATTGTATGATACCTTCATAATGTCAAGCCGTTCCTCATCACAGCGGACAAAGACACTTGAAGATGATGATAGTGGCAGGGAGGTGGACAGGGTGACTGCTTCCTGGGCAAGGCGACGAGATCGAGCTGCACTATTTGTGTCACTGGCATTCTTCACCTGAGACATGTAGTGGTAGTTGACCTTAAACATCAACTTCCCATCTTCATCCTCTGAAACCATTTCAAATGTGTCTGAATAGAAAGAAGAGGATAATCAGCACAGGTGCGACTTTAAAAAAAAGATTTCAACACCAAATGTTCCCTTTTTTATTTTAACTTTAGCTCAAGTGGCTACGAAAAATCAATTGGAAGAGAGCTAAAGCAGTGTAATTAATTACAACATGGGTAAATGGAGAATGACAAGACAAAATGATGAGCAGGGTGGGACGGAATGTGATTTCCTGTCAGAGTCCGAGCATTGGTGGACCGGCGAAAAAAAAATGAACTCGAGGGGAGCAGGTCTTTTGAAAAAAAAAAAATACCTTGTATCATGGAGGCAAAAACTTGAAAGAGAAGATAATAACTTACCAAACTGTAATTTCTTCATAGCAGCTACATACTTTTCTTCTACAGAACGAAGTATAGACAGGGGCTTGGGCCGGCTGGACATTTTCTTTGACGTTTCAACGAGCTTCCTCTCTTTTGTAAAGAGAACAAAGAGAAAAGATGGAGATTTTAACAGAAAACAGTGAAACATGTCTAAAAACAACCCCATTGAAAACCCCCCTGGAATACTTTATTAACCTACACAGAGATGGACATTGATGACTATTATTTCAGCATGTACTAAACTTTAAACAATACCTCGCAAGAATTAAAAGTTGTTGTTCCACAGGTGCAAGATGATATTTTGGAGACTTTATCCTCCCATTGTTGTTGACAGTACATGTTGTTAATTTCATAGTTTCTGTTGCGTAGGGTAACTATAAGTCCAGATTTACCCAGACACGTGCTCTTTTCACAGCTGGATTATTTCCTAGGGCCCCTGAACGCATCATGTTAATTTAAAGGACCGTAACTCTGCACATATTTGCGTTATCGAAGAAATTCCACCAGTTTATGAACGACAAGTAGTTGCTCTTTACAGCCTGTGCCGGTACATTGCGGTAATTTTACTCACACGTAAAGGAAACATTAAAGATGCCGCTTTGTTTTGACGAAATTCATACGAGGAACAGAGAGAGAACCAAGTGAGTGAGAAAGAAAGAGAGATTAAAACAGACCAAATAGCAGCGAATTTATTGAAAATGAAAGACTCTTGATAAAAACCAACCGTGAATGGAGGTTCAAATGGATTTAACAACAAAGGAGGAAACTGAGCCTATAAAGGTAAAGATCAGTTTAATTTCTGGATCAATAAATGTCATTCTGCTTTTGTGGCGCTAGTCTTTGTGTACATTAATGTAAGTGTAAATAGATGCTTTTAATGTGTGCGACAGTTTAGGACAGAGTATTTGTGTGTTTGTTTAAACTTTGTGTGTGTGTGAGTCCATCTGAGCATATCTCCATCACTTTCAGTTTCCCTTTTGATGAACATGACAATATTTAACTCTTTTTTTATTTCTTCTTCTTTAAGTCCATGCAGAGTGGACATGCCCCTCCCTGGACATTAAAACCATGAGCTGATCTTAGTCTCCATCATCTGGTCTAGACTTCCATAGACAACAGACAGAATAAAGTTCAGAGTCAACATGGGACCATGGGATGCACTTATTTATTGAAATGTATATTAAATGATTATTCAATGTTCTGTAATTTTATTTTATAGGAGATGTTTTTCATTGTTTCAATAATTTAGAGACTTAAGGAAGGTTTATATGATATGTTTGAAGGACAGATTGTTATAATGCAAGATAAAGGTGATTGACTTGAGTCACCACTAATTTCAGATTGTTTTTAAGTCTTTGTATAAAGAGACTTTAACAGGACAACAATGATGTGGAGGGCTGCAGTAATTTTGCCTTCATACAATAATAACAACAACAACCAGAGCCACCAGAGAAGCTTCCAGTGAATACTTTACAAATGATGGTGACATTGAGCTCTCAATGTCACCATCAGTGAACTTTTTTTATTTGCAAGTTATTCACTGGAAGCATAGATATTGTGTGACAAACATATCAAAGGTTGTTATTTTGAGGAATCATATTTATAATTAAAAGTTATGATTGTATTATATTCTAAAGTTTAGAATTATCTGGCTCGTCTTCCTTTCTTCCTGTTCACAGCATAACCTTATATTTAGTTCTAAAAATGTGTTTACAGCTAATTTTACTGATTATTGTTACACATCATCCTGCATGTGCATTATATATATATACAGTATAAATGTGTAGATTTAACCAACTGTTAGAGAAACAATTTTATTAGATACATAGCAAACGACATGCAAACAGAAAAGCAAAGGTCGAAATTGTGTATTTAAATTGTGAAATTAATGAGTTGTTGAAAAGTGCTGAGGTGCATCTCTGAAAGACGTTCACAACTCGCGCTGCCTCAGCAGAGCCCAGGCTATCTCTAAGGACTGCATCCTTCCTGCCTTCCACCTGTTTGACCTGCTTCCCTCAGGTAGGTGCTACAGGTCTATCTAAACCAGGACTAAGAGACAGCTTCTTCCCACAAGCAGTCACCACTCTGAACCTACATATGCAATTTCCCCTCCTTTGCCCCCTAACTCTAACACATACTAAGGAAATAAACAACAATAAACATTGATTGCACTGCTGTACCTTTGCACTGTAAATAGATATTTATATGCTTTTAATTTATTAAGATTTTATTGTTATTGTATTTTTTATATTGTAACACTATTCCAAGCTGCAACAATTTTGTTGTATGACTTGTTTTGTACAATGCCAATAAAAGCTATCTATCTATCTATCTATCTATCTATCTTACATGGACAAGCACTAACAGCACCAAAACTTCAAACTCTTGATTCTAATAAGGTTGAATGGTGTTGGGTTTTATGTTTTGAGAGGATTAAAAGGTGCTACAAAAAAGTGAATCTTGATTAAGTTTCACTGATGGACAAACGCTAATCAATGATGTCAAGACATCAGACCATGAACTTCTGTGTTAAACATTAATCATATCCCCATAAACATACAGACCTTGGTTTGCCTGCCGCAGGCTGGTGGTTGCAGCGTAGACTATTTCTGCTGTCCTCTGGATGTCAGGCACCAGCAGTGTCAAACCCTCTGGCTCTGGGTCTGTGCTGTCTGTCTTCATCACACCTTTACCCTTATCTCTCTTTGACCTGAAACAAATATTAGCCCTGCTGTATTATGTGAAATTATTTTTTGTGACACACAGAATATTCCCAGTTTTAATATACAGTTGTTCCTCACTATAATGTGGTTCACCATTCGTGGCCTCGGTGTTTCGCAGATTTTTATTACAGTGCATTTTGCATGAATTTTTTTTACAGCGTATGAACGTGCATTGTATTCTGTGTCATGATTGGCTAATGCTGCATTCACACTGAATGTGTCTCCTGTGGCACCACATCTGCCTCACAAAATGTTCCACATGTGTCACAGAATCAAAAAATGTTCCCATTCGCTTCATATGCATGTTTGAATCAAAGCACCGCCCACTAGCGAGACATCCAACTCTGTGAGTTTCACTGCCTGCTGAAGCAAGGAGCAGTGCTCCTTTTTTTCCTCTCATAAAGATAAACCACTAGAACTTTCACGTGCTACTACCACCTCCTCGCTGATTCTCCTCCATGCCTAATCCTTCCTCGTCCGGTCCCGGTTATAAAGGCCGTGTCATACAGCTCTAGGTGGTCACACAGAGTTTCTACTCCATGGTTGAATGGGTGAACAGACCGGTGTCCGTGTTGACGGCCTGATGTCATCATCAATAAAGACTCTGAATGCATTAGGCATCAATGTCTGATCCCTAGCAGTGTGACTCTGAAAGGCTGTATGTTTAAAAACAGGTTTATGTTTTAAAATCAACAAAGGTTTGAACTTTGAGAGTGTTAATTGTCAACTGAACCAGAGGATGAACCACTGCACTATCTCAAAGAAAAAAAAAGTAAGGAACAGTTCACGCTGCAGCAGCATTGTTGGCATCGAGATTTCGTTGAGTGTAAAATCGGGGCAGACAGGGACGAGAGACCGTCTCTGCACGGTCAATTTAAAAGACTTGCAAATGTTTAATAAAAGGAATCCATTACACCCAAACTGCTGTGAAGCATATGGATTAGACATGACAGCACATTAACATGCACTGACCAAACCAAAACATACACGTGAAGGGGTCTGCAAATATGCGGCTCGGGGCCACCTATTGATTACCCCGGTAAGGTTTAAAAGGCTGAAAATTGGCTGCAATAATCATGACAAAGGCTGCAAGATGTAGGGACTGACATATAGGTACATTTGTTGAATATGATGTTAAACATTAAAAGTTACGAATAAAACAAATACTTTTTGAAACTTTTTTCCGAACTGCAAGTTGGTGCTTTAAATTACGTGTCGCCATTCATCAAGAAGTGATCACTGATCAGTGAGATTGTTTGACCTTCTTACCTGAGGCGGTTGGTATAGGTGTCTACACATGTCTTCATCTTAGCCAAAAGCATCCCAACAGATGTCTGTACTTCAGAGTTTTCTTCATCCTCATCCTCTTCTTCACTCTGTCCATGATCTCCAGACAAAGGCAGCAGCAAAGGAACCAGGGACGTACAGGTAGAAATTGCTCTCAGCAACTCCAGCAGTGCTCGATACAAGGGCACGTGTCTCGCCATATCTAGAACTTCACAGATATGGGAGAAAAATTGTTAAAGTTGCCAAATGCTTAAGTTAAAGAACTACTTAACAATACCGCAAAACACCAAATAAATAATACTTCCTCAACAAGAGGCCTTTGGCAAGAATTTATTAGTGCACATTCAACTGTTGAAGATTATCAGTGGAAGTATTTTCTATATATTTAACATATGTAATATAATATATATTCATGAATAAACTCAGGAAAATATTAATTAAGGAGAGAGTATTGTGTGTACTTTATTATTTATTTGTATTGTATTATGTTTATATTGCACTATATTTAGGTTAATATTTCTTTTAATAATAATAATCAATCAATCAATCAATCTTTATTTGTATAGCGCCAAATCATAACCAATGGTATCTCAAGGCACTTTACAGTAGAGCAGTCTTAAGGACGGACTCTTCATTTTATGGATACACACATATGCATATATACGTATATACACATACATATGTATCCCACACCCAACATGAATTCATCATGGCGGCAAGGAAAACCTTCTGTTAAGCAGCAGGAACCTTGTGTGGATCCCATTCCTATGATGAACAGCCATCCATGTTATGCTGTGTTGGGTGTGTGCAGAGAAAAGGGTGGAGACAGAGCCGCTGTGTCTCTGTAACTCCACACTGAGGATCCCACGGATCTGCAAGACAAAAGCCAGAAGGAGTACAGGAGCAAACACACAAGGGAAGAAGCAGACATAGAGGGAGTGTTTGAAAGAGGAATGGGACCCTCTCCAGTCCCTCTCTAACCTAAATGACCTCTCTCTTAACGCCCTCTCCAACCGAGCATGCCAGACCCCCCCCCCCGGCAGTCTATGCCTATTGCATCTTAATTATGAGCTATGAGCTGGTTCCTAACTAAAAGCTTTATCAAAGAGGAATGTTTTGAGCCTAACCTTAAAGGTAGAGAGGGTGTCTGCCCCCCGAACCGTGGTTGGTAGATGGTTCCAGAGAAGTGGGGCCTGATAACTGAAAGCTCTTCCTCCTATACTACTTTTAGAGATGAATGGAACAACGAGTAGTCCAGCATTTTGAGAGCGTAGTGTTCTGGGGGGATTGTATGGCACTACAAGCTCCTTGAGATAGACTGGTGCCTGTCCATTTAGGGCTTTATAAGTGAGAAGAAGAATCTTGAATTCTATTCTATATTTTATGGGAAGCCAATGCAGAGAGGCTAATACAGGAGTAATAATAATAATAATGCATTGGATTTCATATAGCGTTTTATCATAGACACTCAAAGCGCCTTACAGAATCAAGGCAATATTCTTTCACTCCACACTTACTGGTGGTAAGCCACTATTGTAGCCACAGCTACCCTTGGGCAGACTGACGGAAGCGAGGCTGCCGTAGTGCACCATCGGCCACCAACACTCACTCACACACTACATTCATACTAGACAATATGGGTGAAGTGTCTTGCACAAGAACAAAATGACATACCATTTGAGCGACTGTCCCCCATTGTGGCACCTGGAATTCTCAGTGGTCTCCCATCCAACTACTACCAAGGCCCAGACCGAGAGTTACGTATGTAACTACGGTTCTATGAATCCTGGATGACCGCCAGAGGCGGTGCTTAAAGCACTGGATGTTCCATCTCGCGCATGCGCAGGTCGAGTAATTATATCAACAAAGTCACCTGTGACCCCTGGATGACCCGGAGAGTCTATATCTACCAGTGTCATCAGGTGATCTGTTCCTGTCAAAATCTTCTCGCGAGAACACAGGATCCTGAGTGACAGGATGCTCTGGCGGTCATCCAGGATTCATAGAACCGTAGTTACGTACGTAACTCTCGTTTTCTTTTATCCTTATTGACCGCCAGAGGCGGTGCTTAAAGCACTGGATGACTTAAACCAGAAGGGTCACGAAAGAATCCTCACCTACTCAAGGCCTGAAGCTGAGGACAGCACGGTCATTGCCATAGGCTGGACACCAGCAACGTTCACCCTGTAGAAACGTCCAAAGGTGCATGATGAGGACCAGGTAGCTGCAGAACAGATGTCCTGCAGGGGAACGCCCCTCAAGGAGGCCCGTGACGCAGCCATGCCTCTAGTAGAATGGCACGTTATGCCCTGAGGCACTGGGACATTCAGTGCACTATAGGCATAATGAATGACCTCCACTACCCAGTGAGAGAGTCTCTGTTTAGAAAGTGCGGTCTCCCTTCTACAGCCTCCATGACAGACGAAAAGGCTGTCTGTCGTTCGTAGGCTAGCAGTCGCCTCCATGTAAGCCTTAAGCACCCGCACGGGGCACAAGAGTGGTGATGGTTCGCCATTCCCCCGAGAGGAGCCCGGAGGACTGAAAGCAGCCAACTCGATAGGCTGTTTCACATGATGAGGGGCAACCGCTTGGGCAAAAACAAAGGATTTGGCCTGAGACTCACCCCAGAGGCATCAGCTTTCCAGCAAAGACATGCTTGGCTCACTGACAGCGCATGCAGCGCCCCCACACATTTTGCCGTTGCCACAGCAAGAAGAAAGGCCATCTTGAGAGACAGCCACTTCAAATCAGTGTGTCCCAGCGGGTCAAAGGGCAGCTGGGAAAGGGACTGAAGGACAACTAGCAAGTCCCATGATGGCGACCCATAGACCCGATGTGGTCTGAGTCTCTGAGTCCCTTTCAGAAACTGCTTGACTAGATAATGTGATCCCACTGTCTGGCCATCCACCTTTGAACGATTGGCTGAGATAGCAGCCAAATACACCCTGAGGGTGGCAGTAGTCCTGTTTCTGTCAAAAATTGACTGCAGGAAACGCAGTATTGCCACCATTGAACATGTCCCCAGCACCTCGTTGTGAGAGTCACACCACTCCACAAATAGCCTCCACCTGTTAGCGTAAAGCGCCCTGGTGGATGGTGCTCGACAGTTTAAATTTGTGTGGGCCACCGCCCTATCGCAGGATGTCAAAAGTGGGTCCACAACTATAGGGGCCACAAGAACAGCCTCAGACGACCCGGACTCGAGTGCCATATACGTCCGTTGCCCTGAGACAGGAGGTCTTTCCTTTTTGGAAGACGTCACGGTGTCCCACACAGGAGTTTGAGCCATGGTCTTCCTAGCCAGCATGGGGCAACCAGAAGCAGCCGGAGAACACCCTGCTGAGCCCTGTGAAGCGTTGCTGATATGAGGGGGAGTGGAGTAAATGCATAAAGTAGGCCGTCCGGCCAGGTATGCGCCAGGGCGTCCCGCCCGAGGGGGCTGGTCTCTTCTCTCAGAAAGAACTATAGAGGGCAGTGAGTCGTTGCCTCCGGGGCAAAGAGTCCGCCAAACGTGGCCCATATCACAGCCACCACCTCTGGGTGAAGTCTCCACTCCCCGGATGGAGGCTTCTGACGGGAGAGGAGGTCCGCTGCAGTGTTCTCGAGACCATGAACAAGCATTGCCCGGAGGCTCAGGAAGTTGGGGTAAGCCCATGTGAGGAGCCAGTGTGCCACCCGCAGACACGTCAGAGATCTGGTGTCGCCCTGGTGGTTGATGTGGTACACAGCTGAGGTATAGTCTAACCGGACGAGAAGATGCCAATCTTTCAGAACAGGGAGAAAGTGCCTGAGCGCCAGGAATACAGCCTGAAGTTCCAACACATTTATGTGCTGCTGCTTCTACTGGGCACTCCACAGGCTCCTGACAGTCCTGACAGTCCTGGACTGCCACACAGCACCCCAACCCATAGGAGAGGCGTCCGTCTCTCCCTCCCTACCCTCCCTATGGGTACACCCGACATTAAGTATTCCCTCGTCCAGGGTTGGAGGGTAAAGAGACACTGGGCAGATACCCAGTTTACCCTGACCACCTTGAGCCGGTGGCGGCTGGTGTCTAAATGCAGGCTGTTCATCCAAACCTGAAATGGGCGCAGTGTTAGAAGCTCCAGTGGTACGACCATGGATGCCGAGGCCAACATCCCCATGAGTCGCAGGACCAGGCCATACTGCAGGAGGGCGCCATGCTGGAAACGCCGTAGAAGGCATAGGATGGCGGAGACTCGGCTCTAGAGAGAGGGAGGCCCGCATTACTGATGAATCCAGCACAAGCCCCAAGTACCTCACCACCTGGCTGGGTACAATGTTGTTCTTGGCATAATTCACCTTGAGGCCTAGATTGCCTACGTGACTGAGAAGAGCAGCAGTGTCCCTCAACACCTGCTCCCGAGACGGGGAAATAATGAGCCAGTCGTCCAGATAGGGGAGTATTGAAACTCTGCTGGCCTGTAACGGTGACAGAGCAGCTGCCACACACCGGGTAAATATTCGAGGGGCCAAGGATAGCCCAAATGGTAGAACCCTGAACTGATAAACCTTGTCCATGAACATGAAACAAAGGAATGGTCTGTGATGAGGGGCAACGGGAACATGAAAGTAAGCATCTTTCAGATCCGTCACTAACCAGTCTCCTGCTGAGACAATCCGAAGGACATCTGCTACACGCAGCATATGGAAGGGGAGAACTTTGAGAAACCGGTTCAACCCCTTCAAGTCCAGGATCGGGTGAAATCCGCCCTCTTTTTTGGGCACAAGAAAATAAGTGGAGTAAAACCCACTGAGGCAAGCCTCTGGTTCCACAAGCTCGATGGCACCCTTCCCCGGAAGGGTGACTACCTCGTGACGTAGCACAAGGGATTTTACGGGATCTTTGACCACAGTGCGTTTGATCCCGCTGAATGTAGGGGGCCAGCGTCGGAACTGTAATGTGTAACCTCTGGATAGCGTGGACACTACCCAAGGGACTGTGGTCTGCTCTTCCCAGCAGAGAAGCTGCTTTTGGGAAAAGAGTCCGACGACCAGCCCCTGAGCCGATGTACGTGTTGCTGCACGGCGTTGCCGATTTCCTGGCACTGTGACTTGCAATCCTCTGGGCTGCCCAGGCAAACGAGCAGTCGGCCGTAGGTATGGGTTATCTGCACCCATTCCTGCCAAATGTCCCTGCCATTCCTGCCAAATGTCCCTGCATGGGGAGCCTGACGCAAACTGGCAAACTGCTGCCTCACTTGGCCAACCTGCACGCTACGCTCCAAGGCCTGGAATGCCGCTCGGCCAAAGGTCCAGGCCGGCACACCCGGAAGAGAACGCAATGTTCTGCGACATGGCTCAGATAGAGGGGAATGTACCAGCCAGACCTGGTGACGAGTCAGCATTATCGTCGACATTAGCCCGCCCAGCTCCCTGGTCATAAATGCAAATGTCTGCAATGAGGCATCGCTGTGAGACTGAGCTGCAGGCTCCCCCCGAAATCCTGCAAAGTTTTCGACAAAGCCAGTATCAGGTGTGACAGAGAATTACTTAACCGTCCCATTCGGGTAGCAATGTTATAACTGCGAGTCATCAGATCGTCAGTCAACCTGCACTGAGGCCAGGGGCAGCGTGCATCCGGTCTCACAGCCTCATCTGGGGAAACTATCAGGGTTGCAATGGCAGGCTCAACTGGAGCTAGCTGTTCCAAGCCATGGCTGTCAGAGCCCTGCCATCGCTTGTTTGCTTTGACCATTCGGGTAGGGAGCGGGGCTTCATCCAACCCAAGGCGTGCCAAGGCCGTGCGCATTGCCGCCTGCACAGTGCCACGGCTGGACACTAAACCTAGAGAAGAGGTCCCACTAGAACCCTCTGAAAAAGCATCAGAAGCCTGTGATGCAAGCTCCCCATGCCCATCCCAGTCAGCGTCACCAAACAGGGTACATGCCGCTGCCGTGGACAGCGCATCCTCCTCCTGAAGGTGGGATGGACCTGCAACAGGTTTAGCCGCGAAGGCTGGCGCACTGGGCTTTGTCTGTAGGTTAAGCAAGATGGCCTTAATCTGAGCAAACTTGGTGGTGAGAGCATCCACCTTATTAGCCAGAGCATCAACCTTCCTTGTCTTCCAAGGAGGATCGACAGACGCTGTGCTGACACGCTTAGCAACGCCAGTGGCTCTACCTGAAGAGGGCAGGTCTATTGTGCCCTCAGCCTCAGCCAACCTGGAGAGTCACAGTGCATGAGGCATAAAACTGCACTTCATGCACGGATTACCGGACACCCCTCTCTTAGGTGGTCAATGTCCAGGCAAGCAGGACACTGATCGTGACCATCCTCTGCCTGAAGGGGGGCCACGCAGGAGAGACACAAATGGCAGTCCATTCTTCCTTAATATTAATTAATATTATTAATAAAATTATATAAATAATTACACAAATTATTATTATATGAATAACAACTATACAAATGATCATTATATGAATAATAATTATGATAATAATTATATTAATTATATACAAATATATATATATACGAGCTGCAGCGGCTTCAATTAAGGAACTTCACTCAGGCCAGCGAGCACACCGGCCTGGAGTGATCAAACTGTGCTCCCAGTGAATCTAACTGGAGCAACACCTGACAAAACGCAGCGTGCACACTGCCGTTAGCAGGTGAGAGAGAGAGAGAGAAAGAAAAGCGGCGATGCAACGCAGCCGCTCAACATGCACACTCAAAACACCGGCCGCCGCTTAGCAGCAACGTGCCGGGAGGTCCGCTAACGATGCTAACAGAGCAGCATAGCAACACAGCAGATTAACCATAGCCGTTTAATCACTGAAAAGAGACAGCGGCGTAGCTACCGAGTCTGAATCAGCACACAATCACAAGACAAAACACCGCCGATGACATCAAAGTGTACGGTACTAACCACCTCAACCAGCCCCTGGTAAACTGGTCACTAAGTCCCAGCCCCACTTAAAGGGAAAACAGCGAGTCGCAGCTTCTAGCGGACGAGAACACTCGAGGCGCCAACCTTACGGTTCCGAAGCTACAAGCGACAAGCTGTGAATAGCAAACAACTGACCTGCTATCGTTATCCGCAATCGTGAGAAGATAGAAGGAACAGATCACTTGATGACACTGGTAGATAGACTCTCCGGGTCATCCAGGGGTCACAGATGACTGTGTTGATATAATTACTCGACCTGCGCATATGCGAGATGGAACATCCAGTGCTTTTCTGGCGGTCAGTAAGGATGAAATAGAACTGCTTAGCCTTCGAGATGTAATGAGATCGGGCAATGACAGGCTGGTATAGCTACAGCAGCATACTTTTCTTGTATTCTGGTCCCGAGGACCAAATTTAATTTTTATGGTAACATCGTAACAAAAAATCTTGAACCTTGAAATAGGGATGCACATTTTTATTTATTTTCATAACCGGGGCTCATTAACGATTAAGAACCATTAAGATTTAAATGTTCCACTGAGAATAGAATAGTATATCCTCTAAGGTCAGCCTGGTCTGTTAATCAGATTCTCTGCTTGAGCCACTGTCAGCTGGGATTAAGTGAAAACAAAACGGGGATCCATCATCCAAATGTTGGTCCGTCCTTCACCCTTCCTCCTTGCTTTTCCTCTGAGAGTCTCACACAGGATGCATATCATACATGACACGAGCCCGAGGAACTTGCGTTTGTTGTTACGTGCGAAGTAAGTCGTAGACTAGAAAACTGGCGAGTTTTTTTTGCTTTAGGGAGGGCGCTCATGTTACACATGTGTTGCGTTCATGTGCCTCCATGAGTTGATTGACATATGTACCTTATTTTTTAAAAATTAACCGTTAGTATAAATCGGTTTAGGTTTTTGTTTTCGCTTACCCATGGGCATCCCTAGTGCCAAAGCTAAGTGTTATGCTGATTTGAAGACTCCTTGGTTTTAAAAGGAATTAAGTGTTCATTTGTCTCTTGCCATACTTGCCAAGCTGAAAAATAATGGGTGACAGAAACAACTGTGTCAAAAAGCTTGGCTTGTGTGGCTCACCCCTTTTTTGTATTTGCACCAAGACCTTTTGTTGCAAAGCTAATCAAACAAGATTTATTTCATGAGAGGACATCAGTAAATTAATCAGTTTCTGTGATTGGCAATCCAGTATATGAGGATATACTTTTGCATCCTTGTGCTTGCCTTTGAGGGTGCGTTCACGCAGAATAATCTTAGAGTGGTTAAAATGCTCTAGGATTCATTTGCCTGGATAGTCCGCCATGTTTGAGCGGTGTGAACACGTAAACATAGTCTAGAGATGACCAGGCAGGCAAATTCTATAGCAATTGTTTTGGCCGGACGAGGAGTGTTTCCATCGGAAGTCAAGAGCGGCTCGCGGCTCAGTTTATTTACAGGAAATATCGGCGATGATGTGGAGCACATGACATTGTGAGTGGGCAGGAGAGCTGGCTACGCAGCGAAACAAAACAATAACCCTCACGAGTCGACGAATCACAGCGGCAAAATGAAGCATCAGTGTCCATTTAAACTATGTACCAATTTTTGAATTATCTTGATAGGCTGAGTAAAACAAACGAAGAGACTTAATGTGGACCTAATCAAAAGTTCAAAAAAAAAAATTGTTCGGGCAAAATATGCATAAATTATTAACAAGTATCCACATCTTCCATTTTGGCCCATAACTCCCACATTGTTTGTTGCACATTTAAAACCTTCATATCCACAAATTCCTTGAAAAGCACTGAATCACCTGGGCTAGGCCCTGCCCATTTCCGCCGAAACTTTTGTGGGAGCAAAATCACAAAAACTGGAAAAACTACTTTTTTAAACTCCTCCTTGGGGTTTTGTCCAATCAGCGTGAAACTTGGCACGTAGAGTCTTCAGTTGGTCTTGATCAAAATAATTTTGTTCGGGTAAAATATGCGCAAATTATTATCGAGTAAAATTTTCTAGCTGGTTACAAAAATGCAAACTGGCGCATATCTCGGTCAAAATAAATGCTAACAACGCCAAATCTGAGGTCCCTCGTTGGCATGTGACTATGTGTGGTATGTGGGGCGCTGCAAATAACGAATATTTATATTTCTTAAATGGCAAGACAAATTTTCACCACATTTTCACTCAAATTTATTTGCGATTGGTCAAAGTAGGCATGGCTTATTACATCATAACATAGAAATGAACATTTATTTCAGCTGAATTATTATGTTGAGGGCTGTAAAACTTACAGGGTAGATATAGAAGACAACACAGACCATCCATACCAAAATTTGCGCCACTAGGTGGCGCTATAATTGCAAACACATTTTGGCCTTTATTTTTCACATTTTAATTCAAATCTTCAAAACTTCATATCCTATAGTTTCCTATATAGAGTCGCATCTTCTGACATAGGCCACGCCCACTCCTACGGCATATTGCTTTTTGTAAGTCATTACATATCAAAAACCTACTTTTTCGAATTACTCCTTGGGGTTTTGTCTAATCAGCATGAAACTTAGCACGTAGAGTCTTCAGTTGGACCTGATCTAAAGTTGATAAAATAATTTTGTTGGCTCAAAATATGCACGAATAATTATTGAGTAAATTTTTCTAGCTAGCTATAAAATTGCATAACTGTTGCATATCTCGGTCAAAATAAATGCTAACAACACCAAATCTGAGATCCTTGGTTTGCACGTGACTGTAAGGGTATAAGCAAAATTTCAATATTTTATGCCACTAGGGGGCGCTGCAAATATGGAAAATTTTTATCTCATAAATGGCAAGATCGATTTTTACCAAATTTGGTGGGCATGACCTTGGGTCGCTCCTGGGGCCGTATATCAAAGTTAATTGCGATTGGTCAAAGTGGGTGTGGCTTATTACAACACAACATAAATAAACAAACCTTTATATCAGCTGAAGTATTATGTTAAGGGCTGTGAAATTTACAGGGTACATATGAGTACACAGATCACCCATACCAAAATGTGCGCCACTAGGTGGCGCTATAATGGGTGCAAACGCATTTTGGCCTGTAAATTTCACATTTTAAATCACATCTCCCAAAACTTCATATCCATCTGTTCACAGCAAATGGCACGTTGGCCTGTGTCCTGATGCTAGCCACAAGCCATCATCCTTTGTGAGGAACTTCCATGTGCTCCGAGAAACCTGGGTGCCGAGTCGCGTGGGAAGGCTTTGCTCCCTTTCATAACTGCTTGCAGTTATAGTTATAGTTACCTTTTATTTTTCTTTGGGTAAAAGTGTTGCTGCAGGCTAAACCGTGCAAGGGAGGGCTATGCTCTTTGGAGGGTCCAAAACCCCCAGCTTACCTTTGACATAAAAATTCACATGTCCACCAGCAGGTGGCGCTATAACAAAGGTCAACGCATTTTGGCCTATAACTCCCACACCGTATGTCGCATATTCAAAAACTTCATATCCACAGACACCCTGAATAGCACTGAATCAGCTGGGCTAGGCCACGCCCATTTCCGCCTATAGTTTTTTTGGTGCAAAATTGCAAAAACTGGAAAACCTACTTTTTCGAACTCCTCCTTGGGGTTTTGTCCTATCAGCGTGAAACTTGGCACGTAGAGTCTTCAG
Organism: Gouania willdenowi; assembly: GCF_900634775.1. Taxonomy (NCBI): domain Eukaryota; kingdom Metazoa; phylum Chordata; class Actinopteri; order Blenniiformes; family Gobiesocidae; genus Gouania; species Gouania willdenowi. Next base: position 28,425,025 of record NC_041058.1, read on the forward strand.
TTGGACCTGATCTAAAGTTCAGACTATAATTTTGCTCGAGCAAAAACGCGAAAATTAATAACGAGAAAAGTTTTCAAGCCAGCTATAAAAACACAAACTGGTGCATATCTCGGTCAAAATAAAGGCTAACACCACCAAATCTAAGTTCCTTGGTTGGCATGTGAGCAAAATTTGAATAATTTAGGTCACTATATGGAAAATGTATATCTCCTAAATGGCAAGACCAATTTTTGCCAAAACTTGGTGGGTAAGCCCTTGGGTTGATCCTGAGGCCATATCTTAAAGTTAATTGCGATTGGTCAAGGTGGGCGTGGCTTATTACAACATAACATGTAAATCAACAAACATTTATTTCAGCTGATTTATTATGTTGAGGGCTGTGAAATTTACAGAATATATATAGAAGAGCACACAGATCACCCTTACCAAAAAGTGAGCCACTAGGTGGCGCTATAATTGGTGCACATTTTCAATCTCAGCTTCCAAAATGACATATCCACCTGTTCAATGCAAATGGCACGTTGGCCTGTGTCCTGACACTCGCCCCAAGCCTGTCATCCTTCGTGACGTACTTCCATGGGCTCCGCGAAACCTGGGGGCCGAGTCGCTCGGGAAGGCTTGGCTCCCTTTCATAACCGCTTGCAGTTCTAGTTTTATTCTGTTTTCTATCTAGCCTTAAATCAGTATGAAGTCCTGTACTTTCTTCTTTTATTTAACACAAAGCTGCCCCGCAGAGATTTAAATGTCTGCACTCCCACATCTTTCAGTGACCCACTCTCAGTCTTCCACACAACCATATTTTTGCTTTATTCTTCTGTCTCCTCTTATTGTTTCCTCCTTGTCTGCTTCTCCTCAGGTCTGCCAAAATAACAAAAGCTGATGATGCACTGTACACTGAGGCTAAATTTACCTTCTATTTGGATGTGTTTGCATGTTAATTGTTAAAGGGGACATATTGTGTAATTTTTCACCCATCTTAATTTGCTCTAAGAACCCCAAAAACATAGTATTTGAGGTTTAATTTCCCAAACTCGCCTGTTTTCTAGAGTTTTAGCCCTCTGAAAAAACACTTTCTGAGCAGTTCTGAAATCGGGCCATTTAGGGGCCTACTTATGCATATTCACAAGTGGGCGTGTCTATAGACGCTCACTCACTTCATGTCTCGCTCTTTTACAGGGTGATCAGTGATCACCAAAGCGAGTTTATTTTTGCTATCCACACACAATGTTTTCAGCCAAAAAACTGCACATTACAGTAAAACACTAAGTGAGTCCATCTAAGTGCTTAGGGTCTCACAGCAGCAGCAGTCATTCAAACTCACCGGAGTGTGAAGCTGCTAAGTCACTTTCTCCTCCTCTGCTCTTCTAGCTACAGGAATAGTGCATTTAATGTGATAATCATTTGTTTTCTCCAACTGCTGCGTCGCATCGCGTCACAGATCAGCAATACAAGGCGATAAAACAGGTTCGCCAATGCGTCGAACCACAAGAGCTGAGTACACCTCCGCATTAACAAATAGTGCTTACACTACAGTATGTAGACTGTGGAGGCACGGCACTGGCAGCAGGCAAGTTCTGTATTTAGTTTTACAGGTAGCCAACACTCCTTCTGTAGCGGAAAAACAATGGCAAACTTTCGCAAAAGTTTTCATCAGGTTGGAGGTGGAGTCCATGGGTGGAGATACCAGCAGAGTGCAGGGTATTTTCTTTCCCGATTTCACTTGTGATATCACAAATGTAGAACATTTTAAACGGAGCAATTTCCTCTGTGTCCTAAGACTTACACAGACCACTGGATGGTTTTATTTCACATTTTGTGTGCCGGTGGACACTCGTGTTACCTCATACTGTATGTGATCAAAAAAACTGCAAAAGCAGATTTTTCGTATGTCCTCTTGTGAAACCTGTGTTACTGCAGAAGTTTTCAACAGCCTCCACAGAAGAAAGAAAGGAGGAGACTACTATAAATAAGACTGAACGATGCCATCTCCTCCCTCCCTGTGAGCACCTCTTCTTTTCCATTACCTCTTTCCCTTTCTCTCATGCGCTCCTTCATTGGTACAACCATCAGGAGCCGTTCTCTCTCCTGCCATCATTCTGCAGGGTTATGCAATGCAGTCCTCCCGTAATGACTAGAGACCAGCCAGAGCAGTGTTTTCCCTGATCCATGCAGATCCAGGCAGAGTAGCAGTCTGATGTATTTTTTACATCTTAGATTTTACAGTTCTTTCTGCTTCTGTGGAATACCACCTTTCATAACAAACCTATTAATTATCTTGCCTGCTTTAACCTTTTTTAGTAGCTACTGGATTAGACCAAGACACAATCAGGTGTCCATGGAATCGAGGTAATGCAGTTTTATTATAAAATCAACAAAAGGAGAAATGAAATAATGGGAATGCTGAGAAGGCAAGTGAAATCAAGTTAAGAAAATTAAAATATATTTCTAGATTCCTAAACAGAGACCGTCAGTGGAGCAAAACTGGTGATAATAGAATTTGAGGTGAAAACGGACACATTTTAATCTATGAAAATATTTGGGGTTGCTGAACGTGAGAGCTAGCACTATAGACTGGGGGACCAGGGAAATTACATAATAAAAAATGTCAATGACAGTGTTGTTGCCTAGAAGCTTAAATTTTTCTGAAAGTGGCTCAGAGGCACTGGGACCATTCATCATAGCCAGCCTTTCTCCCATTCTAACTCGCAGGCACCACATGTGCAATGCCCTTAAAGTAATCGATTTCCTTTGAAGATCTTAACAGCATGTTGAATAATGTGGTTTTACAACCTAAATGCATGAGAGTTTTTCTCATACCTATGTTGCTTACTATTGTTCTCTGTTTGAGTAACATCACTTGATCAAGCCTTTTCTAACATTCCACACTACAAAATAAGGAATAAAAGTATGTATGATTCTTGCTGATATCTTATTGGATCAATATCGGTATCGGCCGATACGCAAGTCTGCAATATCGGTATATTATCGGAAGTGAAAAAGTTGTATCGAGACATACGATTTCACCAGCGGAGCCTTGTTGTTGTAGCCATAGCAGCGTCTCTGCCGTGTGATTGGCTAAAACAAATTATGGTGGACAGGCACTTCGCCCAATCAGCTTCAAGCATTCTGTTCATGTCCCTCCCTCCCTGGTTCAGAAAGGATTCACCTGACACGAACCCAGATTGTGGAGAACTCGAGTTAGAGGGAGGGGTACACATCAATCTGGCTCTTGCCAGGTTAACAGGATGTATATCCTTCAAAAACTAACACTGCAAATGACATTGTTTTTAGATGATGCCTAAAACAGCTTTTAACTACTTCATAGAGATAGAGGGGTTAAAGGACCTGAGGTTGGGGTGGTCATTTATGTAAAACACATATCTCTTATTTTGACATTAAAATGAAACTGCTGTCAGTTACACTGCATATAACCTAAGTTAGAGGAAAAGGTGACAGAGCTCACAATGGTGTAGAACCAGAGCTCGAAGCTGGTCATAAACACGTACAAACTGAGCTCCAAACTTGCTCTACACTGCCTTTGTTTTGATTTTACCACCAGTTAAGTGATTAGAAATGAAATAATGCATGTAGCTTTCTTTTTGTTCTGTTTAATTATTCTTTGAAAGTTTTTTTTTTTTTTGTTTCAGATAAGCTTCCCTTTTTAACATTAGGTAAGCAACAGGATCATGGGCACCTTGATGATGTAAGGGCACTGGAGATCAAGAAGGAACAGAAATACAATCTATCTTGGCCATGTTGGTTAATATTGGCACATTCCTGGATCTCTTTGTGATTGTTTTTGTGTACATCTACACCACATTGTAAAATGCACCAAAAATAAATTCAAAATAAAAAAGTGGAAAATAAAAAAAAAGCCGCTGCAAAGGAGCAGCGTTGGCAACATAAAACTTTGACATGAACGTCTATCCGAGATGGGGGTGGTGGAAAGAGCCCAGAGTGGACAAGGATGAAGACCAACAAGCGATATTACAAAGTCATAGCCACAGACCAGGGAGATAAAAAAAATGGCTGGAAGACATGGCAGGAGCAGAGCAATTCTGGAACCAGGCTGAGTGGAGCATCACAGATATGAGGACTGATGCCATTTATAGTCTGACAGGGAAGACAAACTCTCCATTAACTGACATTTCTATCTCTGGAGACTGCTTGTCATTAACAATTTCATATTCATTTGTATTTTAAAATATGTGGACTTGTGATGGCTAAAAGTGCTTTTACACAACATTATCAATCAATCAATCAATCAATCTTTATTTGTATAGCGCCAAATCATAACCAATGGTATCTCAAGGCACTTTACAGTAGAGCAGTCTTAAGGACGGACTCTTCATTTTATGGATACACACATATGCATATATACGTATATACACATACATATGTATCCCACACCCAACATGAATTCATCATGGCGGCAAGGAAAACCTTCTGTTAAGCAGCAGGAACCTTGTGTGGATCTCATTCCTATGATGAACAGCCATCCACGTTATGCTGTGTTGGGTGTGTGCAGAGGAGAGGGTGGAGACAGAGCCGCTGAGACTCTGTAACTCCACACTGAGGATCCCACGGACCTGCAAGACAAAAGCCAGAAGGAGTACAGGAGCAAACACACAAGGGAAGAAGCAGACATAGAGGGAGTGTTTGAGAGAGGAATGGGACCCTCTCCGGTCCCTCTCTAGCCTAAATGACCTCTCTCTTAACGCCCTCTCCAACCTCTCTCCAACCGAGCATGCCATGACATTTTCTGTTAGTCTTCACACACTGTTGCTGGAATTTTTGGCACATTCCTCCATGCAGATCTCCTCTAGAGCAGTGATGTTTTGGGGCTGTCGCTGGGCAACACGGACTTTCAACTCCCTCCAAAGAATATTCTATGGAGTTGAGATCTGGAAACTGGCTAGGTCACTCCAGGACCTTGAAATGCTTCTTACGAAGCCACTCCTTCGCTGCCCGGGTGGTGTGTTTGGTATCACTGTTGTGCTGAAAGACCCAGCCCCATTTCATCTTCAATGCCCTTGCTGATGGAAGGAGGTTTTCACTCAAAATCTCATGATACATGGCCCCATTCATTCGTTCCTTTACACGGATCAGTTGTCCTGGTCTTTTTGCAGAGAAACAGCCCCAAAGCATGATGTTACCACACCCATGCTTTACAGTAGATATGGTGTTCTTTCTCCTCCAAACACGACGACTTGAGTTTTTACCAAAAAGTTCTATTTTGGTTTCATCTGACCATATGACATTCGCCCAATCCTCTTCTGGATCATCCAAATGCTCTCTAGCAAACTTCAGATGGGCCAGGACATGTACTGGCTTAAGCAGGGGGACACGTCGGGCACTGCAGGATTTGAGTCTCTGGTGGCGTAGTGTGTTACTGATGGTAGCCTTTGTTACTTTGGTCCCAGCTCTCTGCAGGTCATTCACTAGGTCCTCCCATGTGGTTCTTGGATTTTTGCTCACCGTTCTTGTGATCATTTTGACCCCATGGGTGAGATCTTGCGTGCAGCCCCAGATCGAGGGAGATAATCAGTGGTCTTGTATGTCTTCCATTTTCTAATAATTGCTCCCACAGTTGATTTCTTCACACCAAGCTGATTACCAATTGCAAATTCAATCTTCCCAGGCTGGTGCAGGTCTACAATTTTGTTTCTGGTGTCCTTTAACAGCTCTTTGGTCTTGGCCATAATGGAGTTTGGAGTGCGACTGGTTGTGGACAGGTGTCTTTTATACTGATAACGAGTTCAAACAGGTGCCAATAATACAGGTAACAAGTGGAGGACAGAGGGGCCTCTTAAAGAAGAAGTTAAAGGTTTGTGAGAGCCAGAAATCTTGCTTGTTTGTAGGTGACCAAATACTTATTTTACAGAGGGATTTACCAATTATTCATTAAAAATCCTACAATGTGATTTTTTTTTCTCATTTTGTCTCTCATAGTTGAGGTATATGAAAAAATTACAGGCCTCATTCATCTTTTAAAGTGGGAGTACACAATTGGTGGCTGACTAAATACTTTTTTGCCCCACTGTATTTCAGTATATGTGAGTATTTCAGTGTCATCTAAGCAGAGGTTGAAACAAACAATGGAATTAAAACAATGAAAAGTACACTGTCAAGTGTTTCTGCGTCACAGCAATGCTGTAGTTACAAATAGCATAATTTAGGATTTAGAGTATGTCAGCACATGTTTCAAAGAGATCTATTTGAATTATCTGCACTTCATTGCAACTGTACTTGATCCATATTGTTGGGTCACAACAGCTGGTATAAAAGATATGGATATTCAGTATGATTGTACCTTTTTAGATATTATGGCAGATTTTTATATTCATCATCATATCGTCAAATGTATGTTCATGTGTACAATTTGTCATGTTTTAATACATGATGACTCCATTACTTTTTACACTTTTGAACAGCTGAATCATGTTAGATTAAACAGTACAGATCGTATTGTACTCAGTGCAACACAGTCTCTGCTGAGGCCAAAACTCAAACTCACATGCAGATATACACGAACGCACACACGATCAAGGATAGATAAGAGTGGCGCCCAATCTTCCTCATAATATACACATCTTCATCATCCTCCAACATTTCCACTGTGGGAGCATCTGACTCCCTCCTTTTCTTTCTTTCAGGGTTGGGACCTTTTCTTTTTGTTCCACTTTGTACTTTTTTTTTTTACTTAGTTTTATAATAAACCTTTTTTATAAAATCATCAATGCTTCGCCTGGACTCCATCACTCAACCAGAGCAATAAATCATGTCTCCAAATGAGGTCAACCGCAAATTTTGCCGTAACAATATAAAAACATAATATGACACTACATTATATGTTAGGGTTATTTAATTAAGTTTTAGCTCTCATGAACTGGAAACTTTCAGTATTTCATATTACTATTGACCAAATTTATTGAACATTTAGTATTTGATCAAATTTAGGATGTGTTCTGTCATTTTAACTTCACTATTTTAGAGACATTATTCTATTATTTTAGAGAAATATAAAAAATAAAAATAAAGGACAGAAAAAAAAATGCTGTTTTCATCAGTTTAACTTGGTCTTGAAGCAGCCATCTACAGAGAAGGCTACGTACAAGTGGAATTTTTTTTTTAGAAGTCTCCATGTTTAGGCCAAGAATGCCTATTTACAGGTCACCTGTCCATTGCAGGGCTAATAAACCTGAGCCGTTTATATACATTTGATGGTCAATCTACACTGTTGTGTGTCCGTCCTTCTGTCCAATTATATTACATTAGCATACCAACACTTTTGGAAATTAGATCTGGTTTTTTTTAAGGTTTGCTGTACTTGATATTTCAATGGACCTAACATACATGTTCTGAGAGGAGATCAGAGTACCTGGTCAAAGCCAATGCAGTCATAAAAGCAGGAGAAAGACTCGTGATCTTAATATCCCTAAGAAAACCTTCTTGATACAATCACAAACAGACAACGCCAACAACATTAAGACAAAATATCTATGTGAATATGCTAGGGCTGGGATATATATTAATATATAAGATATATCGAGTTTTCTATTTTGATGATAAAGAAAATTAGAATATCGCCTATATCTATACATGTCTTTCTCACTTATTTTATATTAATATATGTTTTAGGGGTTGGGATAATGAAATTTAAAAAGTAGAAACAATTAGTTTAAACTGGCAAATAAAGGACATGATTAATCATAAATGTGGTTAAATTGGCAAAAATAAGCATGATATGGTGACAAGAAGTTAAAAGTGACAATAATGGGTCAATATATGCAACATTAGGTGGTAAAAATGGTGGAAAGGGTTTATAAGTGCGGAAAATGTCTCAAAAGTGAAAAAAATGTGCAGAAAAGGCATTAAAATCTGATAGAGAAGTGGCAGAAATGTGACTAATGTAGCAAAAATGCATTAATTCATTCAGTGCCAGCCATTTTCACAATTTCTACCCCCTAGAGTGCCAGCCGTTTTTGAGCATTTTGACTGATTTATAAAGACCCACAGAATATTTTGTACCAATTTGAATTCTGACACCAGATTTTCAAAGATTAAAGTCTGTAATTTCATCAGAAAATTTTCAAGCTTGTTTCATTCTTCTGTAATCCGCAGTTGAATAGAGGCAAGTTTCACACAAATCTTTAGTTTGTGACAAAAAGCTGAGAAAAACGGCTTTTTCTGAAAAAATGTATTAGTGACTTTGAAGCATTTTTTTTTGCTTTAGGGACATCTCAACATTCGTTTCCTTCTATAAAACTACAAAAACAACTTTGAAAACGGGCTTTTGATGGCAAAATTATTATTTGCTGTCTTAGTCAGAGTTGAATGGTTTGCTTACTGTATTTTGGCCATCCTCCAAGTCTCTCCCCCATCATTCTCCACACACGCAACTTCCTTTTCCTCCCGACAGAGATGACCCGTTTAGCCCGGTTAGTTGATTGTTTTCTCTCACCACCCAATGGTCCACTTAGTTCCACACATGCTCTGGTCAAGTGTGCGCGGCTGTGAGCTGGTGGGAACTTCAGCATCAACTCTCGTAGCGCCATTTTCTGTTTTGTAAATTCCTTTCCTCTTCCTCTGAGCTCTGCCCATCACGGGTGATCTCTCATCCTAAGGTACGCTGCTACCACCTACATGTTAATTATTAATTAGCTATCTGGCTCACAGTTTAATGTTCTGCTTACTGTATTTTGTATCTGTATTTTGAATTGTCTTTCTTGAAAGACTTTTTTTAAATTAAAATTATCGAGATTTATATTGTATATCGTCACTTTGAGAAAAAATTATCAAGATATAGGATTGTATCCATATTGCCCAGCTCTAGAATATGCGATACTAGGGCCGGGACGATGCAAAATATGCGCGCCGATGCGTCGTCAGACCAAAACAAAGATGGCGGCGGGCAAAGAATAACTAACGCGAGTGGCTCCTCGGAGATTCAAAAGTGCAAGGCAGTGTTGACACGCACTCATTCGTCGAAGGTAGCTATTCCTCATAACCCTCATCCTTTATCAACAATGTTGCTACAGAAGGACATTTCTTTTCAGGTTTTTTTTTTAATATGTGCTGCATTTTCCAAACAATTTTATATTCGTACTTGAACTTTATTTTGGAATTTTGAGTTAAATAGCAATAAACATATTGCAATGTTAAGCAATTCATGTATTTTTTTTCATTTTAAATATGTAAATCAACATGTATAAATTACTTTTAATCAATTAATGGGGAGATGATCGATAATTGAATCGAGTCAAATCGAATAGAATTGGAAAAATGAATCGTTAGAATAATCGATGCATCGAAAAAATTATCGCTGGATTAATCGTTTAAAAAAGTAATCATTTATCCCAGTCCTATGCGATACTTAAGGTTAAAAATTCAGACCTTCCAATGCACAGAACTAATGTTTTTTAAAAAAAGTTCTTAGTGTGATTTAGCAAGAAAAACATTAAAATTAGAGTTGTCACAATACCAAAATGAGTAACAACGATACTATACCAGACAAAGTATCACAGTTCCGGGTAATATCGCAATACTGAAGCCTTTTTGTATTATTATTATTGTATTTGTCCAAGTTAGAAATACTTATGAATTACTTATAGTGTTGTTTGGTGCATGATCAGAGTACATAAACAAAAGAATATAATGAAATGATAATAATGAAAAAAAACTAATAAATGAAGTTAGAATTTATATGGTTGAAATTAAAAAAAATAATCATTCAGTTTCCTTTGCACATCAATTTATGTTTAACTAATATAAATAATCAACTCATAACAAATCCACTGTCTTTTTAAAAAAAAACTATTTGACAATAATGCTTCTTCTCTAACATAATAAACCATAAAGGATAAAATACAATAAACAGGAACTGATTCCCTGAGAAAACTATATTTGTATGCATTTTCTGGGTGATGTCACTGGTGTTTTATGAGATTGATGTGATCCCTCCTTTGTATGTATATGATTTGTAAATATTGTTTGTACATTGTAAGTATCTCTGTAAATAAAAAAAATAACAAAATAAAAAAAAAAAAAAAAATCGTTCTAAGTCCGTGCGGAAAAAACAAAAAAAAAAGTGTTCCCTCCTCCTATAGCTTGGTGACAGCACCTGCACAGTGGATCTCCTATTGCTTTACCGTCTCTACCAGTGGGTCGTCTTCTGATCGAGAGGTTGGGGGTTCGATCCCAGTACCTGACTATGTGTCGAAGTGTCCTTGGGCAAGACACTGAACCCAAAGTTAACTTCTCTGGTCTTTGGAGAGAGCAGACGTGTTTTCGTTTGCTCCGATAACACGACCTTGGCTACAGCTGGCTACAGCTGAACAGCCTGAACAGCCTGAAAAACTGGGCCCAAGACTGAAGGAAAATGGTGAAAAAACCGCAGGGAGGCCCTTCAGAACCCAATTCGGGTTTGGAAGAGGTCAAGGAGATGATACGCGAGGGTCTACAAAACCTATCTGCCGAGATAAAGTCGTTGGAAAAGACGCTGGAAAACTCACTGGAAAGACTACAAAGCGAAACAAAGGTACTGAAAGAAAAGAATGAAAGAAATGCTGAAGAGATAAAATTGTTGAACGCGAGGGTTGAACAGCTGGAACAAAAGGAAAGAGAGAAAGATGTCATCATCACAGGCCTAAAGATAAAACCCAGGAGTGACGAAGAAACAAAATCGATTGAACAACAGGTCATTGACTTCCTGAAGTCGAAGGACATTGTCCTGAACCCTGACAACATCAACTCCTGCCATCTCCTGCCAAAGAGAAATGATACCAGAGCTGTAAAAATAACCTTCACGAATATAAAATTCAAAGGAGAAATACTCAAGCAAAGAAATAAACTCAAGGGAACGAAGGTGTACATCAATGAAAACCTGACGAAACAAAATGCAAGCATTGCATGGAAGGCACGTCAAATAAAAAAAGAAGGAAAGATTGTCAAGACTTGGTCAAAAAACTGCAGGATTTACATCCTGGAAGAAGAGGACGGAAAACCACTTCTCATCAAAACGATGGACAACTTGGGAAAATACGAAGGATCCACCTAAACAACAACACTACTGATGGTAATCATGGATATGGACCCAGATCTATATAAACACTGGAAACAAAACTCAGACTGTGATTATTTTACGGAGACCGATTTAAATGTGAAACCAAGAGTAAAAAAGGTCTGTCATTTATTCATTTCAATTGCTAGGTGGTGGGGTGATTAAGGATTACATTAAATTTAAATTCAAAGTGTTTATTGTCATATGTGCAGTTAGAAACACGATTTTTTTTATATACAATGAAATTACTACCTTGCTTATGAACTAAGATATAATAATGTGTTTATACAAGTTAAATCTAACAGTGGAAAATACAACACTGCCAATAAAACTAACAACAGCAGTTAGAAACACACTTATGAACTAAGATATATTACATTAAAATACTGCCTTGCTTGTGAACTGGGATGTAGTGATGTGTTTATACAAGTTGGATCTGATCCCATCATTAGACAGTGGAGGATACAACACTGCCAATGGAACTAACAACAGCTGGATTACCCTTGATGTAGAGACAAAACAAGGTGACATTGTGGATGAAAAGGGAAAAACCTTCCAAACACCTTCGAAAGAGGAACTATTCTTGAACTGGAGGAATGCTAACAACGTCTGGCAGGGAACAAAGCCAACACAAACAAAGATAGAGAGGACAACACTGACTACAGATGGACGTTCAGAAGAAATCAAGAATGTTTGACCAGAGAGACATGTAAACCCATGTAAATTTGCGATGGTAAAACAGGGGACGGGACCCGGATAAGCAAACTGCTTCTCTCGTCTCCTTTTTCGGCATGTACAAAAAAAGAAAAAAAAGAAAAAAAAAAAAAAAAAAAAAGTGAATGTAACCATGTCGGAAATAAACTGAATAAATAAAAAAATAAATAAATAAAAATAATTACAAGCCTTGAAAACAAAGGGGCAGGTGAACTCATACATAGAACTTTTTCCAAGGTTCACAGGACCTACGTCGTCACATGTTCCTTGCTTTACGCCAAACACTGCCTTCTTTTGTTCAGTGAGAAAACTTGGATTACCTGAGTCGTTGCGTAGGTAGGACGACATGGCAGGAATGAGGCAGGATTGGCTCAAGAGCTCCTGCAGCACTGCTGGCAGGGCTGGGCTGTTGTGGCTTCTACTGTCTGAAGAACATGCATCAGCGCTGTGACAGCTGCTGGAGCCTGCTGGATTGATATAGCTTGCCAGGACCTACAGGGGAAAAAAAATCCAATTTTTAATAGACAAGCCAATGGAGAACATGCAAAATCTAATAGGGCTGCCAACTTTGGTCGTTTAGTCGACTAATTGATCGATGCCGTCTTGGTCGACCAAGATTTTCATTGGTCGCCAGCAATTGTATCAGCTTCAGTACAGTAACAAAAAAAAAATGCAATGCACTTACATAGGTGATTAGGATTAAATATCAATAGAATCATGTTTAGGCATTAAATACATTATATGTCCAGCAACAGCTGGACATATAATGTATTATATGTCCAGCAGACATTATATGTCCAGCAGTGCGTGCTGCACTGCAAAAATGTTGCGCTTCAGCTGTCACTGCGCAGTCGGTTTCAGGTCGGGCTCCGATATAAATACCTAATGTCTGTAGGACCTGCAGGTTTTTCTTTTGCTTTGTCGGGTTCTGGTCAAAGCTTGAATAAGGTTCATATCATAAATGGTCTGTGTTTAAAAGCAAATCGGCACCACAAAACGGGAAAACAAAATATTGGTCTCTCTTTTCCTTCTCCTCACCCTCCTCTGCACCTGCTCATTTATTCTCCGTTTTTTTTTTGGGTAGACTAATTACTACGTGTGCCATAGTCTTGGTCGACCAACCATTTCCTTGGTTGATTACAGCCCTAAACTCTATACTAAAATACTATGTAAATAGTAAAAGTGGATTTGTTCCCTTAATTGTTACTTGGATATTCACGTCAGCTTTTGACCTTCAGCTTGATATATATCTGGATAATATTTAGCCCTTGTACACTAACCCTAAGGTTCTATGCCACCTGTGAAAACACAGTAGCCACGTGAACATGGGAGCGTTAATTCCCCTTTAATTCAGAATAAAAGTTAATTCCTCTTTAGACTTACCAAGCAAACACTTAATTCTGAACGCAAATGTAATGCAAAATAAATTTAAATCAGAATTAGGTGGCTCGATTTTGCAAACACTAAATTCCGCTTTAAGTTAATTCCGGTTATTTTGTGCATGTTTGACTTCTCCCAATGATGCGCTGTTGACAACTTAGTCCAAGCTGGCCCGGCCGGATTGAAGCCAAGACTATTTTTTAATAAGAGACTTATATGAATATAATGAAAAGAGTGGATGGATGGAAGCATAAACATGCGGAAATTTACACGGACACAGACTCATTAGGCGCACACAGACATCGACAAACGGAACAGGCTTCATCGGAGCATGAAGCAACAGATCCACAGAGCTTCAATAATGACACGCAGATCATTATGAAGTTAATTTTTCACTGAACGTCCTGTGTTGTGGTGGTAAAACAGCTGTTGCATTAACTGCTGGCTTCAGCCTCCCTTCTCTGCTACTCTCTCTCTCTTCTCCTGCTCCGAGGAAAAAAGTGAAACAGTATGTTATTGTCGAGCTGCTGCTCAAAATTAAAATAAAAATGAAAGTGAACCCTTTAAAGCCCCCAGACACTCTCCTGGACTTGATTTATGATCTCAGATCATCCAAGAGGGGAAAGATAGGTGACATCTACTCGTTACTAATGGGAGAAGGCTCAACCAGTCTAAAGTCTCTTAAAAACATCTGGGAGAAGGACCTCGGTGTGAGCGTTTCAGACATCCTATGGTCAAAGATGATTTATAGAATATACACATCTTCAACATGTATGAAACATACCATCATGCAATTTAAAATATTTCACCGGCTACACTGGACCAAAGTTAAACTTTCAAGATTTTTAATAAATATAAATCCCATATGTGATCGTTGCAAGCAATTCCCAGCCACTTTAATTCATATGCTTTGGGAATGCCCTGGGTTATCTAATTACTGGAAGTTCATATTTGATACACTTTCCAAAATTATAGGCAAGGACTTAAGACAATCTGCCTTCCTGGCTGTATTTGGTGTGGAGACGACAAACCTGGGCTTGGAACACCACACACAAAGCTGTCTGTCTTTTGCCACTCTTATAGCCAGAAGACAGATTTTGATTAGATGGAAAGAATGTAACCCTCCAACATTTACACAGTGGATTAAAGACATGCTGTACTTTGTTAAACTAGAAAAGATAAGGTATACAGTCAGAGGGTCAGCTGACAAATTTTTACTGTCATGGCAGCCCTTTCTAAGTCATGTTGAAAGTCTAAGCTCTGATAATTTTATAAGTGACTGAACCTTAAGTTCTTTCTCTGTAACAGATATTACAAACCCAAACATTAGAAACTTTCTTTGGTCTTTAGGTGCCCCTTTGGTTCACATGTCACTGCTCCGCGCAGCTATGCTTTCCAAAGTCAGTTTGTGACCAAGATGACGTAATGTATAATTTATTGTAACTCACTGGACTGTATTTTGTTTACTCGTCTTTATTTTATGTGTGTATGCATATGTATACATATATTCTTCTTTGTTATTGTTATCATTGTTAGGTATTATCGTTATCTTGTTTAATTACTGTATGTTTTTCATTATTATTGTTATTATTTTGTAATCTTTTGACTATTGTGGCTTCCTCAATGTTTCTGTGGGAGGGTGGAGGGGGCGGGGTTCCTTGTTTTATTTCAATAATGAGAATGGCTTATTCTGATGACTGTATTGTAAAAATCATAAATAAACCTTGTTCAAAAAAAAAAAAATGAAAGTGAAAACAGCTCTTATTATGTGGTCTTCAATGTTGTAGCCGAAAAGAAAAGATTTGTTGTGGGGCTTTTTGTTCCCTCCTGTCCAATCAGAAGCCCTCGCGCTGTTGTGATGAAATATCAACACTGGTGTGATTATCTACGGCATTCAGATGACTAAATCACACCAGGGCTGATATTTCATTAGAACAACACTCCCACTCATGTGACATTGCTTAATAACAATATATAGAGAGATCATATTAAAATGTACAGTATTGCTTATATTTTTACATTTTTAAGTTAAAGGAGTTGCTGCTTTTGCTACTTCTTCTGCCTGGCTCTCACACAAACTCCACTTTACAGAGAACAACCTCTGAGTAAAAACGCCCCACCCTCACTCACTTATTCATTCACTTACTCAATCTCACAAGTTGAGAGGCAACATAATGACGCAACAGCAGAGTTTGATGAACTACGTTGACTTTCTGCATTAGCAGCTAATTGTATGAAACATCAGGGAGACATCTGATCATATCCTCGTATAACACCATCAGCTGTACAAGTGTTGGAATCTCTGAGACAATGTGAAAAAAATTTGCATTTTTTCCTATCCTTAACAAACTCACTATGTTCAAGCCTGACAAGCAATTATCAACAGAAGTGTGACAGACACTGGTTCTAGGTCTCTCCCTCTCTCAAAACCATGTGGTAAGCTGATCTCTCCTCTCTTAAAGGGGCCACGTACTCTTACAACAGCACATGGATGACGATAGATTGCAGAGTGTGCCTTAAGAACTGAATGCTGCAACACAGACCTGCCCTGAAACAAGCTATGCTATAAAACTTAGACTGCTTTCACACGAATATAGTCCAGGACTCAGTCCGAATGGGCGGAGAACAGCTTATATTCCATCTATCAATTCGATTTGGCTTGATTTTGAGTTCACAGCCCACTTGTTGATCCACTCCAAAATGAGAGGGAAAACCTTGTCAGTAGCAGAACTGCTTGTTTATGATGCACAATATGCAAGGATAGGACTTATCAGTAAAAACCAAAAACATTAACAGGGTTAAGTGTCAGTGACTGCCTTACTCACTTCTCCTCTTCTTTCTGGAACGAGCTTGTTGGGGGAAAAAAAATGGTAAGGTTTATGTAGTATATTTCCGCTTGTTGAAAAAATATCCAGATATGAATTTTGGTGCATCTCAAAAGCTTGCAAAGAATAAAAACACACTTAGCTTGCAATCCACTTTTGAAACTGACACTGAGATCCTGTACTTTAAATGAACAGATCTAGGACCCTAGACCAGTGGTTCTTAAACTTTTTGTGCCCAAAGCACACCAAAAGAAAAGCAAAAATCTGAAGGCACACCTATTGTGCAAAATAGCCTTTATGACATGTTTCCCTCTCACTGCTTTGTTCTTAGGTATAGAGTTTGCCTCTCTATTAAGAAATAAGTGCATACAAAGTAGTACATTTAAATGTAATTATTTTTGTGTAGTTGTATTGCAATAATAATGTATGTGTCAAGTGTCTATGTCATGGCTTCCCACACTTGAAAAAGGAAGGACTTGATTAGACTAAGGATTTCACCTATTCTTACTTTTATTCTTTCAAGTGACAACAAAGGTGAAAAACCTTTGAACACCAAACACAATGCAAATAACTTCATAATTTTTCACCAAACAAGGTAAGGTAATAAACACAATTTCACGTCAGTACATTTCATTTGGTAAAAGTATATTTTATACTTTTTTTTTTAAATTAAATCCATGCAGGTAGTAATCTGTAAAAATAGGCATTAACCAAACAGAAAACTAGGTCTACTTTTATAACCTGAAACCATTTTCCTTAGGTTTATATCAATTATAGATATTGCAATTTCAATTTTTATTTCAACAATTTCTCAACAGAAATACTTTTATATCATACTATTCCTATACACTATATAAAATAAATATTTCACTCTGAATTTTATTAAAGAGAAATTTGCTATATTTTAAATACTAACTTATTTTAGCCCTTAAATACATAAACAAGGTTTTAAGCAAATTTTAAACTATTTTCCTCTTCTCATATAAACAACGTAACTCACCAAATGAATTGAGCAAATTCATTAAATAATGATGAGTTTACATTTTAACAGTCTAGTCCTTAAAAGCTCCCCAGTAGCCCTTTGCTTTCAGTCCTTTTCCTGTGCGTATTGTGCAGTGCACTTTTCAGCGGTTCTCAGCTAAGTTGTGCACAGTTAAAGGCCATTCATAGGTTGACTTTCTCATTAGTTTGATTGCGCTCACCCGTTGAGGTGTGGCTCGGAGAATCATGCAAGCACACGGAGCAGTGTGCAAGGCTGCATGCACACGGATCAGTATGAGCACGCCGGCATGCGCGTGGACCGGCACATGCACCCAGCCTGATTTATGCTTGACGGGCGCGAGACGTCATGAGGTGCCCGTGCCAAAAATGACATCACAGCGCACCCCGTGCTTGAAGCACTCAGGCAGATCGCCGCAACAGTATGGTTGTCACAAAATCCCACAGCACACCTTGACTTGCCTCACGGTACACCAATGTGTCGCGGCACACCATTTGGGAACCACTGCCCTAGACAAAGTTATGTGATGTGATTTACCTGGAGAAGACAAGTGACATGCTCCTCTTCCAGCCGCTGTTTGGTGAGGGCCTGCTCCACGTCCCAGCCTGATGCCGTAGAACCAGTACCAAAACCAGTTCCTTTTGCCCAGTACAACTGCTGTTCCTCACTGGTTGCCCCACCATGACAACTTGACATCTGTGGCTGCAAAAACACATGCAAGAAAATATCTCATTTCAATTAGCTTGCAGGTATTTTTGGTGTGCACTATTGGGACTACATATCCCAGACAGGGCAGCAGTATGGGATCCAATAGCAGCAATTACACGCACATCTGTTGTGGTAGCACAGGCATGCCTAGGGCTACGGGAGAGTTCTCGTGACATATTTTTAACAAATATTCCTGTTACACTTGGAACCACTCTAGATCTCCCTCTGTCTACGTTTTATAGTATATGAGCATTGGGATGTTTTTCCGTTAATATTCTATATATATATATGTCATTAGAGTCTGACCGATTAATATGGCCGATTTTGGCATGTCACAGATTAATCAACATCTGTGTTAAACCTCCTCCTCTTCCTCCCCCCTCTGTCACAGGCTGGTAGTACCGCCCCACCCCCACCCACACAATCCAGGAGCACAGCTCAGCAGGAAATAAGAGAAATGGCTTGTTGGTAATTTGTATTTAGGTCATGAAGAAACCACTCCATGCTTTAAAAAACAGCATTGAAGATTTTAAAATGGTAAGGTTAGGCTCTTTTTAGTGTAAAATCCCTGCCCGGAGGCTTCCTAGTTTTGGTTTTCAGGTTCAGGAAGATTAATATACCAACTTTCTCAACATATTCACACCTCATTCACATGTTTTTGATATTGATTTGGGTCAATCAGCTGCATGTAAATGTAAAACACAGCTTATGACCATATGTCTTCCCTAAACAAAATCATAGAGGAGTAAGTAACATTGATTTCTATAGCACCTGTCACAGACAAGACAAGATAAGGCGACCGTGGCTCAGGTGGTAGTGGGTCGTCTTCTGATCGAGCGGTTGGGGGTTTGATCCCAGTACCTGACTATGTGTCGAAGTATCCTTGGGCAAGAC
Organism: Gouania willdenowi; assembly: GCF_900634775.1. NCBI lineage: Eukaryota > Metazoa > Chordata > Actinopteri > Blenniiformes > Gobiesocidae > Gouania > Gouania willdenowi. The sequence continues at coordinate 28,443,608 of NC_041058.1, forward strand.
ACTGAGCCCTAAGTTACTTCCAGTGGTCGACTAGCGCCTTGCATGACAGTCCTGTCCCACTGGTGTGTGAATGTGAGAGTGATTGGGTGAATGAGCTGATATGTAAAGCGCTTTGAGACTGCTTCAGTGTGGTGATAAAGCGCTATATAAAAAAAATAAATAATAATAATAATAAATAAATAAAGTAATTTATTTATAAAGCGCTTTTACAGAGCTGTGGTGAAAATACAAGTGCAACATCATAATAGAATAAAACATGGGTGCATATACATCATAAGAGCAACAACATAAATGGATAATGAAAATTTAAAATCCAGTTAACTAAAAGTTTTTCTGAAAAGCAAAGTCTTCAACAGTTTTTTAAAATGTCCACACAGTTGAGCTCCCAGAGAGACTGGTGCAGGTTATTCCAGAGTCTGGGGGCCACAGCCTGGAATGCCAGGTCTCCTCGGGTTTTAAATTTAGTTTTTGGGACCTGAAGACCGAAGGCTTCGCCCTGAAGTGTAGGGGCACAACAAGTCCGTGATATTTTGAGGGGCCTGACCATGTAACGCTTGGAACGTAAGAACTAAGATTTTGTATTCTATTTGAAACTTAACTGGAAGCCAGTGAAGAGTAGAAAGAATGGGGGTGATGTGGGATGTTCTGGGAGCACCAGTTAAAAGTCTGGCAGCAGCGTTCTGAACGATCTGGAGTCTGTTTAGGGTCGACTTATTGAAACAAGTAAAAACAGAATTACAAAAGTCAATGCGTGATGATATAAATGCGTGTATGACCAGTTCCGGTTGTGCTGCTCAGTGCGTCCCTGGGGCCGGCAGTGCCGCGTGCCCGTCTGCGCCATCTACCCTCACCGGTGGCCCGCCATGCGGATGGGCCGGGCTCCTACCAGACAGGCTTCCTACATGGGCACTTCACATCACTCACTCCCAGCTGGTCTGGCTCACCCACTTGTTGCACCACACTCACATGCCCAACCCTTGGGGGGCTGGGGGTGGAGAGGGCTTCCGCCTGTGCTACTAAGTAGTGGCACAGGGGCGGCACTCCCACCTCTGACTGCCCTAATCCCTCCAATTTTAATTACACCTCAACACACCACCCCCCGGAGGATGGGACAACCACTTCCAACCTCCGGAGCTATTGCACCACATACACATTTATACACAGGCTGGATGTGGTGCACCGCTCCCCTCCATCCACCCTTTTTAATAGCATTTCATACATTCACTCAGGGGATAGGGAAGTGCCTCTCCATTGGGGAATGGAGAGGCACCATAACAGGGTGGTGGGTAACTTCACACATTCGGGCCTGTCGGGTGTGGGCCGAGCCCCTCTGTTGATGGCTGGGCCGCAGTGTGGGGATCGGGAGGGTGCGGTCGGGCGTGGCGGGGCAGTGGCTCTCTGGGGGGCGTGTTGCTGGGGGCTCTCTTTGCAGGGTCTCTCCGATCGGTGCCGGCCTGGTGGGGCGTGGGGGTGCCCCTTCCCTACGGGTGGGGCTTGGTGCTTGTCTCTTCTCTTGGTTACCTTGGGGGCATGCCCACGGGGGTTTGGCCCGGGGGCTCGCCCTTGGGGTCCCCTGTCCTGCGGTGGTGCCCTTGGGGTCCGGCGGGCCTGGCCGGGGTCTTCCGGGGAGGGTGGTGCGGGCCGTGCCCTACCATGCCTGTGGGTGGGGGAGTCTGGGGGGTTTGCTCGGCCGTGGGGGGGTGGCCTGGGGCTCCCTGGTCCCCACTCTTTCTGCTGGCCTGGCTACATCTGCGGGCCCGGGGCAGTTCCTGGGTTTGCGGTAGCGGTTTTTTGCACATATACTGGTATACGATGCACTGGCACGTCTTGGGATGTGGGATAAAACTCATACTGGGCTTAACTTTAGACACGTTAATCCCAAATACCTGCTTTAGGTACTACCACTCACTCATTCCCCCTGTCCACAGCCACCACCATTATAGCTATGCTTCACACTTGTCACTATACTGGCTTGATTACACAACATAATAAGCACAATATATTCTACAACTTCACATCTCACCCTCACTGTAAAACAATCTATTCTTCCCCACCCTTTCTATTTCCTACCTTCAGTCTCTCCTCCCTGCTCCCTTTCCCCTCCCCCTCCACTTAGGTGTAACACTGCTCTCCCTTTTTATATCCTCCCTATAATAAAGGATTTCCTACCCTTCCTTAGGGAGGGCTGGTGATGGTCACAATTAAGCAATAAAATGAATCAATTTATTTTATTGCAATAACAAAACATGCATTGCTGTCTCAAAGTAGACAAGAAAAAAAAACAACAAAAACACAAAAGAGTACTAATTACATGTCTTTGTCAAAGATAATTCCCAAGTTTCTCAGGCTTGGCTTAGCAGACTGGCCTAAGTCACCCAAGAACTGTTTAATCCCTGGAATTGAGTCATCAGGGGCAATAATCAGCGTTTCTGTTTTGTCTGCACTTAGCAGCAGAGTTGTCGCTTAACCATTGTTTTATTTCCACTAAACAATGCAGTAGGGAGTTAAGCTACTGCATCTCAGACGGCTTAAAAGAGCAGTAAAGCTGGATACCATCAGCAAAGGGGGTCAAATCCAAGGGGGTCAAATACAACAAAAACAGAATGCAAGATCACTGTACTTTGCTCAACTGATAGCATCTAACAAACAAAAAAAACCCCAAGTTCTATTTGACACGCTAAGTTAAATTGTGTCCCCTTCTGGTCCTTCTGCCTCTGTGCTCATTAAGGCAGACAACAATGACCCTTTTCACTTTTTTATGAACAAAATCAAGATTCAAAAAGTAAAAAACCTCCGCCTTCTTGTAGTCCAGCCCACGACAAACTTCTCCATCAAAAATGGTCCTGTATCATTGGAAGACATTGCTGCAACACTAGTTAAAAGGAAACCGTCATTCAGCACTAGTAAGGTCTTCTCCACTTCACTTTTTTTTAATGTTTTTAACACAACTGGTCCATGGGTTACCAAAATGTTCAATCGGTCACTTTTGTCTGGAGTGTTTCCGACCTCTTTTAAGCCTGTTCTCGTAAAGCCTATACAAAAAAATTAGCTTGGCCCACAGTGATTTTAAGAACTTCAGGACAATATCTAAGCACCCATTTGTGGCCAAAGTTCAGGAAAAGGTGGCTTCAAAACAGCTCATGTCTTTCCTAGGTACTCATAGCATGTATGACACTTTTCAGTCAGGTTTCAAGTACACCACTATACAGAAACTGCCCTACAGAATGTGTCTAGTGATATGACGTCTGCTGACACAGGGAAATGTACAGTCCTTGTCCTAATAAATAAACATGGTTGATCAAACTATGATAAACATGGCATAATCAATCAGAAAAAGATGTAAAATCTTTAGCAAATTTTTAAGTAGGAATGTTTCCAAATATTTGCAAAATTATGTACATGCACACTTAAAACAACTAATTGGTTGTGGTTTTCTGGTTGGCAAAATGAATAAAAAGCTGCAGATGGTATTTTATGATAGCCAGCAAAAATTACTACAAAGGAAGCCGACCAGTCATAATAAAAACTACCCCCTGCCATTCACCATTTAAAGTAGTCCGTAACTCTTATAAAGGTGACTGTCATATTTGCTAAAGCGGTCACTATGTAAGGACAGCCTTAGATGACACTAGTAGTTTGTGTGAAAAAAACAGGCTCATTGAGTCCCGCCTGCTGCACCTGCTGCCTTTGGTAGATGCAACGCGACTGAGCAAAAAGAACCAATTAGAGCCAGGATTGTGTTTGATGGACTGTTTGACAGCTGTTGCTTACAGCCTTTCCACCATGGCCAAAATGCAGCAATGCTCATATCAAGGTAGCGCCTGGAGTGCCGCTTTTTCTTTACAGTGTATGGTCTGGAAGAGTAGAAGATGGAATTGGCGACTTTTCTGCTTGGAAGGTAATTACTGCTGCTTGATTTACATTATGTTTGATTTGTAATTGTTACACTAGAACTCTGTAGTGCATGTGTTTGTTCGTGTGCACGCTACTCTCACTGCAGCCTCCGTGCGGGCTGCTGTGAGTGACACTGCTGTTACGCTGCTGCTGCTGATAGATTGGTGTGTGCACATTGAGAGAGAGAGAGACGCTGCAGTAATATGCTTTTAACAGTGCACGTTATATTACTGGCATTACTGGCTAACGCTACGGGCTAACGTTAGCTTGTTAGCTCTCTGAGGGAGGGACTTTGGAGGGAGGGATCTGAAAGGAACGGACTGCACTAAGCGTCATTTTCTCCAGTGCTACCTTTCTCTACTTGCTGTTTGAATAAACAATTAAGCTGTTTTAGATTCTTTCAATCATATAAGCATGGTGATGGCCAAAAAAATTAAAAAAATGTGCTTAAAAACAATTTTCTGTTTGAGAAAATGCATGTCCAAAGCAATTCCACATCAATATGTTTGAGAGTGAGTATTATACCTCAGATACACTACTGCTGGTATTGGGGTTACGAGGAGCATGGTGGCTAAGAGCTGACAGACAAGCCAGAATGAGGTGGACGGCACCAATCTCCAGGGCCATTCGACGCAGAAGCACACCATCATCTGTGGTTAATGGAGTGCTGCCAAACAATGCTCTTAGGACATGGAAAGGCAATGTGGGTAACACGTTAGCGGATGGAGACTGTAGGATGTGACCTGAGAAGGAGAAGGAATTAATTGCAGGTATTTGTGTAACAGAATTGTCACAGAAAAAAAAATGATTGTGCATGTGGATCCTTTTAACACTAAACTGTCTACAGACAGAAGTATTTATAAACTTACTGCCCTCGCCATCATCTGTGACACCCAGGACAAGGCGAAGAAGACACTGGGCATGCTTCCTCTCTTTGAGCAGCACCTCTGCATAACCCGGCAGGCGCAAGAAGAGCCCGAAAGCAGCAAGTGAGTGGGCAGGGATGGGCGACATGGTCTGCACAGAGGATGATGAGGACGAGGACGACTGGGACTGCTGTTTGTTGATCGGTAGAGGCTCAGCTGCCATGGACTCCGGTGCCTCATACACCAGCTCACCTGACTGTTCGATAGTTACCCACTCAAACTGGTCACTGTCCTTCGGCTTCTCCTGTTGGGCTGAGGACACCACAGGGGTGCTGACCTATGAAGAACCATTGCCAAGTGTTATATACAAAGCAGCAGATAATGCTGATACTGACAGGTCAGGAGAAAAGAGATTCTGCACTGTCATATGTTCAATCTGCATGGTGGAAAAGGAAGCTGACTTTAATTAAATACAATGAAAATCCTAAAATAAAGCTCCTGATTAGAAGAGCAAAAGACAATCAGGTTTTAGATTTCTACATTTTACTGCATGATGCAAAACTAAACATGTCCATGTCAATGCAATAGGTCAATGTGGACAATCCAGTCCTGGATGTTTTAATTTTCTCTCTGCTCCTTAGGCTTTTGAAAGCAGTGCGAAAACAGGGAGACTTCGAAAACATGCAGGACTGTGGCCATGGAGGGCCTGAATAGCCCACCTCTAGAAAGGATAAATATCTTCTGAACAGTAGGGTTGAAGAGGGGGACTAGTGATTGGAGGATTACAGGTTGGAATCACCCATTGACCTTCACCCCTGCAGGCCTCTGAGCAAGCCCTTTAACACCAAAATGCTTCTCGAGCACTACACCAAGTCTGATCACTGCTCCTGGGGCAAGGGTTAATACTTCAAAATCTCATGGTGTTCAACTAAGGCTTTTGCTACAACCAATAACATTTAGAAAATGAATAACAGCTATACCTGAATATGAATTTATTGTGAACTTTGTTTAATGCATTATACTAAATTAAAGCCGAAATGAAAGAAGATGGAAATTTTTGTCTAGCTTGTGAGATTCACCTGCTGGATAACATCAGGGTAGAGCATGGGCAGCCTCTCTGCGATGAGGGCCAGGCCACCCATGCCAGCAAAGACCTGCAGTGGTGACTGGATGGGGCAGGTCTCCAACAGTGACTCGTCTCTCGCAGAATCCAGACACTCTTCACATGGTGTCATTGGCTCATCCTCAGGACAGCTGTTCAGCAGGTCACAGTGGTCACCTGCAAGAAGAGCAAAAACAGGACCTATTGTGTGCGTATGTAATTGTATTTGGGACTCCAAATAGCAGTGCAACACAAGCAGAGTATGAAGACAATCTCTGTTCCCTCCAAGAACAGTGTATGGATCAAGAAGACTAATACCAATGTGTTGTTCATGCCTCAATAATGTTGCCAAAGAAGGATAAAAAAAGAAGGCAGAAAACACAGATCCCATCTCCATTAATTCTTTTTTTTGGCCGGACTGCCTTGTTAATTTATGACTGCATAAAAGTCAGGTTGATAGATGGGTCGTCTTACAATCTTATCTCTTCAAAAGGGAGACTCGCTGATTAATCGTATTTCTTAGACTCCTCTATCTAGGCATTTAACAAAAATGTCAGAGACTGTTAATAGAAGGGTTTAACGTGTTCGAACTTCCTAAACAGAATGCTTGTCTTTTCGGTGAGTTTTTGACGAGAGGCTCATTTGGTTGCTTCCCTAAAACATCAACAAACATTCCTTTGTACTTTTACACTTGCACCCAAATAGTAAAGTTGATCTTAGAAAACACAGACATAAATAAGATCTTTTTTCATCCCACAGTGGGTATTTTTAGGTTGCTAGGGCAACAAGAAGAATAAAAAAACTTAAATGAATGTCAAAAAAAACATGACAAAACAATGTGTTTATTTTGAGCTCCGTTTTACATGCACTGCAGGTACTGGCATTACTTTGTTTCTAAGACTGCAAATGTGGCTTTCCAGCCTTCACAGAAGAGAAATAGAAAGTCCTACAATCACATTTTATATCAGCTTCATATACAAAGCCCATCTACAAATGCCTTCATTCATTCCTGGTTTCCCATTCTTACAAAAAGGTGCATTCACAGCATTGTCCTGCTTTATCTTTAAAAAGTAACTAAACCCCAAAACCACTTTTTTCTACTGAAAACAAACATTTATTTTTTACCTTGTCTGTTTAGGCTGTCGAAGGTTTAAACTAAATGTTGTCCAATCTTTTTGCAACAGCTATGCACGTTTTATTATTGCCATGGAAAATATATATTTATTTAATTGCTTAATTGTGACCATCACCAACCCTCTCTAAGGAAGGGTGAGCTAAATTTTATTAGAATGGAATACATAAAAAGAGAGGTTAGTGTTACACCCTGGTGAGGAGGAAAGCTAGAGGAGGAGGAAGTAAGGGTGGGACATTAGAAGACGTGACTGACATAAAGCTACAGTGGATCCGGAAAACAATCACAGCGCTTCACTTATTCCACATTTTGATATGTTACAGCCTAATTCCAAATTCCCACCTGCTGGCCTGGTTTGTGTGCGCGCAACGCCCTCAAGCTAGCCTGGTTCCCATCTACAAAATATATGTACGACCTCTGTTGGGCCATGGCCTGGCTCACCTCTTCCAACTTGGCCATTCAGAAATAAATCATTTGGTCCTGCCCTGTAGATATTGCGCTTTTATGGAGATTATTGTGATTCAATCATAGATGTGTGCAATATCTACAAGTGAAATATGATCCACTCACTGCCACCCTGTCCAGGGTGTATCCCCATCTAGCACTTGAAGTAAGCTGGAGATAGCACACCCCCGCCACCTTGAAAAGAAGCAAGTGGGTCGGAAAATGGATGGAAATACAATCCGCCTTGAACTCGGAGCATTTTATTATAAAAATAAACTGGATTACGTGTCTGTGCACCACTTTGCTTAATGTATACACCGTGTTCCAGCGCCTGGCAAAAATAAAAGCTCTGCGCAAGCGTTACAGAGGGCGTCAGACTCCTTCCAGAGCTGAGACACACCGCATCAGCAGGCGGTGAGAAATGATACATTGACTAGAATGGAAATGTATGTGCCAGAGCAGATCCACAGCAGTGATCACAAGGACAGTGAGGAAATAATCGGAGGAGCCTTATGAGACACTGGCCCTCATTTATCAACCTTGCGTGAAAATGGGTGCAAATCTGAATGCACATTGTGTTGTACGACAGGACCAACTTGGGAGTTATGAAACATTCGTATTTGACTAATCCCAGCGTACCAATGATCGGGTGTTGATAAATGCGGCAGTTGAATTTGATCATCATTAACATGTTACGCATTTAAATATACCTGATACGGAGGCCCCGCCCACTAAAGTCAAACAAACACTGGCAAGGAAATAAACGATTCTGAAAGCATTCTTAAGATTTTGTCCAGATGTGTTGCTGTAAATGAGGTGTGGATGCATTTGCCCAGATGTGTTGCTGTAAATGAGAGGTGTGGATGTAATATACAGGTGTGATGCTTTTCATGTGTGTGCGTGAGTCAGTAGGGGTGGGGGAAAAATTGATTCACATAAGAATCACAATTCTAATCATCCACAATTCAAAATTGATTCATAAATTTAAAAAAAAAACAAAAAAACAATTTTTTTATTTTTTATTTTCAGTCAAACAATACAAGTAAAAACACAAAACCTAGGGGCCAGAATATTCAAAGCTATCAAGTTATGATGAACCTACGATGTTTCAGACTCAACAATCACTGGAATCAGTCTCGTCCACAACAACACACAACTTGTTCCCACAGATCTTCTGTAGAACTGATGAGATGTTGTTCAAATTACCAGTTAACATTTTGAGCAGTTGAAGCTGACGAAGGCTGCTCAGCTCCTCCCTCCCCGTTTGTAGCTTCACCAGAAACGAGTCTAGCTTCACAGACACACAAGTTAAGCAGGAACTGCTCGGCTCTGTAATTCAGAGTGCTTGATAAGTTGAACAGTTTTTTTTGGCAGTTTAGTCGGTGTTGCAGGTGACTGATTAGACGTGTTCAGCTCTGGAGCGGGAGGGGTGCGGAGCAGGGGGGAATGAATGAACGGCCTTTTCATGATGATGGCGTTTCATTCACAATATGACACTTTCAGTGGATTCAATTTTTATTGGTTGATTAAATGATTCCTAAACGATATAGGGCACTACATACCTGATAAGAATCTGCGCGTTTTCCCGGTCAAGTGAAACCAGTTAAGTCCACTTCTGTGATTTGTCGCAAGCAGGTACGTACAGAGCGCGAGCGCTGCGGTCTATGCGTTCACATATCAGTCCACCGCAGAGTAATATATACAAATTACATCCGTTTGTGTATGGTAGATGTATGGAATGGATCTAGCCTCCAGCGTGCAAGGAGCAGCAAACAGCCTATGACTGACACCCCCCCCCCCCCACACAGTAGACGTGGGGCAGTGAGGAGACGACTTCATGTGGAGAAGGAAACTTAGTTGAAACACAAAAATCTCCATTAAATCTAACATTAGCATAGCAGCCCGCCTCTCTGCCCATTTTGATTAGCCGAGATGTTTGAAGGGCACCCTAATCAGCCAATAGAGTGTGACCAATGTTACAATGTGGCCTTTGTATGGATTTTTCTTAGAAAAATGCTGAATTATTGGAATGTAGCCAATATAGTGTATTTAATACAATAAGATAGCCCAAACCAAAAGTGACAGCAAAGTGATAAATAAAACATTACCTTTCTCAGTGCGGAGCCTCTTAAAGGAGTCTGTTTTTGAAAGGCCGGGATCTGAAATGACCTTGGAGCCCAGTTTCACTGTAAGGTTAATTGACTGGTAGCCCTGTGGTAACTTGCGGTCATACAGGAGTGTCAACAGCTGGGCCAGGGTCATCTCAGGTGGGAGGGGCTGGCCTGAAGGGGAAAGCCAGAAAGACGTTCAATGACATTTTATCAAGATATATAGAAAGATTTTACATATTTGTCTTACAAAGCTGTCTCCAATAGACTGTGTGCTGTACCTGGAAGCAGCTTGTGATAAAGGTGGAAGACAGGTACGCTGATGGTTTTAGATGATGGATCCACACCAGATGAAGCTGTCAACTTGTCGCTCAAAACGCGACCCCTTCTGGATGGTGGGCGAGGAGGAGTTGACAAGGCTCGTTTTGACTGGGACTTCAAACCTAAAGACAAAAAAAAAAAATTACTCTTGTTGGTCTTCAACTAATTATAGCATAGTCCTATTTACTGAGCTTGTATGACTTATTCAATAAGCATACATTTTTAAACACAGCCAACAAATTCAAGTAACGTAAATAGTAGGACTGTAGTCAACCAAGGCAATGGTTGATTGACCAAGACTATGGCACAGGTAGCGATTAGTCGACCAAAAAAAAAAAAACTGAGAATGGAGAAAAAAACAAAAATGAATGAGCAGGTGCAGAGGAGGACGAGGAGAAAAAAAATTTTGTTTTGGCTTTTTGTGGTGCCGATTTGCTTTTAAACAGACCATTTATGATATGAACTTTCAAGCTTTGACCAGAACCGGACAAAGCAAAACTGAAACCTACAGGTCCGACAGACATTAGGTATCAATATCAGAACCTGACCTGAAACTGACAATTAACATAATCCACGTATCAATTATAAAAACAATCCATGTTCTTGTGCAGAAAAACCATTGATTTAACAGTGGATGCTTGTTTCAAGACCATCTTAATTTTTTCCCTCTCTGCTCTGAGGACGGCGCACTGCGCAGTGACAGATGAAGCGCAACACTTTTTTTTTGCAGCGCAGCACGCACGCACTTACACAGAGCTGTTGCTGGACATAGAATCATGTTTACGCATTAAATACATGATATTGATATTTAATCCTTATCACCTATATAAGTGCATTGCATTTTTTTTTACGGTATTGAAATTGATACCATTGCTGGTCAACCAATGAAAATCTTGATTTACCACGACGGCATTGATCAATTAGTCGACTAAACGACCAAAGTTGGCAGCCATCGTAAATAGTGACACTTTGTAAATTTCAGGTTAAAATTTGTTTTAATGTGCATGTCAATACATTTAAAACTACATTAGTTTATCTCAAAGCAAGGCTGATAAAGGTGTGATTATTTTGTTCCTAAAACCATTTCTGGTTTGAAGTACTGTTTTTGCTTTGTGAGGGTGTTGTACCGAGCTGGGGGAGGCTACGATGGGGGGCTCAATCTCCATTCATGGAGAGCCACCGTTCTGCATGTTTTAAAACACTTAAATAAGTAATATGCAATCTCCCAGTCTGCTTTATAACAAGTATTATTTTGTTATATGATCCTTGTAACCACAAAGAGTATGAAAGAATTTGCCCGCAGTTGTAAATAAAAATGTTCTTAGTCTGCTCTGCCTTAACGAAGGTTAAAAAATGTTAAATAAATCAAGCTGGGGATAGTATCACAGCCAACATGGAAAAATAAGCTTGCTAAAGCTTTTATTAGATTGTTTATCTACTCTTACTCCCAAACAACAAAGAATAAGATGGCTTAAGTACCCGAGGCCACAACAACACTGTAGTTGTCCTGGAAGCCACTGTCTGCTTTCATCTTCTCCTTCTCCTCATGATTCTTCTTTTCTTTGTCCTCCTTTTGCTCACTGATCAGTTTAGCTGTGATGCTTGGTGTGTCTGTGCAAATGAACAAAGGAGAGCCATATGGTAAATAAAACCTTAATGCAATATAATGCCAAAAATATTTAAGACAGCAAGTAAAAACTTTTGAAGCTACCCACACACTACACACTTGAAGCGCACACACTTAAATCCATGAATATAGAATACAGTGTATCTGGCGAAATATCAGCTGTTCAAGGTCGCAAGAAGTGAGCCACTAATCATGTACATGGCTAGCTAAAAGCAAAGGGGCACTACAGTATTGAAGCACACAGGATAAGCTGCGTACCCCTGTCCTTCATACCAGAGACCTTTGTGAACTACGAACAGCACATCAAAGAAAACATGAAGGTGTTATCTGGCACATGCTTTTATAATTTGGGCTGAGTTATTCATCAATAATGGTAAATTTCTTACGGACCATTCATATGCTAAAGCATGGTCATAAGAATAACAAATAAGTTAGCAATATTCTGAACAATTTGCTTTTTCATTTGTTATGGTAAAATGTTAACTGGAAACAAAACTATTGGATATTTTCTGAAATTATCAATCATAAAAGCCTATGTTAATCTGCTATTGGATGAGGAACAATATTGCTGTATAACTAGAACGGCCATATTTGTTTTACTAAACTATGTTAGTACATCCAAGGAAGACAGAGATCGTATCAGTAAAATTCTAGTAAGTAGTTTGCGTATCACTCCCAAATACAAATACACTTTCCTGGTTACAATTGAAAGCATTTACATTGAATTACAGAAAAAGGTGCAACTGTGTCATAAGAAGCTTCAAAAACACATTAAATTCATCTTGCAAGCAAACCTCCAAATAAAAAACAAATAAAGGAAATTACCTGGCCGAGTCTGGGCCAGATCTAGGGTTGGGTATCATTTTAAAGCCCGTAAAAATGATCAGACACTTGAAAACTACACACCCTGCTATTGCCTTAAAGACAGATTTTCATTTTACAGACACTTTCCAAGTTCTGGATTTCAATGAAGAGTGAATATCCAACTCATTGGGGGGGGTCCTGCCTGCCTACAGATCTCGCTGGTCTCTGTAGATCCTCTCCCTCTGGAGTCCCCCGTGCATCTCGTCCTCCAGAAGTGCCAAATAAGCTGTGCGTCTTTACGCATTGTGTGCGGGTTCCTTTTTATAACAGCTACAGGTGTTGCAGCCAATTGATCAGCAGTTTGCGCAATGATCATGTAATTTTAATTACAATTATTATTATTAATATAAAACTGCATTTGTGTGTGTGTGTGTGTGTGTCTGGCTACGGTTTCAGCTTGGACCGCGGAACGCAAGGGAGATATGAACTAATCACCGGTAAAAATCCCAGTAAAACTCCAGAAAACAATCACCATGAATAAATATTATCTCCCTGGTAAAGATAGTAGCTCTAACAACAGGTAAAATGATAAACTGGTGATATTACAGCCTGTGAATGCAGTATGAAGACGCATTTACTCGGTGAAGCCTGTTCCGTTTACCGAGGTCCGTGTGTGTTTAATAAGTCCGTGTGAAAGGCCGCATGTCTATGCCTCTGTCCATCCACTCTTTTCATTATATCCATGTTTTTTAAGGCTTTTATTACATAGCGTTGGCTGTCGTCCGGGCCGCCGCCATCTTGGTTTATGTTGTCACCAACGCAAGTTACACATGCGCAGAATGAGTCAAATAACTGTAAAGAGGTCTTATATTAGTCTATTATCTTTTTAAAGTGGTGTTTTTTTGGTGGCTTTATACTCCAGTTACATTTATGTATATAATATGTTCTCTACAATATAAACAGGTTCACAATATAATTATTTTTTATAGTTTGTTTCCACTGTATCCAGAATAATAATAATAATTCTGAACAAGAACTGCTGATTGTTTTGTCACATGATTGTTCCAGGGTTTGAGTTTGTTTTATTTAGTTTCACATCTACCTGTAGCTCTATGTTTTTTAGACTGATGACAACTTGTTTGTAGTTTTATTTCAGAAACTTTCACTTTTACAGTTACAGCTGGAAACCTTTGTTAATTGAATATTCTAGATGCATTACAGCAACCAAATTAAACGATATCAACTAAGTCAATTAATAAAAATGGCCTGTATAAAGGCTTTTTCAAACTAAAAAATGATCTTGTGAAACTCTGTGACCTGTTGACCTGCACAACTCAAAGAATCAGAATCAAGAATCATTATTTCTTGGCAGAAATTCTTTTAAACACTTGCTGTACAGTCAGCTGACATAAAAATCTTGTTTTCAAATATGTAGAATAATTGTGAATTTATCAGTAGCAGTAGTAGTTTTAATATTTTAGTTAATTTTTTGCAGGCACCTTTTTTGTCCGTCAAATGTATTTAAAATAAACTAAAATTAAAGAGAGAATGTTATTTAACTGTTGAACCTGGTCATAATTTTATTTATTTATATATTTTTTTAAATTGAAAAAAAAAAATACGGTCTTGGTCTCGGCTTGTGTCGGTCTTGGTCTTGACTCGGTCTCAACTCCCGAAAGTCTTGGTCTCGGTGCATTCTGGTCTCAGGCAAGTCTTGGTCTTGGATAGTGAGGTTTTGAACACAACACTAGACACAAGCACCGTTACCTCATTTTTTTCTTTGATGTTTATGCACAATTTATGCATAATCAATGTAATCTGTTTTAAATGCATAGAAAGTTTTTGACATTCCACCTAGAATGTTTTATAGACTTTATATAACATACTGTACACATTTCTTGCTTTCAGAGATTCCTAAAGATAGGAATTGTTCTCTTACTGGAAAATGTTTTATTGGATGCTCTGACACATTGGATGTACTGACACTCATTGAATTGACATCCTTGACATTTATTTTATTTATCCAAGTTAGCCACACCATGTCTTGTTCTCATGCAAGTTATTTTGAAATGGTGTTCTTTAATAATAATAAAAAATAATAATATTGTTTGATGTTCATACATGTTTTTGTACTTTTTTAGCAAGAAAGATAAATTTGGGTAAAGGTTGAAGCAAAGTTAAATCATGCAAATAACCACATTGTTCCGTTTTTTTTATTTTTAGACTTCTTAATCTTAAAATGTACAAAAATTTTGCACCATTTTCTTTAATCAATCCCAGGGCATCATTTTCTTTAAAATTATTTAATAGTTGTAGAAGTTACAATTCAGTAAACACATGATGTATACTTTCATTAAAAGCAGTCGATCAGGGGGTTACTGAATGGCGGCGACGGAGTAAGACGTGTCTGATCAGGGCTCCCGAGAAGCATTTTAAGTTGTTCTAGCAAAATTCAGGTTTATTCGGCTTCGTTTTGGATACTGGTGATTTTGACGTCTTAAAAACACTGAAATGGCTTCAAACCTCCGAAAATATAAATAGACTGGACCAGCCGGAGGTAGGCCCAACGCAGCCTCGGACCAGAGTTCACCCAAGACCACAGGTGATGCAGCCCCTCCCTTGCCCAACAAAGCTGACACAATGGCGGACCTGAAAGCACAAATTCTTCTCGACCTTAAAGCTGATATTTCGGCCATGATAAAGAAAGAGATGAAAGAGGCCCTAGCAGAGGATTTCAACACTCTTAAAGTTGAAATACAGTCAGTGAAGACAGCTTTAATTAACACTGCTGCACTTCGTTCGGACAAAGTAAAAGTGGAAGTAAATGACATGGTTTGTCCACTTGGTCAGATGAGGTTGTCGCCTTACGAGATACAGTGGCCGAGTTGAAAGCAGAGGTAAAGGGGCTAAAGGGGAAATGTGACGAGATGGCTCCCCTGTGACGGTGGCCAAAATGCTGAAAGAGGTTTTACAGCTTGAGAAGGAGCCGCTGGTAGATTGTGCACATTGCTCATCCGGACAAAAGAAACTGGGCGAAAGACCCCGAGTGATAGTGGCAAAGCTCTATTATGATCAAGATTGTGCGGAGGTGTTTCATCGGGCTTGTACCCGTGGCGCGCTGCGCTTCATGGATGCACCGGATACAATTCTTCCCGACTACACTACTACCGTGGCCAAGGCTTGAGCAGCTTTTACGATGTGAGGAGGCTTCTTCGCGACCGAAAAGGAGTGCGCTATGGATTACTTTTCCTGACACAGCTCCACATCACAGACGGTGAAGAGGACTTGGAGTTTATTGATCCAGCTGTTGCCATGGCGTATGTGAAGGAGAAAGTTATTCCCGTGACGGAGGATGAACAATGACTTTAAGACTGTAACCCTGCTATCCATGGTCTTCTCAGGTTGTATATTGACGCATTAGTTTCTCTTTGAAGTGTGTTTACTTTTTGTTTGCATATAATCGATATCTTCATTCCACATACATCAGCCACATTCCTATTTTTGTGAGGGGGGTATTTTTGCTCAGTTGAGTAGGCTGTGTAACTTTATTATGCTCATAAATCATTATTATTATTATTATGTTACTTTAAGCTTGAGGCTGCTTGGGAGCCCAAGTGGTTAAAGCAGTATTACCCAGTACAAGCACAGTAATGTGTGGATTTTTTTTGTTCAGAATTGTTGGGTTTTTTTGGTTGTTTTTTGTCTCCTGGTTCAAACAGTAGAGGGGGTTGCTTTACCGGATCTTTGCTATTGGATTATTTCTCTTTTGTTTGCCTGCATGTGTGCAATGAATATGGTTTGTGTACATGTAACACCTAAGGTACTTGTGAAATGGCTAGCACGACAGTAATCAGGTATCCCCTTGGTTGTCCAGTCAATTTTGTAAGTTGGAATGTGAAATCTCTTAATCACACCTTAAAATATAGTAAAATACTTCTGCGGATAGTGAGAGTCTGAGCAAAAAGTGGTCTGGTCAGGTGTTCCAATCTAATTTCCACAAGATCAAGAGGTGTAGCCATTATGATTGGTAGACATGCAGTTTACTGCATCAGGTGCATGCAGATTCCGCAGGGCGCTTTGTAATAGCGGTAGGGATTCACACTCCCTGTCATTTTAGCCTCGGTCTACGCACCAAACTGGAATGATTGTGGCTTCTTTAATATTTTTTTCTCAATGATTCCAAATATGTCAACACACAGTATTCTAATTGTCGGAGATGTCAATTGTATTTTTTCAAAATCTTAATTTTTATGAGACAGTTCACATACATGTTCATTGTTTTATTGCTTTGTCACGTTATACAGATTGTAGATTTTGTAAAATACATTAACCGCTTGGCCACTGCATCAGCTGTCAGCTCTCGATCCTCATCTCCACATAGCGTTACCCTAAATTTCAACAAGGAGAATCACTATGACTATTTTTGTTCGTAAATGACTACCAACCTTTTTCAAACAATCTGTGGAGGCAAATTTCAGCATTTTGCCTTTACAGTAAAGAAAAATTACTTTGTTTCCATCATATCACCGGTTTCTGCGCTAAAAAGACAGCCCACTGTCTCCAAATCCTCTCTTTTTTTTGTCAAGGTCTTTTTATTGTTACTTTTTCAATTATACATACATATAAACAAAAACATTAACATCAATGATGTTTCAAATAAGAACAGTGAAACATCCCCCTTCCCCACCCCATAGCTCCAGCTGAGCTATTCTCATGTTTTATAAACAATAACGGAAGTTCAAACATGCTGAAAAAGGGTAAATTATAGAAAGTATATAAAATATACAAAAAAAATATATGCATATGTACACAATACATACATACCCACATATATGCATACATAAACTAAAAACGAATTGAAAAAAAATAATGAGTGAACAACAAAATAAGTAACTTACCCAAAAAGTGGTGGGATCATCAGCTCTAATTTACAGTATGATAGATTCCATTTTCTCTATGTAAGTGAGAAAAGGTCGCCAGATAGTATAAAATTTCTGGGCACTGCCCCTTGTGGTGTATCGTATTTTCTCATATTTCAAGAAATGAACAATATCATTTAGCCATGATTGAAAACTCGGAGGATGTTTGTCCTTCCATTTAAACAATATCAGTTGGCGTGCCAAAAGAGAACCAAAAGCAACCATAGTTTTGGCCCGACGACTGAGATGCAAGTCATGTGGTATGACCCCAAATATTGCCGCTATGGGAGTGGGTTTTAATGACGTTTTTATGACATCTGTAAATGTTGAAAATATCAGTTTCCAAAACCCATCCAGTTTTGGGCAGGACCAAAACATGTGTGTAAGAGTGCCTGGTGCTTGCCTACAACGGTCACACAAGGGATCAATATCAGGAAACATTTTAGATAGTTTGATTTTGGACCAGTGGAGACGATGCATAACCTTAAATTGGATCATGGCGTGTCTTAAACAAATGGAAGAAGAGTGTATATTTCCCACAGCTTCTTCCCAGATTCTCTTAGAAAGTTCTAACACCAATTCTTCCTCCCAAAAGTTTTTCAACCTGATCAAAGGTTTCAAGTCGTGAGTGTTAATTCAAGAATAAACAAGTCCAATCGAGCCTTTAGAAGATGGGTTCAGTTTTAAAATCAAGTCTAGGAGAGAGCTGGTCAGTGTGGATGGAAAAGAGGAGATAAATGTTGATACAAAATTACGAATCTGAAGATATCTGAAGAAATGTGACCTTGGAATATTGAATTTTGATGTCCATTGATCAAAAGATGCAAAAGTGTCGTTAATAAACACATTTCCAATTGTAGTGGCTCCTCCTTTAACCCAGACATCGAACACTTTGTCCATAATTGATGGTTTGAAGAGATGATTTCTTGTTATAGGGGCGTGGATTAAATTATCTTTTAACGAAAAAACTCTTCGAAATTGCGTCCATATCTTAAGAGTGTTTAATTATTGGATTTGAAGAATATTCAAATATACGTTTAAGTAAAGAAAGATTTGTATTAAGCAATGCATCTTAAGAGGTAGAATGACAGGACAAATGTTCCTATTGAAGCCATTTAGGGGTTGAATCAGAGTTTTGGGATCCTTTCCAGTAGAGTATATTTCGTATATTGGCAGCCCAGTGGTATTGTTGAAAGTTCGGGAGGGAACAAATCCTCTCTTTTGATTGGCCAATCACACACACAGGGGAGCGGGGAGGGGAGGAACCATTTTTATGAGCATAAATCAGTTTTGATACAGACGTCACGCAAAATGTGTTGCAAAACTCAAGCAGCGCAGATTCACACGAGAAAAGTAGTTTAATCATCTGTAGCTGTAGATTCGAGAAGTTGTAACCGGAGAGGTGTGTTGTAAATTATGATCTACGCAAGTAAATAAGAAACATGTGAATAAATGCTGGATTACAAGTTTGCAGCTGTAACTCTATGTGGAAATATCAGTCTACATTTTTTTTCATAATTTGTGACATTAAATTTATTTCACGTGTGTGGATTTTTTTTTACACAAGCTCACAACGCATTCTAGAAGCGCTGACACCACATTTTACAAGCTCTCACATTTTGCAACATATCTACCTTCATAGACATCTTGGCAGCTGAGAATGGCTTGGCAATAAGTGACATGCAGAGTGGCAAGTCTCCGAGGCCAGATAGCTTTTCAGTTGATTTTTTAAAGAAATTTTCCGATTTGCTTTCTCCAATATTGCTGTCAGTCTTCATGGAATCTTTGACTATGTTACTACTTCCATTGTCCATGTGTCAGGCTGTTTTTACTTTGCTACTCAAAAAGGATAAAAATCCCCTAAATTGCAACTCTTACCGACCAGTGTCACTTTTTAACATGCTAAAGTATTAGCAAAGGTACTGGCAAAGCACCTTGAGAGGGTTATTCCCACTATTGTTTCACCTGACCAGACGGGGTTTGTGAAAAATCGACAATCCTTTTTTTTTTAACATAAGGTGAATATTTTGTATTCTCCCACTCCACCTGGTCATAAAGATGAGGTGATAATTTCCCTAGATGCCGAAAAAGCTTTTGACCGGGTGGAGTGGGACTACCTTTTCAAACCCTTAGAAATGTTTAAATTTGGTTCTAAATTTCTGTCATGGATGAGGCTGCTTTATGCTTCTCCATTGGCGGCTATCCTTACCAACAATAATACATCATCCTATTTTCAGTTACAATGAGACACAAGGCAGGGGTGTCCGCTCTCTCCACTTCTATTTGTGGTTGTGATTGAACCATTGGCTATAACCATGAGGCAAAGTATAGACATTAAAGGAATAATATGTACAGTATGGGTTCAGAGCATAAAGTTTTGCTTTATGATGATGACACTCTTGTTTATTTCCAATCCTTTGTCTAGCATCCCTGCTATAGCATCTAGATTCGCTTGGTAAATTCGGGAAAATATCTGGCTATAAAGTCAATCTCCAGAAAAGTGAGATGATGCCCAAAACATCACTGGAAGGAAATTTTTCAAAAACAGTCCCCTTTAAAAGCAATTCTAAAATACTTAAGATACCTTGGTATCTGGGTAACAAGTAGTTATAAAGACTTACACAAGGCTAATTATCTACCGCCGTTGTCAAATATTAAACAAGACATAGCCCGTTGGGATTTGTTGCCTCTCTCCATGGGGGGAAGAATTAATTCGGTTAAAATCAATATTTTGCCTAAATTTCTTTACTTGTTACAAAGTCTACCCATTAATCTTTCAAAATCTAAATAGCCAGATTTCTTATTTGATATGGAATAAAAAAGTATCCAAGAATGGGCAAGAGATACTACAGCTACCTTGCATTTTGGGTGGTATGTGGCTCCCTAACTTTATGTGCTATTAATGGGCAGCAAACATTGGCTCAGTGTTGCACTGGCTAAGAAATGACGTTGCAGTACCTAGCTGGGTAATTTTGGAGAAAGGCTCGATCATATCTGCCTCTCCTGCCGCACTGCTTTGTTCTGAATTATCGTTCCCAAACTGTCCATCTCATCATATTCTTCCGAACCAGTTGTAGTTCACAGTTACATTTTGTAATCAGTGGAGGCGGTCTTTGAAGTCGACCAAGTTATTTTTCACAGCACCCATTTCAAAGAACCATATGTTTACTCCGTCGGTGACTGATGAGGCCTTTAACATCTGGGATGGGAATGGAATACATTCTTTGCACAATGTATATATAGACAGTCCTTTCAGTTCCTTTGAACAGTTGGTGGAAAAATTCAATATTCCTAAGTCGCATTTTTTTTTTTTTTAGATATTTACAACTGAGAAACTTTGTTAGGGCGAGCCTGGAAGAACTTAAGCGGAAATGGGAAACCGATCTGAATAAAACCATAACTCAGTTTGGCAAAAGGTCATACAGAACATTCATTCTTCTTCGATCTCACTTACACATGCTGTGGTTCAGTTTAAAATGGTATACCGTCTGCACTTGTTCAAGGGCAAGTTGTCTAAGTTCAAGCTGGACCTGGATCCTTCATGTGACCGCAGCAACCAAACTCCTGCTACGCTTATGTACACACTTTGGACCTGTCCGCAACTTTTTGGATATTGGCAATCCGTCTTTGAGGCTTTTTCCAGCATTAGTAGGAAAGCGGTACACCCCTGTCCTTTGACTGCTTTATTCGGGGTGGTCTCTGTAGATGCTCCCTTGAGTAGGCATCAAATCGGCATGATTACTTTTTGCTCATTGTTGTCTCGAAGGCTAATATTGTATAAATGGAACGTCCTCCAACATATGGTCATTGGGTGAAAGAAGTTATGGGTCATATGCATTTGGATGCATTTCGTTTAGTTTTGTTTGTGTTTTTCTTGTTTAACATTGTGAAAAATAAAAGACTTTGATTAAAAAAAAAAAAAAAAAAAAGCTGTCGATCAATAACAGCAGTGGCATGAATAAAGACTTTCTTTTTAGCCAAAAAACAAAACTGTATTTTACCCAGCAAAACCAATGACCCTCTGGTCATTCTGGCCTACATGGGACACTGGTGTGATAGTGTGTATTAATTTGCTTATGTTGTGTAGTGTGCGTCATGCTCAACCTGAACTCTTACAAAAAATGAGACATAATGCACAACAAAGACATCAATCTGCAGTGGAACTAAACACTACAAGTGTGAAACGTACCCGAGACCCGGTCCAGGACTTCAGCCAGCGTGGTGGAGATGGGTAGATGGAGAGTGCGGTACTTGTGCCCAGCTCCATACATTGGATGCTGGATCATGTGGCTGGTGGCATTTATGCGTCCTTTGTATAACTGGGGGGTAAAGATTTGAATTAGAATTTCTTCAGCTTCAGGTCCACACATGCCTTTATTTACTTTTCAGAAATAATTCTTAATCAACCAAAGCTTTGCGTCTTTTATGTCTTATGTGGATGTCAAATTATGCATGCCTGAATAGTTGCTTGGGTTTGAATCTAATCATAGGTATCTGGATTAGAGTTTAGATTATTGGTCCAAGCCGCTGCACAAGGCAACCGCACTATTAATCTACCGGCTGCAATACGTTCAATAAAAGAATAATTTACGTCGGGTGTGCCTCGGGCTCGGGCCTACAATAGGAAACCAAACCAATCTAAGCTAAACTTTAACCTAAAGACCCTCTTTCTAACAGGATTAACCAAGGAGCCTGTTTCTTTATAACTGTTTACAGAATACCTCTCCAGCAACTTTGAGGTGCATAGCTAACCCCACTATGCTTCCTTTGAACCCAATAACGGAGCCAAGGAGACTGGCTCTAGCACTTTGAACTTTTCAGTACAAACTCTTTTTACGACTCCACACAAGAGGAAGAACCCCCGTCTTCTCCCACTTTCACAAACGGATACCTTTGGGATGCTGTAAGGTCACAGAACTTGTCCCATTGATCCCTGACCACCTGTGGTGTGTCACACAAGGACACTTCCCAGGCCTCCTCTGGGATGTGTCCCAGTGGAGAAATATTAGTAATTTTCAAAACCAAATGAGAACAAAGAAACTGTACTATGTTTGAAAAGTCACAAAAGAAAACATTATTGGAATGGTTCCCTCAGAAATTTAAATTGTAAATATTGTCTGTCCTATGCCACTCTTTTCAGGTGATTCTATCCCCAACAGAATGCTATTTTAGAAGTTTCATCATTTCAAAAGTGCTTATAATATCAGTAAACATCACAGAAGTTAGTTTAAAGTATCTACTGCAACCATATAGTAAAGAAGAGGCATAACGTGATTTTTGAGAGTAAAATTTAAGTAAAATTTATTAACCTCTTCCTGAAGTAATACTAGGCTATTTTCCAGTCGTGTTTGGTATCAAACTGTCTCATAATACATGATATTTCATGATATGTCGAAAAGATTATTTGAATATGCTGAACTCATTATTATCATCCCTCATGATTGTCATCACATATACACACACCCCAGACACACCCACACACAGCTAGCTGAGATGCTGGCAACTTTAAACCAATCAACAAAACCCATTCTTAGGAGGCGAGCCTCAAAGGTCATCTTTTAAAAGGACGAAAACCGTCCAAAACTTTAGTTTTGGGACGCTGGCCGTTTCATGCTCATCGCATTTCCCTTCCCCATCTATTCATTTATTTTAATTCATTTTTAGTTGAAACGGTTACATTTTTGGAAACAACGGCTTGCTTGGTTCGGACAAATCCAGCATAGTGAGTGCGTAACAGCCGAAAGAAGCCCGGCCCGTGACCCACTGTGGTAAGCCACGAGCCGTTCTCTAACCCAGCTGCGAAGGCCAGAACTGGATTGGCTGAAGGGGCTAATCTGTGGAAACGCAACAGAACTCAACGGTGGCACGTCCCGCTGCGTTTCTTCAACACAGCACCTGCTAGTTCTACCGGACATTATCTTCAAGGTACCTGAACGAACTCTGATCAGCAAGCTTGATCCACAATAGCTCACATACAGTACATACTTCCATAGCTACACACTTACATACACTCACAACATGTTCCACACAGTTCATTTCATTCATGTTTGTCCGTTCTCCCGTCTGTCTTCCCCTCTTTGTTTTATGAGCTCTCTTTATGATTTTATTGTTTGATTTTATGATCTTATTCAAATATGTATCCTGCATTTCTTTTTTAATATTTAGTAGACTAGCATTCTCCTAGAATAGCGATTTCACTTTTACATATAATCCTCACTTTTATTAGCCTAGAAATGCATTTTATCATGATTTAATTATCCCATTTTAATTGATATTTTGACTGTGTTAATTGATGAATTTTGAATAAAAGGTTAAACGTAATCTTTGATTCCTCTGATTCATTAAAGCTGTGTATTAAGGTGTAGATGTTGCTGTACGATCTACTTCCATGGTTTCAAATTAATGGGTTTAGTCTAACAACTAAGACATTTCTCTTGTTAAAAGGACTGGCACCCTGGCAAAATTTGAAGTAATATTAATAATCATAATTCATATTTTCATTCATGTAACCCATTGTTAATAACCTTTATCTTTCTACAGAGCTAACAAAATAAAATCAACATCATTGTTTAAAGCTGTAAGCACATGGCATTAGGAAGACATCCAGAACAAATAAGAAAGACATTATTTTGTCTGATGGAATAATTTTTCATTTTAACTGGAGAAAAGTGTATTCTGCTTCATGATGCCGTGGTGCCTTCTAGTGTTCAGTCACTTATGCAACATTCATGTTCAAAATCATCAAGTTTGGGATTTTCATTAATATTTTCAGATAACCAAGATAAGTCACACGACTTCTCAATAATGTAAAAAAAAAAAAAAAAAAAAGTGTGTGGACATCTAGTACAAGCTAATAAGGTTAACAAAATGTGTTAATGACGTGCATCAACAACAACAGAAAAAAACGAATAAGATGTACGTGCCACACTTTGCAAGACTTTTAGTAATACTGTGATTAATTCTGCATTCTCCAAAAAATACCACATTATCACTAGATGCAAAATTTCACTGGCAACTGTATTAGTGACACCAAAGCTCCTTAATTTGATTATACAATTTTATAACCAAATTACTGTTTTTATAAATGTAAAAAAACCTGTTATGGCCACCTACCCCAACAAGCCCTGGAGTTAAGTCCAGTATGGAGTCGGAACAAGTTGTCTAAAGCAATTATTTAAATCTCTTTCGCAAATGCCGAAAAAAAAGCATGTGTACAAGCAGCTATCAATGATGGAGAGAGAGAGATATTTACCGGACAGGGTGACTGGAGGAAAACCGTGACCTTCTCATCCTCCAGCATCAGCTGAAGGAATAGTCTTCGAATAAATCCTGAGATGTTACCAGAGATTGGCACGCTGCTTCGCTGAGGCGCTGACTGGAAGAGTTCACAGAGAACCTGCCCCCCCCCCCCAAAAAAAGACAAAGACAACATAATTTTTTTTTTTTTTTTTTTTTTAAATTAGTTATTAAAAAAATCTGGTATCAATACAAGTTTATTTCTATATATCTAGAGGTGTTTTGTGAAAATTTAAATCTAAAACTCAATTTCTAGTGCATTTTGCACAGTCTGATGTGAAAGCAGACCTGTGCCATGAGCCGTTGATTATTAGGGTGACAAGATATGCACTGGAGAAAGAAAGCCACTGTCGCATTTTCTAGAGCTGTTCTCTGCTGGGTGGACAGACTTCCAGTCTGTTCAACGGATGCCAGGGAACAGTGCGACCCCAAAGACTGAGGAGGTGCAGCTGCAGATCCAGCACTGAGGGACTGGTATCCTGCATTGGCCCCGGCACTTCCACTGAAGTGGCATAGTAGGAACAGTAAGGCAGTCCACAGCGAATTAACCTCTGGTCCTCCCAACCAGTCCTTCATTGTCTGACTGCTGCCCACTTCAGTGAGGAAACGCAGTACAGGAGCAGTCAGTTCAGCAGCCAAAGGTGGCCTACTGTGTAGGGAAGAGGAGGGCGGATGGTAGAAGTGATGGTGGTGTCTTTGACTGGCAGGAAGTGGTAGGTCAGCATTGGCCAGGAGGCTGACACAGAATTGTGCCAGACTGTGAACCAGCAGTGAAGGTAAGCCTGAATCCAGCAGCTGCTCAATGGCTCCTGGAGACTGGGAGGCAGCTGCCAGTGTAGTTAACTGGGACTCCGACAGATTTATAGGCAGCCTTGCATGTTTGGAGTCATCTGTAAGCCCTGCAATATTTGTGCTGGCATGTTGCTTTTTTCCATCATCAGTCATGGCGAGGCGACGATACTGGGCTTGGGATTGATTGGCACTGGGCACTGATAAAATTCCCACCCAGGACATGAGCAAGGAGAAGTAAGATGGGTGGATGTGACACATGCAACAGAGAAGGCTGTCCACAGCCTTCTTCAGAACAATGTTACACGGCAAAGACATGGTCCAATTATACAGCAGCCTAATGGGGGAAAGCAAAACAACTATTAGACAAACTTGAAAAGTAACAAGACAAATCTACACTCAACAGCTTTAAGAAAAATGCACAATGCGTCTATCACACAATGCTAATCGATGTTCATGTAAAACCAGTTATGTGTTTGTAGGTTTCTTTATAATTGTAGCTTGATGGGTAACAAGGATCCTTGGTGACACTGATCAACAGAATACAAGAACACAGCTGAGGCAAACTGTAAAATTCAATTCAATTTCAAAATGTTTAGGCATTCTTTTATTTGCTCATCTCAATCAGTTTATCTTGTGCCCCAATAAAAGGATCGATCATCTTTACCATCATATTGTGAGATTGTATGCTTTCCTAACAACATTATTGTACATAAAAAACTGATTTTGACCAAATAAACAGTGACTGACTCAAACAGCTCTCTGTTGAGCAGTGCAGGCAGGTCGTAGTCAACCGGCAGCTCATAGCTGTGCCACAAGATGGACGCCACACAATGAAGGTGAGAGGGCGAGGGCATGAGCAGGCCATATTCCCGGGATGTTGCTGAGGAAGTGCCAAGTCCACTGTATGCATTCGGAACACTGATCTTATGGGCTGCCACTTGAGAGGAGTCATGAACCCATTGAAGTAGAGCTTGGATTCTGCAGGGTAAAAAGTCAGTTTTTATTTAATAAGTGGAAGGATTAAAAAATCTTTGCATTTATATGCAACACCAGGGGAGAATAAAAAATCATCAAGGTGTTTGTAAGGATACTATTTACTACAAAATGTCTGGCCGTTCACCTTGACAGATAGTTTTTTATGTTGATGTGCTTTCAACTCAAGGTAATGGCTAAATATTTCAGTTACCTGTCTTTGGTTCCTGAGTCCTGAGTGGTCCCCAGCTGATACAGAATGTCAATGGTAGAGTCTGAGGACAGGCCATTAAGTCTTCCAAACAGCAGAGGGCTGTTTAAATCTAAAATCACAGAAACAAAATAAAATATATTAATGCTGTGAGGTTAGATATTTTAATACAACAATAACATGTGCCCCTTTTGAAGACATTCATTTTATACTATTTGTTCATTGCAAACACGTCCATGGTTCTTAGTCTGTGAGGCCGAGACATTATTAACTGGAGTGCACATAAGCGGTGTGCATGTGGAGCAAAAATAACTGAATTAAATAATGAATTTGCACACCTATAATTTGGGGATCAATAGAAGTGAACAACTTGAGTCTGCTCCTGTTTGGAAACTAATTTTAAGCTCATCTTAAGTGAGAGGCTTGTTCCATTTCATTCCTGCTGACCGCCAGAGGCGGCACTTAAAGCACCAAATGTTACATATGCGCATGTGCAGTTCGAGTATACATAACAAGATAACCTTTGACCCTTGGAAGGCCGAGAAAAGTAATAAGTTCGGTGTCAGAGGTGCATTTCCTTTTTCTTCTCGCGTGCCATGCATACCGCTGTATAGAGCTACAGTTGAAGCTAAAAGAAATAACCAACAGCGTTATCACTTGCTGGTAGCCTTGTGGCCATCTTGGTCGGAGCAGCGGCATTTTTTTTCCTTTTTTCTCTTGTTTAACGCCCCTGCTGTTTTTTGTTTTTTTTTTAGTTTGAGACCAGAAGTGGTCAAAAAATGCTCTAACCTCCCCCTGGTGGACGGTATGGTTATTGAAGCAACTTGTCTGTAAGTTTCGATGATTGGTGAGTGTGTTTAAGTTGTGATTTGTTGGGTACACTCTTCTCCCAAGGATCATTTTACCTCAGTTACGTGTAAGACAGTGGCACCAGTGTTGCATCCCGCTACCATCTTTATGTTTGTTTATGGCACAGTAGAGACCCGTAAACCCACTTTTTTAATGCATTGGATTTATAAAGTGCCTTTTTTGGTCACTCAAAGTGCTGTACATGGCATTATTCTTTCACTCCACACTTAGTGGTGGCAAGCTACTATTGTAGCCACAGCTGTCCTGGGGCAGACTGACGAAAGTGAGGCGGTCATGGTCCACCATTGGCTCCTTTAGCCACCACCAACACACACCACATTAATGGGTGAAGTGTCTTGCTGCAGTACACAATGAAGAATACGTAAGGGGGATCCACACAAGGTTCCTGCTGCTTAACAGAAGGTTTTCCTTGCCGCCATGATGAATTCATGTTGGGTGTGGGATACATATGTATGTGTATATACGTATATATGCATATGTGTGTATCCATAAAATGAAGAGTCCGTCCTTAATACTGCTCTACTGTAAAGTGTCTTGAGATACCGTTATGATTTGGCGCTATACAAATACAAGATTGATGGAAGTGCCTCAGATCTCTTCAAAACTTCAAGTTGGATCCCCACACTGATGAGCACCAGAAAGATTACGTTTTTTCAAGCATTTTTAAAAAAAAAAAAAAAACTTCTTAAAACCCATGCAGCTGTTTTTTGATATAACAAAAATACTTTAAGTAGCTCAAGAATCAAACAGAATGCAAAATGTGACCTTGTTTCTTTCTTTGCTTGTCAAAATACTTTAATTGAAGAAGCATTTGAGGCAATAAAGTAATAAATCTAGAAGCTCCTCGGTGCATTTGGGAAGTCTTGCTGATAAATATGTCTTTGCAATGTTGTGTTTGTGTGTGACTCACTAGCAGGGTCGGTGCCAGAGGCTGCACAGTTTCTCAGCAGAATGTCAATGAGTTTCAGTCCAATGCGAGTTGACTGCAGGCCAATTTTGACCAGCACAGCTTCAATGTTGGGTGAGTGCATGCCACAGTAAGGTGACATCAGCAGCGCAGCACATGTCTGTAACAGGTTGGCAGTAGGTGCAGCAGCACTAGCCATCATAGGCTCCAGGTCACTCACATGAGTCAGGCAATGATGGAGAAGACGCAGCCACCCAATGCTGTGAAGGAGACACGATTATGTTTACAATGTTTTACATCTGATACACAAAAACAAGCTGTTGAATGATCTGCTATTTGTACCTAGTTTTAGAGACCTGGTCCTCAGAAGGCAGAAAAGGATTGTTGACTGTGGCAGAAGAGGTGTTACCAAAAGCTGTTAGACCCAAAAGTTTGATCTGAGACAGCCCTAATGTGCTGGCATCCCGTGGCCTGTGAAGCCTCAGACAAACAGATGAGGCAACCTCTGCCTTGACCAGTTGAATCTTTATGTAAGTCAAACCACTGGTAATGACTGGTGTGGAGAGAGGAAGCATGTTGAGTCCGTCTGCACTGATCTCCACAGAAACTGAGGATGGGCAGGCTGTAGCAAAAAGTTTGATGCTGTTTTTGACAAACAGTAAAGAAACAATGTACTCAGTGATCAGCTGTGAGTTACTCACTAGCAAGGGAAGCAAGGTGTGGCTGGATGTGGAGCTCTTTCAGCAGCACAGCAGCTGGAAGGTGGATGGTGAGGTCACACCAGGCCTCCTCTGGCAGGAAGATGTAGGACCAAGCTGCAGAGCGAGCCCGTCGATGTGGGGGCGTGGCCTGAAGCAGGACCTCAGCAGGTTGAGCTGTGGGGCTACTGGTTGTGATTGTTCCTACAAGGGAACAAAGACATCAAAAGCTTAAATACGGATGTAAATTTAGTTTCAATCAATATTATTGTGCTGTTGCATTTTAATAAAATGAAACAAAAATCACCTAAAGGTGCAAAATTGTGGAGTCCCTCAGCATTGTCCGGTTCTGAGGTTAGCATTCTAGCTTTGAGGTTCCCATCAGCCGTCTTTCCAGGAGCTGAATCCAAAAACTTCATTATGGTGGACACCATGCTTCGTGCTGTATTCACTATTGCCCTAGTGCTGGTCACCATGTTGTTACATATCAACTGCACACCACCTGGTTAGGTAAAAGAAAGACAAAAGAGCCAGACAGTATATTCATTGGACAACAGTAGAGCGAAGTTGCCTGTCCTACTTTAATATTATATATATACTGTATATATATATATATTACAAAGACAAAGTACATTCATCAACATTGCAGTAAATGTACCAGTGTCAGCTTAATGGCTATTTTTCATTTATGTATATAAGTAGCTCGGCATCCACCATCCAAACTCCCTTTTTAAATGCATGAATCACAAATGAACGTGTGAAGGTAACTGGAAATGGTAAATGATGCTCGACAAAAATCACGTTTAATAAAAAAATTAATTAAAAAAAAAGGTTTCACACATACAAATGGTCAGTGTGTAAATCTCCGAGCATGATTTTGCAGTTAAACAAATTGCCTTCTCTTTTTTTAATAATCACTTCATGCATCATGTCAACCCACCCATTTCGTGGAAGGCCTTGAGTGCCTCGCTCGTGTCCAATACCCGTAAGATGAACCACAGCAGAGGCTCTGACAGCTGGCAGGTGGAAAGAGAGCCCTACAACAACATCAGAACAAGCATTTGGCACCATTTCTGTAATGGCGACTGCTTATACTCAAAGTTCTAAGTGTATCAGATTAAAGCTCACCTGTCTGCCCATGTAGCCACAAGCCATGTATGTGAGAATGGGCTGCAACATGACCTGAACTGAGGTGGCTCTCTTGCTGAGGGTGGTTAGAATGGTGAAAAGGCCATCTCCCACTGATATGGCATCCAGACCGCCATGAAAATTCTCGTGTTTGGTCAAGTGGAGGCCACTTGCTCCTTAGGAACAGAAACAACAATCAGCTGGTAGCCAAGGTCTTCTACACCTGACGCCTGAAATATGCATTAGTGATGCACTCCAAGACAGGGGATACCTTTGTTACAAACCTCTAACTGTTTCCTATGATACGATGTTGGAAAAATCCCATCATTAAAAAACTAAAAAAGTTTGTTTACAATGAACCAGCCTTAGCCAAATAGTAGCATGTTTTACTTTTGATGTGAATATTGGAATATTACTTATTATACAAAAAAAATGCTTTCTTCATTTCAAACTTGCATTCACCTCATATTTACTGTGAGAGGGCATCAAGCAGTAGAGCAAGCTTTGGTGAGGCAGGAAGTAAAGCAGCATTCAAATTAGGGCTGAGCAATATTGGCCAAAATGTACAGTATATATCTATATTTTTCAAGTCTGCAAGGTCGTAAAATATGAGCTTCAAATTTAATTGACTTTGAGTGGACTCCATGCTCCGCAGATGTCCACCTGAGTATGTTTTAGCCTTAAGTGAGGAGTGTGTCCTCTGCATCTCAGAACTACGCAAACTTCTTAAGCAAAAATTACTCAATACTATCATTTGCAGTTTGTTTGTTTTTTAATGTAGACAATACAATACATAATGTAATTTGATGCATTTTGCCCATGCAGCATTTCTTACCTATGATCATTGCCATGGCGCTGCTGTTGCATTGGCCCAGTGCGGACAAAATCTGGCTCATTATCTGCTGATTGGAAAGCACCAGATCGGCCACTCCAGCAGTCGGTCCCTGACTGGATATCGATCCTCCGACAACACTTTCTTTGCTGCCACAAACCTTCTCCTCATCTGACACACTGTCGGTTGCTCCACTACCAACAGGTGGCAGCCGTCCACTGAACTCTCTATCCCCGGACAGGGGCAGCTGCACCAGTACATTCACCAACTTTAGTAGGTCAAACATTAGCTGGTCACGTGTTGTTTCTCCACAGACAGCTTTAGCGTCTCCCGGCCGGATGATATTGGCAAAAAGACCCCCAAAACAAGCTCGAGCACCCACAGAGCCATCTGAGCCACTACGGGAAACCACCTTGTCAGAGCAGGTGATGTAGTGGTGAACCAAGAATGTGACGGACTCAATGACGGAAGAGATAGTAGCCACTGACACAACCTCAAAGTTCTGCTCAAGGGTGAACTCCAGAAGTTTCACCTGGGCATCCAAAGGACCCTGGCCCGACTGGAACGGGCCTCTGATGGTTCAGAAACCATAAGATCAATTTTATTACAATTCATTTGAAATATTATAAATAAGTAGATCAATACAAATAATTTCATTTGTAGATTTAGATTTTACAAGAATACTGTTACTGTCATGCTTTAGGTTTCAATTCCTGTGTATTTGGGTGCTTTGACTAGCATATCCAGAACTTACCTTTCAGTGGACAGTATATGGATGAGCTTGAGAAGGAATTCACTGAACATCTGGGGACAAGTGGAGGAGAGGTGGACCTGCAGGCGGCTCAAAAACTCGTGCATGGCTTGAGTGGCGGTGGGTCCCACCTGAGAGCTGTGTTGACTTGTGCCATTGTTGCTGCTGCCAGACAGGAAGCGGACCAGGACATGAACCAATATGGGTTCCGAAACCATCTGCTGAGCAGTGCTTTCTTGAGAGATCATCCCATTGCCAGAAGCTGGAAGCATAAACCAAGGTGTCATGAAAACGCAGAAATTGTGATTGTTTTAAGGTTAAAGATCATGCTGATGTAAACATCTTCACAGTGCGATTATCACATCTTTTTTCAGCAGCATATCACACAACTGCCACATTAACATAATAGTTTGCACTTCATGTAACACCAATGTTTCTCTTTCTTTTTTGGTAAATATTGCACTTTTGAGTAACTGCTCAATTCACTCTCTCTTGTACAGTCTATTCCTGTTTAATGGTCACCTATTGATAAAATGCCACCACCAATCAAAAACAAGCTTTTAAAAAAGTGACACATTGCCACAGCAGTATGGAAAGCAGATTGTGAACTGGGAGTGTGGTGGTTGTACAGGAAAGCTTTAAATGACTGTACTTCAACAACATAGTAGTCCAATACAAAAAAGTAGCCACACCTTGAACCACCAAGTAATGTATGTAGCATAATAACATTGAAAAACACTCATTTTATAAGTTTTTTTTATGTCAGCAGAGAGATTTATTTGGTCTGAGGCAACATTCAAGCATTGAAAACGAAGAATTTCACTTCACAGGACATCTGTCTTGAAAAAAAATAAAGTAGGGCTCAATCCAATCTAACAGCCGACTGTAAAAACAGGCATCTGTAAACTACAAAAACTTAAAGAATGCACATCATCATTGACCACAACAGAAAAAGGAACCGAATAATGGTGTACTGAGATGTGTGTTTAATGCCATATCAAACCTGCTGCCCGATAAGACCAGTGGATGGATTGTTTTTACTGTTTTGGTTTCAACCAGACAAGATCAACCCCAGCCGGTGTTTTACAGGAAACACTCGTCCGCAAAGGGAAACCAATAAAGAGTCGACTACTGACCGCAGGCTGTCATGTTGGTCATCAGGGTGAGTGAGTGCAGAACCAGACACCACGTTCTTAGGGATGTGTTGGGGTACCACGCCAGCACTGTTAAGAAGCTGCTTATAGAGGCTGAACACAGAAAGAAATGAAAGGTGAACTAACTAACAGATTCCTGTTTTACATAAAGTATTTGTTGGTGTCCTGACCTTGGTTGAGAGGGATAGTTGGCACTCGGCTGGCATTGAATAAAAAGATATCTGATCCACTCTCCTCGTT
This sequence comes from Gouania willdenowi, assembly GCF_900634775.1. Classification (NCBI taxonomy): domain Eukaryota; kingdom Metazoa; phylum Chordata; class Actinopteri; order Blenniiformes; family Gobiesocidae; genus Gouania; species Gouania willdenowi. The sequence continues at coordinate 28,476,676 of NC_041058.1, forward strand.
GCTGAGTGAACTGGTGTTGAGGCTGAGCGTTAACCACAACTGAAGCAGGGACTCTAGCTGCCAGGCAACGACAGATTGATCATAAAGTGTGGCTTTGAGCTATACCACAACACTTCTGCATTTGTCAAGGTAAAGGAGGAGGCTTTAAAGAGATTTACCGATTAAAAAAGGATGATGGATTGACAAAAGGTGGATTCACATGACTATATACAGCAAACAGAAGGAAATTACATGCCATTTGTACAATGCAGAGGAGCTTTTAACAAAGGCTTTAAGAAAGATGTGACATTATCTAACATTGAATTTAATATTTAACATAAGAGAGCTCTTGGATATTTGTAATATATTATTAATTTTAGTACATAAAACAAGGCTGCCAACCTGTACATGGTGAACCTGCAGCATGGAGAAGAGCTTGTTGAAGCAGGCACTCAGAATGGGGATTGATGAGGGCTGTACCATCAGGTTGGTGGCAGGGGGAGAACCTCCACCATGAAGAACTCTCAGCATGGAATCATCAGTGCCATTGGAGGCCTGGCTCACTGGAAGTCAGACATAAAACATCATACAGCCATGACATGCACAGACAATGGGTCTCCAGCACGACAGTGAGATTCTGGAAAGAACATTTGGTTTTTGGGTTATAGAAGACGGAACACACTTTAGTTAACACAGTAGAGGTGCAACAAAGCACACTTGTATAAATGTGTCAAACAAGTATAAAATCACATAAGAGTTGTGTGTTTTCCAGCTCGAAGGGTCCAGCAGACATGACAAGAAATGCAGGATTCCTGCAGGTGTTTATTAAGGGTGTCCATGATCATGTAAGAGGACTTGATTTATATAGCGATTTATCCCTACACTGAAGCAGTCCCAAAGCACTTTACATGTCACCTCATTCACTCTCACATTCACACACCAATGGGACAGAGCTGCCATTCAAGGCGCTATTCGACCACTAAGAGCAAGTTTGGGTTCTTACCCAAGGACACTTCGACACAGACAGGTACTGGGATCGAACCCCCACCTCTCGATTACCACGGTCAGGTGGTAGAGTGGTATCCCAGTCCCTCATCTATGAGGAATTGGGATAGGATGTACTCCATACTGTACTCAAATCGAAGCTTGTCTTTGCAGCACTTTTGAAAAATGCAGAAATTCAAAAAGAACCTACAAGTTTTCAGAAAGATAAACAGATAACAAACAAAAATCCTTTGAAAGCTAATTAAAGTGTGACATGATAAAACATAAATTAAAGTAAATGATAAATGGACTTAATTTAGCATAGGGCTTTATAACCACTGAGGTATTCCCAAAGCGCTTCACAATATCAGCTCATTCACTTTAGGGGTTTAGTGTTTTGTCCAAAGACACTTTGACACAGACAGATATAGCCCTGGGATCGAACCCCAACTTCACGATCAGAAGGCAACCTTTCTACCACCACAGTTGACCTTGGTGCAGGTATCAATGGCCAAGACACATTAATCGCACATCGCATTAACAAAAATAAATGGAAAGCTTTTAGATTTGCTTAAAACTCATTTTTCACAAAGCCATTTTATTGGACATATTCCTTTATATAGTGCTCTGTGGTTACCTGTAGATGAGCCTGAAGTCAAGGCTTGTATAATGGAGTCGGCCTGTAGAGTTGCCATCATTTTGAGCATCAGCTCAGCCTGCTGCTCCAGGCCCACCTCCAGCCTTGCATCCAGTGCTGTCAAATGCAGTCAGAAGCTTTAAAGTTAATAGAAGAGGCCCGACAGGGCCATTAAGCCAATACATTGGATAAAGTTGGACCTACACTCACCTTGAGACACTGATACTGACAAGCTCTGCGATGCAGACTTTTCCACAGCAACCGGAGGTTTAGATACTGGAATACCTACTCCTCCGATGTACGGATTGTACCCGTATGTGCCATAGTCGGCACCCCAGTAATCATACCAGGTGCTGCTAATAGGCTGGTAATAAAAGACGGAGGGAATGACAGACATGAGGCCAGAAATACAAAAACATCTTAGTCATCTCATCCACATCATTTATAGGTTCAATGTAAGTGGAACAAGATATTTATCTTACTAAATCTGAGTATAAAAAAAAAAAAATCCTGCCCTTGATGTGAAGCACTGTTTTATATGCCTGTTGCTCAAGCTGGATTAAATTGATAGCAGCTATCAATTGTAATACTGCAGTATTAAACTGTAAAGTCATAACATCACTAGACAATGCATAGAACGTGACAGAAAGACTAAAAAGTGTCTACATACCTTGAACACTTTGGCAGCGAGGGGATCTTTTTCCAAATCAATATCTAAAGGATCAATATCAACATCCATCAGGTCTTGTAGCAAGTCAAAGTCTATGTCTTTATCTTTTTCCAAAGATGAAAGAGGTGGAGCACCTTTGGGTAATGAAAACAGCTTTAATATTGCCAAGCAAGCACACTAGAGTAATACACAAGCAAGAGAACGCTTTCTTTAGCACGTCACTGGGCAATTTTAATGCCGATCCAGCCAAAATTGTTGCTCCCGTTAACAGAGATCAAAAAGGATTCAGACACAAAAAGTAAAAAATAAATCTGCACTTAGGTTTAGTTAGGCTCAGGCAGTTAAAGTACAAATCTCCAACTTTCTTTAAATAATAACTAATTGATCATTTAAAAAGATAAAATTATTTGTATCTGGACTCCCACTTGTACCAAAACAAGAAGGTCAAAATAATATTATGCAGCACTAAAAGAAAGAGAAAAATATTCATGAAAATATATAACAAATAAAAAGATAAGTGTTTTTTGTGTAGAGTATGGTGAATGGACAGGGCAACCCACGCACTTTGGAACACTGAGGAGGTCCCGGGAGTACCTGCGATGATATCAGGCACCAGGGCCTCATTGATGCTCTCTACTAGTGGGATGGGTGCTGGCTGAGGCAGAGATTCATCAGAGTCAGCCCCTGCTGAAGAAGACGAGGCCCCGGTCTCTTCACCCACTACCACCTCATCCATCACATCCAAACAGCCTGGTGACAGCAACTCACCTGAAAGAGAAACAAGCACACTGATAACTTACACCAAAGTCTCTGCAAGGAGATGGACATGTTTTGACTAAAGCGCTAAACGGCAGCAGATTTGCAGTGACACACTTGCCCAGACGATTAACCTGCAAATCCCAGAGCAGTCAGTCCGCTACTGCAACTTTTGATAATAAACCCTGTGTCAGAAACTGACAAAACAACCCTAAAGCTCGACTCCGTCTACGCTCATTCATCCAAACACGCCATTACGGCTGGGAGCTCGTCTAGACATCTAAAAACATCAAATAATTAGGAGAGAGCTGAAATGTCCAAAAAACTTTCAGTTTTCATAACAATATAATGTAAACTTTATTCATCACTGTAATGATATTATTCTCTGCTTTACACCCATTTTCCTCGAGGGGTAGCAGTGGGCTGCCAATTGTAGATGCCCGGGGAGCAGTTGGATTGGGGTTAAGGGACTTGCTCAACATCTCTCAGTGATGGCCCCGGTGAGATTCGAACCGGTGACCCTCCGATTACAATCCCGCTTCCTTAACCATGAGGCCACACACAAAATGAGTGTTTCCGACTCTGTAAACAGTGATTGCAGCATATGGGAGAATAGCCTGTGACACAGGTAAAGACTGGTGCACAGGGTGGCCGCCTGGGCATGAGTTGTCCAGTTTGTGAGGCAGAGGCTCAAAACTAAACAGGCCAAAACAATGTTGCACACTTTCTCTGGGGTATAAAGCAGCGTTCCCCCTGCTGGTCCAACATAGAGACACCTGCCCTTGAGCAACAGGAAGCAGCGCCAGGGCTCGAGACTGCGACCAAAATGATCACATATGCAAGATATTTTCAATGTGTGCAAGTGAAAATTTTATCTGGTTGCATCTGTGTGAGTGCGTATAGGTGACCTTATTTTGGACGGAGCGGCTGAGTGCTTTGTCACGTCCCACAGAGTGCACTTCTCTCTCTCTCGCTCCACGCTGCAGGTGAGCCGAGGAAACGGCGCGCGGTCACGCAATGTGGCTGCGGGTAATGCAACAATGAATGTTTGAGTATTAACACCAATGAGCCCCTTTGGAGTGCGCACGGTCCGCAAACTGAGCCAGGCATTACAAGCCCTTCACTGAGTGCGCGCTCACATTGAGGGCAGAAGTAAAAAGGAAAAATGTGCAGAGCGCAGTGATTCAGCATGGAGGAACCAGAACTGATGGACTATGATACCAGGCCAGATGTTCAGCTGTGGTTCTCTTAGAGCAGGGGTCTGCAACCTGCGGCTCTGGGGCATAATGTGGCCCTTTTGCAATGACTCTATAACTTTAAAAAAACTATAGAAATAAAGTAATTTTTTACAGAGGCTATTAATGATTAATGACAAAGAGAATAAAAATATAACAATTTGTTAACTTAAAATAAATCATGTTGTGCAATGACTCAGTACCTTCCTATTTCACCTCCTGCAACATCTACAGACCATCAACTTTCCTATATCTGTGGCTAACCTGTAAGTTTTACACTGGCAACCAGGGCCGTTCCAAGCTCACAGCAGGAATCTCCCCTCCACGTCCCTCCTCTGGCATGGTAGAACGGACGTGATCACCAGCTCAACTTGGTTCCCACAGACAAACTCGTCATCACGTTAATTTATGACACATATGGCATTGCGTCACCATTAAACGACTCTGGGTTATGGTACCCATGATGACCTACTGCCCATGGACTCTCAATGAGGTTTCAGTTGATGTTAATTTTAGGATGATGATTTTTTATATACCAGGAGTCCTCAATAGGCAACCTCCGGTTCCCCCGGACAGTGAGTATGTGACTCTTTCACGTGTGTTTCTGTTTTGTCAGCATGTGTAAATGACTGTCATCTCTAACATCTGTTATACATCCATATGCTTCACAGCAGTTTATGTGGAATTGATTCCTATTTATTAAACAGTTCTCAATCTCTGAACTAAGGTAGTTCTGATAAAACAGAAATGATACAAAAACATAGGTAGCTCCTGAAGCAGGGAACAGTGAGCTAGAGGCTAGGGTTAACAAGCTAGCAGCAGTACTACATCAATGTTAAATTAGCCATGTCCAAGACAGAATGCTTTTAGTTAGCTCTGCTCCGACAGAAGTCAAGCTGCTGGGCGCTTGCTGGACTTGGCCTGCAACATCAGCCTAAAATTTGTTTGATTTTTATTTAATCCCATTGACTTGATTAAAAGGTTTCGTTTCACTTTTTAGCACAATGTTTAATGCATTAAAGGTGCCAGTTTGATTATATGATAATAGGAAAGCTGCAGTTGACTAATTATGTCAATAGTCAGTCACTATACTACTATCAATACTTGTATACTTTAATTAGTTATAGTCCTAGTGTGTACTGTGATAATTCAACATGTTATACATTTGAAGTAGTTGCGACACTGGACAGCAAGTATTTAACTTACCTGCCAGGATGTCTTGAAGCATACAGGTGAGAGAATACTGAGCCCAAGCTCCCCCCCAGGAGATGTCACCTCGGTTAAAGTCTGTCCCCACAAGCAAGAGCAGCAGGCGTTCCAACTGCTGCTCAGAAACTACCTCACACAAGTGGATAGTGGGTCGTGTGGCATTTGCTATCCTAGCAAGCACCTGAGGAGTATACAAAAGATTTGGTCGATGGTTACAGGTAATAACAAAAAAGGTAAAGAAAGGTTGATGTCAGAATTCCAGCTATGCACCTTGCAGATGAAGAGGAGGAGGTCAGCATGGCAGGTGAAGTCCATGGAAAGGAGGAAGAGAGCCAGCTTCCGCACCACAGAGATGCAGCGTTCATGAGAAAGTGTGAAAGGCAGCGGTTCGACCTCTGGGGCTTCTTTGGATGTTGAGGACTCTGTGTCCAAAGTGGAGCGTGGCCATTCAGCTGTCCGTCGCAAACGTATCAGATCTTTAAAGTGCTGAAAGGAGGTAAAGGCGCAGAAGTTTTTTAAACCGATCACAAATTCAACAGAACAATGACAAGTCTCTAGTACTTTCAGAAAAAACCCTCAACATTGCCTTTTTAGAAATACTATACATTAGGGATGTAAAATTTAATCGTAAGGCAGTTTCAAAATCGATTAATTGGTATCACGGTTTACATCGATGCTGTGAAAATTGAATAGCAGTACTTTTTTTAACCAGCAGAGGGCGCTATCCAGAAGTGTTGGCGGCGGGCGGAATCTGCTAATACTTTCTTTCTGGCCGCCTTATACTCTTAAACATATTCATAAATGATTCCTTACCCCTTTAGCGCTGAAAGAATATCTGTAATATTACGTGAATATCTGTAAAAGTCATGTTTTTCTATTAGCTCTGTCTGCTAGCATAGCATCTCTTCACTGCTATAATATCTGCATGCCAACCGACCACTGGGTTACCAGCGCCCTCTGCTGGTCCAAACAAATATCTGATGCAAATACAATGCATACTGGGTTTTTTTTAAGTCCAATTGTTAAGGCACAAAATACATTTTCAGTTGCACTTTTAAAAAGAAAAAAAACTATTAAGCCGTTTTGTATTGATTACTATAGAACCAGAATTTAAATTATTAGGCTTCTTCTCCATTTGTATTATTCCTTTATTTATTTCATTCAAGATTTAATTTTTAGTTAAATTGCATTGTTCGAATCGTATCGTGAATCGAATCGTATCGGGAGTTGAGTGAATCGTTACATCCCTACTATACATTTGTTGTTGTTCTGATGATCTGCTCACCTTGGATGTGGCTTGTTTGAGCTTTGCCTGCTCCACCAACAGTTTGTAGGAAGAACCTTTGTTACTCTGGATCTTCTCTTTTTCTATCTGCTCCACCAGCGCTTTCTGTTTTGCTTTCAATAGATTTAACTGCTGCAAATAAAAAGGCAGGGTAAATATGGAAACTTGTCTACTGCAGCTTGTTATGGTACCCATGATGACCTACTGCCCATGGACTCTCAATGAAGTTTAAGTTGATGTTAATTTTAGGATGATGATTTTTTATATACCAGGAGTCCTCAATAGGCAACCTCCGGTTCCCCCGGACAGTGAGTATGTGACTCTTTCACGTGTGTTTCTGTTTTGTCAACATGTGTCATCTCTAACATCTGTTATACAGTACATCCATATGCTTCACAGCAGCTTATGTGGAATTGATTCCTATTTATTAAACAGTTCTCAATCTCTGAACTAAACATGCTTTTTAGTCTCTTGTCTCTGCCTTACGTGGCTTGTAGTGTGTCTGTGATGCGCTCAATGTTCAGCATCTTACTTCCTCCTGTCGGAGAGAGCAGTAGTTCACACCTCTTTCTATTATGGCAACCTGGGCTCAGTTCATTAGCAGTGAAAAAAATCCAGTGTGCATTCTGAGGTAAGATCCTTAATGCACCAGCCTGTTTTCCCTGCTGGCCAAAAACCCAGATATACGAGAGGGTTGTGTGTGTCAGGTGTATTAACAGTGATCAGCCGGTTTCCAATGGTGTTCCACTGTGTCAACTCCGCAAAGGGAAAAAGCTGTTTGTTTTTGCAAATTAATTTTTGAAGCAATCCGGTAACTGATACTTTTCAACAAGTCAGAGCCCAGATTGATCGAAGAACAAATACCGGTACCACAGTCAACTCACAAATGAGCATTTGTGCCAGTGTCTACACCTGGCCATCATACCAAGTGTGGCTAAGTTCAAAGTATTGACAAAAGATGCAAGATCCAATTTTTCTAATTAAACAGCGTAGTTTATTAAAACAATTAATCAATATCACATCCGGATATATCTTTAACAAAAGATTCTATGGAGGGGTGGATTTTTTTTGTTTAACTGAAATGGGTATTGTTAAGGACCAAGACCTTTATGTCAAATCCTTTGTAATCTTCCTTGCCTCAACTCGCCCAGATCTCCTCACACAGCTCTGATGCTGTCCTACACCTGCACCTAATCAGCTGGGGAATAAAAGACCTGGGAAAACACCAGACCAGGCTGACCGACCAGTGGGTCCTCCACTGCAGCATTTCTTCTTTTGTTAGACTTTTATTTTGATGTAGTAGATTTATTCTTTGTGGCACATTTACATCTAATTTTTGTACAATAAATCTTTTAATTTTTGGACAACCCACTCCCGTCTTATGTTCCCCACCTGGTAAAACATTTTTTTGTTATTTGATCCATCGTCCTAGACCTATCATCCTATGGCTCGTAACAGGTACATTTGTTTTATTTTAGTTTGCTAATTTTTAATACGTGAGAACAGCAATGCATTTTTTTCTCTTTTCTTGTAGACCTTTATATGACGCACCGTGAGAAAACCATTAACAAGTTGGCATGAGAGAAAATGAGGTAAAGGACAAAAACCTTCATTTTCTGAAAAAATAGTGATTTTCGGATTTCTACAAAACATGCTAGATGAACTTAAAAATTCTTCAAATAACCCTATCAGAGGTTTTTAAAATGTTTTTAAAATGTAAACAAACGTAAAACACATGGCTACTTAAGCATCCATTCTGATAATGAGTCCGATAAAACGCTGCTTCGGGATTATGTGTTTATCACAGCACGGACTCTGGTTGGATTAGAGTCCAAAGCTGCATGGTGAATGAACAGTCAGTATTCGGGTTCGGGCCATATTCAGATGGCCACTCCGGGTCGCCTCTAACTTTGAAGGTCCGATTAAAGCTAGCCTCTGAGGCACGGCAGCCGCAGTGCACATGCCCGTAACACAGAAAGTGTTGTTTCCTTTTTTACGCAAAGACGGAGGGGGAAGTGTTTTTCAAAAACTTCCACTCTGGAGCCGTTAATAAAAAGTTCAGTTTTCAAGCACCTTAACTGCGTTGCCGTGTAAAAAAAAAAAAAACAGTCAAAACGCAACAAAACTTTTGCATTGTCACTTCTTGTTCTTGTTTAAAATGGGGCCTTTTAGAATCTGTAAATAACTGAAAATGCCCCCTGGGCAACATGTTCCTGGTTTTCTCGTGGCCCGTCACAGGCCATTTATGGCTTGAACAATTAATATTCAGTTCTATTTTTTATTTATATATATTATAAAAAATTGACCTTTGAATTCTGTGTGGACTTTTAAGAATTTTATTTGACTACACCGGTTACATATACAGTAAAAAAGGCTATCATCAGTAACACACTAAGCCGCCAGGGACTCAAATCCTGCAGTGCCAGACGTGTCCCCCTGCTTAAACCAGTACATGTCCAGGCCTGTCTGAAGTTGCTAGAGAGCATTTGGATGTCATATGGTCAGATGAAACCAAAATAGTACTTTTTGGTAAAAACTCAACTTGTCGTGTTTGGAGGAGAAAGAACACCATATCTACTGTAATGGAGGAATGGGCCAAAATACCAGCAACAGTGTGTGAAGACTTACAGAAAACGTTTGACCTCTGTCATTGCCAAGAAAGGGTACATTACAAACTAATGAGATAAACTTTTTTTATTGACCAAATACATATTTTCCACCATAATTTGCAAATAAATTCATTAAACATCCTACAATGTGATTTTCTGGATTTTTTCTTCTGACTTTGTCTCTCATAGTTGAGGTATACCTATGATGAAATTTACAGGCTCTTTTTAAGTGGGAAAACTTGCACAATTGGTGGCTGACTAAATACTTTTTTGCCCTACTGTATATATACACACACACCATGAAAAGTTATATATTTGACCTTCAACCAATTTTATGATGGAATAAAAAGTGTATAATGTTTGGTAGTGTTTAGTTTGAAACACATTTACCTGTTTGTGATGTACAAGCTGCTTCCGGATCTTACGCGAGTAGAGACGATCCAGACTGCTGCTGCCTTTTGCTGACCTGCTGGAGTTCTGAGTCTGAAGGCTGTTATTGATGAAGCTCCACTGAATACCTGACAGGTGAAAACAACAATGCCTTAAAACACAGGCAACTGTGGATTTTCCATTGTAGTGATGACAGATACATTACTATAAACAATTACATATTTATTGTATGTAATTTAAATCAGTTATTCTCAACTGGTGGGTCAGGACCCAAAAGTGGGTCGCGGACCTGTACTGGATGGGTCGGAAACAGCTGGTCAAAAATAAATACATAATGTCTCTCATAATGAGCTTGTATTTTCTTTTGAAAGACACTTTTCTTTTGACAGGCACATGTTGTACAGAAAAATATATGGATTTATGTTTAAAAAAGACTTTATATATATATATTTTTTTTTTTTTAAATACTAGCTTTGGCTGGTCACATTCTAAAAAAAAAAAAACAAAAAAGGTGGGTCACGATTTATTGACCGTGGCAAAATGTGGGTCCCAGGGTGAGACCAGTTGAGAACCCTTGATTTAAATTATTATTTTATATATAAGTTATAAATAATTCATAGACCCGCATCTATTATTTTTAATACCGGTTCCAACAATCGTATTATCCTTTGTCAAACTCCTGATGTTTTCGGACGACACAACTATCATCGAACTCATCTAGGATGGAGATGAGTCCACCTACAGGTGGGAGACAGACCGGCTGGTGTCCTGGTGCAGCCAGAACAACCTGTGGCTAAAAGTAGCTCTTAGTGATGTTACTCTTAGAAATATCTTAGATTTCCTCGCATTTTACGTTTTTTCTTAAAATTTGTCCTTGTTAGAATAGAAATAAATCACAAAGCATCTTAGGCCCTAATAGAACTCCTAAGGTGAAAAACTATTAGGAGTAGTGAGGAGGACTTTTAAAAAGTCTAAATTATAGCAGCCTTTTATTGCTGCACGATTTGTTCGCTCCCTTGCTTGTGTGCCGTAATCGCCGCCCTCGCTTTGATTGCAGCAGGTAACAGTGCTTCAGAATGGTATCTTGTGCCACACAAGACAATAAAAGATGAATTGATTAGCAGGGCCAACAATAACAGTAATAACTGTCAGTTGTGTCTGCTCCACCATTAATATCAAATACATAAAACGGTAAAATTACCAACGTGGACAGTTAAAGGCGCAGTCCACGACTTTCAATCCCTCTCTCCCCCTCCCTCCCCGCTGCTCTCTTGCCCTGCCTCCAAACTTTCCGAAGTCCCTCCGTCAGAGGAGCTAACAAGCTAACGTTAGTCCGACAGCAACATCACAGTAATATGCACTGTTAAAAGCATATTACTGCAGCGCTTCTCTCTCTATGAGTGCGCGCAGCAGCCACACGGAGGCTGCTGCGCGCACTCAAACAACACGTGCACCACAGAGTTCTAGTGTAACAACTAGTGGTTTACCTCTTATATAAATGGAAGAACTTTTAATGTTGCTATTAATGATGTAATGTCTAATATGTCGAACCTGTCATGTGGAGTAGCCCAAGGCTCTGTTCTGGGGCCTGTTTTGTTTTTACTGTATCTAATGCCTCTTGATCAGTTGATCCATGGTTTTAAAAATGTCTTATTTTTATGCTGACAATATCCAGTTGTACTGCTTCTTTAATGACTCAGTTTCACTTTTTATCTGAGTTCTTAGATTGTATATCCTGTATCAAAAAGTGGTTGTCATCAAACTATCTCCAGATGAATTCAAACAAAACAGAAACTCTGATCATTGCTCCTGATAAAAAGATCCATCTGATTAAAAACTCCCTTGGTGATCTGGGCTCATCTGGTAAAACCAGCCTCGGTCTTCAGGTCAGGGTCTCCTAAAGATCCCAAAAACAAAATTTAAAACCCAAGGAGACCTGGCGTTCCAGGCTGTAGCCCCCAGACTCTAGAATAACCCGCATCAGTCTCTCCGGGAACTTGTGTGGACACTTTTAAAAAACTGTTGAAGACTTTGCTTTTCAGGAACGCTTTTAGTTAACTGGATTTTAAAATGTTATTATCCTTTAGTGTTACTGCTTTTATGATGTATATGCACCCATGTTTTATGATTCTATTTTGATGTTGCACTTGTATTTTCACCACTTTATGATTTTATCTGCAAAAAGCGCTTTATAAATAAATGACTTACTTACACAAACTACTAGTTTCATGGAAAGCTGTCCTTATATAGTGACAGCTTTAGAAAATGACAAAAATTCACTTTTATAAGAGTTGCAGACTGCACCTTTAACTACAATAAGTAAATTAATATAGTAATTGGCTTGTGAATGAGGTTTAATCATTTTAAGCTGTGTACATTAATGTAATTTTGCTGAATTAAATTAATTTCATGATTATATATTTCTTAATGCAGTCCAAGTATGATCTGTTGATTTTATTCTCCATTCATTACTAGGAGCACAGAGCGCTTTTATTTCTTTTCTCCAGACACAAAAACAGGCTCTTCACTTCTGCTACCAGCTTCATGAAAACAGCCCTAGTCCCATACTGATCCCACACCACCAACACCACCTCCAAAAAGACAATTTTACCTGCAGCACTTTTATATATGTATATATGTATCCTTTATTTATCCCTTATCTTTTATATTTACCATTATTATTATTGTTTCGGTGAGCTTTTTGTTTTTTTGTTCTTCGCACCAACTGCCAAGTCAAATTCTGTGTGCTGTTTTAAACTGTACTTGGCAAACAAAAAGCTGATTCTGATTCTTTCTGAACAAAAGTAATTTCCCCCTAGGATTATTAACGTATTTCTGATTTCTGACAAGCTGATTTACTGGAGACAGACCTTATTCTTGTTTAAGAGTAAAACTGCAAATCCATACAATTCTGGACAAATACTTAAAAAAAAAAAAAAAAAAACAGAATTGAGTTTGAATATTATGGGAGTGGACGTCATATACCCGTGGACGATTTCTCTCGCTCCTTCACTCCAAGATGCTTCTTTGCACCAGAGGCCTCATCTTCCATACTAGCTACATAATCCAACAGCCTGGAAACCAGCATGACGACCCAACTGATCATTGGAATATCCAAAACACCTGGAAAACACACAAACTTTCTTTTAACAAATCTGATACCTTCAGGTACATTTGTGTTTTGATTGTGCAGAAGGATGTTTATCAGCTCTACAGAATTATTTACCTTCAGTCCTGTGCTGAGCTGTAGGTAGTGGCTGCTGCAGTGGTGACAGCAGGCAATCCAGGAGGTTCAGTAGACCCTCCAACACACCACTGTTACTCAGAGATCTTTGTCCAATGCAGGATAGGAGCATGAATACCCTGGAAAAAACAATAATGTTTCATTGTCCCAATGAAACAAATAGACTTTGTTAGCCTTCTGAGGAGTTTTACCTGTCCTGGGGGAAGATGAGCAGTTGCTCAGAGTTGTAAAGTTCCTGCAGTACATTGGAAAGGAACTGGCCCCACCAGTGCTCACCTCCACAGAGCTGCACCAATAGCAAGCCAGCATGAAGGCGGATCTTAGGTGTTCCACTGAGACAGAGGTGCTTGAACAGCTCCTCACATGCCTGAGCATGAAAGGTAATCTGCAGCACTGATGGCACACTGTGGCCTGAAATCATACACACACACATGCATTAGAGTGAAACATTGTGTTAGACATGTTTTAACAAACGTATTTTCGTTTACCGTTGTTGGAGTGCAACAGGCTGAGCATCGTGTCCAGCAGGTAGCGGATAATGGTCCTTAACTGCTCTGTTGAGGAGTTTTGGACAAGTTCCTGAGCCTCTGGAGCACTTGAGGAGGAGAGTGACTTGCGACTTGCACCAAGCGAAACACGCAACCTCTGAACAGCATGGTGAGCCAAGTTAAGTTGCAGCTGTAGCTGGATGCAGTCTTGATAGGCTGAGAAAACACGCTGGTCCTCCTCCACCACTTTGTCTGGCTTTCTTAAGAAATATTGGGCATTGTTGGCACTATTCAGAGGCGGCAGGTCAATGTTTTGAAGGAGGATCTCTAGACGATGGCAGGCAAGGTTGTACCTAAATCACAGAAAATTAATTATGGAGCTGTACCCAGAACACAGTCAGAAAAACAAAACTGACTGCATTAAGCAACTAATCATGCTGCTACAAGCTGTTTTTGTTACAGAGTAGCTTGTTGCTTAAAGCCCCCAAGTTTGACATTGTGAAGACAATGACCCACCTGCATTGGATGTCCTCCTGCAATGCCACCATCATCGTTAGGTGCTGATCCACATCGGGTTGACTGGCAGCCTCACTCTCTCCTCTAAGAGGATCATGCATCAACTTAAGCTCACCCTCCCATGGCAGGATGTAAGTGTGGCCATAGTAGAAGCCAAGAGGAATCTTCGCCCGAGCATTGGTACTGCCATAACGCCCAATCACAGTGATCTGCATGGAAGAGGCAACAGAAAAGCAAAGGAGAACTTAGACCCAGCATTGTGGAATGTAAAAAAGCCTATTCACTTTTAAATACAATAAAGGCAAACAGACCTTCATGAACCTGCAGACAGGTGGCGGCAGCAGATCGTGCAGAATCAGAGAGTGGGTGCTTATGTCAGTGGCAACTACTAATCTGCGCCCATCCACTTCCTCACCCAAAGTCCAAATATCTATGGAGAGAGAGGCCAGGTCAGCACAGGTTGGGATGAGAGCGTCAGTTAACAGGACAGGGCGGCCAAAGTCCAGTGTGACAAAGCGACGTGCTCCTAGGAAAAAACAGAAACATTTTTTGTCACAAACCAGAAAACTGTTGAATTTGGAGGTAACAAAGCAACATTGAGGCCACATAACATACCAGAGTGCATTCGTTCTATGATGATTGATTGGTGCGGAGGCGGCTGCAGGTAATGTGAAGCCTGCGAAATGGCTAAAGCCAAACCACTGCCGATTGGGTTCTGTGGAATAAATAGAATATTTGGCTGCTTGAACAAGTATGTACAACAACTCTAAAAATAAATAAACAGGCTTAGCTTAAGGAAACACCTGGCAAAAAAACACTTAACACTTTAGGATCACAGGTAGAGTACAATCAGGACAGGCCTCCAGTTTATCACAGTGCTAGCACACACACGCACAGATAAGAATACAACAAATCTACAATGAGTGTGTATTAAAATATACATGTGGCTACTACAATGCAAATCGTTCAATTCTCAAGTCAATCAAGAATCATCGCTCCTAATTAGGCAGCTTGATACTAACCGCCTTGGATTTCTGGGTGTTCTTGTGTGCAGCCAGGTTCACGGGCCCCGCGTCCATCATGGAGCCGGGGAACAGGTGAGCCAGCTCAGCACTGAAGGCTGCAGACACAGCCTCATTTGGTGGTGTAAGAGGAGGAGTCATGAACAGGGGTGTGGTTTTGGGTGTTGGTGGGATGACATCAGACGGGTGAATGAAAAAGCCTGGGGCAGAGGTGGCGTTTGAAGGCACAGAGTTGTGAATGGGTCCCACTCCTGAGGCGGCGGCGGAGGTGGTTTGGTGTAGTTTGGCCTCTAGTTTGGCCTTCTGCTTACATCACACACAAAAACATTAAAAAAAATTATTTCAGTGTAAGATAAACTCCAATAATTTAGTAAAAGAAAACCTTGTCCTGAGATTAATTTCTTATTTCATATTTATTAGAAATTTGATACACATTTTTGGTTTCCTCTAACTATCCATCTTTACAATGCAAAAGTTCAAATTCACTATAAAAAAAATTCTGAGCATCCAGAAACAAGCAGCATTTATTAAAGACAATATCTGTCAAAGTTAACATGTTATCACGTTAATGCATTATCTTATCAGTGCTAATTATTTGAACATGCATTAATCACAAATTTCTTTCTTTTTTTTTAAGGCATCCATGATTCATTGGAGGGTAGTTTGTATCGTTGCAGGATTGTAATCTTGCCACAAGTATGAGCAAAAAAAACTTAAAAAAAAAAAAAACTGATTAAAAACTTTAATAGCACTATTAAACATGAAAATATTTTCCAGCTCCAATATGAACCAACTACTCTCTTCACCTGTTGCTGCAGCTTCAACAGCTGCTGTTGTTTCTCTTGTAGGACCTGCAGCTGCTGTTCTGCTGACACCATGGCGTGAGACAGTGACTGAAGAGCTACCTGAGCCGCTGAGCTCAGAGCGGTGGAAGCTTCACCCACTGTTCCTGTCGTTAAACTGCCCATTGTGGGCGTCACACCAAAGGTACTCACTAAAAGTAAACAGGACACGTTCACAAAATGACCAGTGTAAACAGAAAGGCTCCAGAAAAAGACAAGTAAAAATATAGGAGGGTTACCAGTGAACATGGCATCATCTCGTTCAACCCGCGTGCCATCGCTGGTAGAAATACAGGTAAAGTGCAAAGGCTCCACCTCTAGAAGACCAGTTAATGCAGTAAAGCTGCCCTCTGCTGCAGCACAGCTGCTCACTTTTCCATTTCCTGCAACAAAATAAAAAAAAAAACAAATCGGACATAATCTCCCGATCAGGACTCGGGTATTTATGTATATTTATTATCATTATAGGGGCGGGCGGTATACCGGTTCATACCAAATACCGGTGTATATTAGTGCTCTGGTTACGGTGTAAATGAATAAGAAAGTTCTGAAGCTGCAGAACTAGTAGAACATAATGACACAGAAGAACTTGTGTCAAAAAGAGGAGCCCTGTCTGTTGTTGGGTCGGCAGAGCAAGTTGGACACAGGTAGAGAGTTAGACCAAAGTTCTCAGACGTGCTCCCACACATTTGCGAATAAAGGAGTTCAACAGCAGGTAAATCCCTACAACATTTGTTCTGTTTAGAAGAGACAAAACATATCGTTAGCCTCTCTGGTAACTAGCCTGATGCTAGCGTGTGTGCGCACTGTGCACAGATGTTCGAGGACGTGTTTGTGTGCACCGAACAAGTGTTTGTTTGCACGTGAATGCGTGTTTGTGTGTGGGAATAGACCACATGCGTCAAACTTATGGCCCGCGGGCATCCAATTTGGCCCGAAGGAGTAAGTAAAAAATTATAGCGAAAACATGAATCATTGTGTAAATGAAACTCAACACTCTTAAGTCACATGATTGCAGTCATATTTAATGTTGAAAAAACTCAAAAATCTTACAAAATCTTTCATTTTTCCTCCAATTATTCCATAATCTCTCCCTTAATTAAATAGTAATTGGTCACTAGATTTAGGAAATTTAAAGTGAAGATACTGTTGGGACTGATTTTATTTTATGTATACGGAAAAGTGCAAACTAGGGCACAATAATGTTGAAATTACTCGTTTTCCTGCATAAAATCTATGGCCCACAAGCGATCAAACTGCTCCGTATTTGGCCCCTGAACTAAAATGAGTTTGGCACCCCTGGAATAGACCACCCCAAGTCAATCAACAGCAATATTTGTTATATCAAGCGCCTACAGCAGGACGTGTAGGTATGTTCTAAATCAACCTCCATCTGCAGACATCACACGCTTTATTTAGTAAGCAGCTAATACTTTACATGCTCTGCACCTGCAATGCCAACAAAATTAAGTTGTCATACTTTTCATCAACAAAAACATACATTTCAATCTGTGAAACTAAATGAGGACAGTAACGGTGTTTTTACACATGCCTCTTTGCTCCGCACCATGTTTCGCTTCCTCAGATACTCCGGTCTTTTTGCGATATGTGAAAGGTCACTGCAACTCTGGTGCGGAGCAAACAAGCGAACTCTGGTCCTCTGAAAAATGTAGGTCTGAAAAAGTGAGCAGCCGCGTTGTTTGGAGCTCCTCGAAGTTGGTTAAAAAAGCCCCACTAAAACAAGTTAACTCGATATACAAATGCTTTACATCTCGTAATGAGTGGAGACACTCAACGTGAAAGCCACAGAATCAAGAAATCAGCAGACGAACAGAGCGGGGCTAGTAAATATCAGCAGAGACATAAAAGACCTCCACCAAATCATCAGAAAGGAGCTGCAAATATTTAAGAACAACATAAAGAGTGAAATGAAACATGAACTGACTTTGCTTCGAGAAGACATTGACCACAAACTCCAAGAAAATAACAAAGCGTTACAAGACCAAAAGGCTAAGCTAACCAAAGCTGAGGGCCGTATAACCGAGCTGGACGAGTGGAATACCGATGCGAACGGAGCTCTGCTGAAACTACTAAACCAGACCCGACCAATGCAAGACAAATTAACGGATAAGGAGACTAGGTCACAGAGAAACAAAATCTGCATATTCGGTCTACCAGAAGAATCTGAAGGAAATTCAATGATAAACTACGTAGATCAACTATTGAGAACAGAATTGGAGCTTCTTGAGGAAATACAACTGCAAATACAGAACCCCGCCATTAAAACGGAGCGCAGGTGCCCCTCCGAGATCAGTAGTCATCAACCTCCTACAGTTTGAAACCAAAATGATTCTGAAAAAGGTGTGGCAGAAGAAGGTGATAGTGGGAGGAGAGATAATCGGGTTTGACCTCGATTACCAACCCAAGATTGTTCAGAAACGTTGATCATACCTGGGCATAAAAAAAAGCTATTAAACAGGTTAAATTTACATAGAAATACATCAGAGGGAGATTATCAGCACACCAGGACTTTAACTATAACTGTTGTAATTCATTACCAACCGACAGAGAGGACAAGTTTAAAAAATGTTGGACACTTCTAGACAGGGTAGAGAGCCTCAAGATGGTTATACATCAATGTCTAAGGATGGGCCCTCATGCAAAATGAGGATTCCCTATCCACCCTCCAACAGGGACTTTGTCTGGGATGCTCTGAAAGTGGTTATTCGGCGAAGGCTTACAGCAAAAACGGCATCACTAAAGACATTAACAACATACAAGAACCAAACTGAAAGATTAAGGGAATTGGAGCAGCAACATGCAATTACAAAAGAACATAGAGTATCAGCAAATTCTGGAAACTAAAACCAAAATTAATGACATACTATTAAATGAAACAGAAAAAACAGAAGCAGAAAAAACAGAAAAAATGTTTATATCTAAAGCCGAGTTATTAAGAAATGGGCGCCAGAGCCACAAAATATGAAAGCCTATATACACAACCCCTAGCGGCAGATGAGTGAAATGGAACCCTTCTTAAATCAATTGGAATTACTAACAATAGGTACCTATCAAAATATCTTAATGGCAGATATCATTCTTGAAGAGATAAATAAAGCAATCACTTTGCTAAAAAACAATAAAACCCTGAGTAGCCATGGCAATCCTGCAGAATGGTAAAAAAATGTTTAAACAAGAGCTGATAACAGTGATAACAGGTCTCGGTTCGGCTCAAGCGAAGCATGGTGCGGTCTTTAACCATGTGAGAAATGAACCAGGAGCAGACCTAGGACTTTACATTGAAGCGCAATGTTAATGGAGCAACTCCATCAGTGACAGCGCAGCAGCAGCCAATGTGCCGCTGCGTGCCTGCCGTCACGATAATAGACACGAGCACACATTCACAACCCAGTGCTCCAGCAGCAATACACACACATCCATTAATCCTTCCGTCCATCCATCCATTTTCAGAGTCGTTGTCAGCAAAAACGTCACATTTCCTCACTCCCTTCCGTATTTCTCCCACATCATTCATTTATTTCACTCATCTCTGTTTTCCCAAACTGTTCACATGATCAGCAATGGCTGCACATTTGACTGCTCTGTTTTATCTGCGTATATATACTCATATCTTCACACATTACACATGCTTACCATTAAGTTACCGGTGATATGACGGCTCTGAGCGCTGACAGATATAGACGGAGAGGAGTCATCTCTGTGTTTATGTAGAGCATTAGCACATGTTGTTGCATCGTGTGATTATGGGTTATTTTTGAAAGATCATTAATGACTTTTCTGCGGGGATTATTTTAGGATTTCCTTTGGGAAAACATAGGAAGAGAGGCCAAATATAGGACATGACGGCACGACTGTCAGTAGTGACAGGGCAGCGCCACATTGTCACGGCATTGGAGGTTTCTGTCCATTCGGAGACCAAACGTTTCGCTTGAGTGACGTAGTTCAGAAAGTTTGGTGCGTTTGGCAAATAGAATGTGTGAAAGCGAAACGGACTAAACTGAATCGCACCGAGTCCACCGGACTATATGTGTGAAAGCACCCTATGCATTAAGAGTGTAGTTCCTAAAAGCACATTACTGACCTTACTTTACAGCACTGAGGCCCTTTTATTTTCTTATTTGTTAACATGCCTGTTGGGTATTTTAAGATGAGGCACTATCCATTTTTATATTAGACATTTTTATTTAATATTATTTAATCTTACATTTAAGTCTAAAGTGGATTTTTTTTTAAAACTTATTTATTGCTTGACTGATCAAGCTACGTCACAGAAGTGCTCTGTTTATGGTTGAATGATAAAATAAGGTGTATAAAATAAATAAGGGACATCCTGGATCTGTTTATTTGCTCTTCTTTATCAGAATCAGAAGAATCAGAATCAGCTTTATTGGCCAGGTACAGTTTAGAACAACACAAGGAATTTGACTTGGTAGTTGCAGCGAAAGAATACACACCGGAGCAGCCATTTGCGGCACCCACATATTTAGGTGAAAAAGGGATGAACAACAGGAGGAGAGGAGGGGTGAGGGGAAAAAACGGCCAGTCTGAAACTGATTTCCCTAAACAAAGAAAGCAGTGTAACACCGCCTCCGCAAACATAAATTTAAGCAGAACACAGTCAAAGAACATGAGACAAGGCACGTGGGTAGGGTTGGGTAGGAGGTGGGCTGGGGAAGGGGGTCGGGTGGGAAGTACAACAGGATTACAGCCGTTTTAGGACATGGGCAAAATGGCGGCTCTCCATGGTTTATGCCCTAAGGTAGGGATGCAACGATTCACTCAACTCCCGATATGATTCGATTCACAATACTGGATTCACGATACGATTCTCTCACGATTTCTTTTACAAATTGGGACTGTAGTCAAATGACTGAAAAATACTCCTTTATTTTTTGGGGGAGAAAACTAGAAAATACTGTACTATTTTCCTTTTATTTTTCATTGTTAAAAGAATCCCTTGATAAACTATTCAAAACAATGCAATGTAACTAAAAATAAATCTTGAATGAAATAAAGGAATAATACAAATGAAGAAGAAGCCTATTCGTTTAAATTCTGGTTCTATAGTGAACAATGCAAAACTGCATAATAGTTATTGTTCTTTTTAAAAGTGCAACTGAAAATGTATTTTGTGCCTTAACAATTGGACTTAAAAAAATAAAAAAAAAAGTCTGCACTGTATTTACGTCAGATATGCTTGAACCAGCAGAGGGCGCTGGTAACCCAGTGGTCGTATAGCATGCAGATATTCTTGCTGTGAAGAAGAGATGCTATGTGCTAGCAGACAGAGCTAA
Source organism: Gouania willdenowi (assembly GCF_900634775.1). Classification (NCBI taxonomy): domain Eukaryota; kingdom Metazoa; phylum Chordata; class Actinopteri; order Blenniiformes; family Gobiesocidae; genus Gouania; species Gouania willdenowi. The sequence goes on from NC_041058.1 coordinate 28,497,857, forward strand.
TAATAATTCACGTAATATTACAGATATTATTTCGGTGCTAATGGAAATAGCAATAGCAGTTGCTGGGGGCTCTCTTTGTGGGGTCTCTCCGGGCGGTGCCGGCCTGGTGGGGCGTGGGGGTGCCCCTTCCCTACGGGTGGGGCTTGGTGCTTGTCTTGTCTCCTGGTTGCATTGGGGCGCGCCTCGCGGTGTGTGGGTCTGGGGTGGCCTGCCGCGGCAGTGTGGGCGCGCTAAGGGGTGCTGGCCTCTGCGCCGGGGTTGCTTGGCACTCCGGGTGGGGGGGCACCCCCCACGTGGGGTTTGGCCCGGGGACTCGCCCTTGGGGTTTCCCTGTCCTGCGGTGGTGCCCTTCGGGTCCGGTGGGCCGGGGTGCCCTGTGAGCCGGGCTCTGCGGTGTGGCTGGGAGCTTTGGTCGGGGGGGCTTTCTAGGGCTCATCGCGCAGGCGGTATCAAGGAAAGGCGATCTGGCGCGCACTGGGGTGCCTGGGGGCCGGCGAGACAACTTGCAGCATCCCCTTGGTGCCCTCGGCGACAATGGGCATGGTCGCTGTCCCTTGGGGCGCTGCTCTTGGTGCTGCTTCCGTTCCGGGTCCTTCTGGCCTGGGGTCCGGTCCCTGCTGGCTCTGGGCCCGCCGGCGAGTACCCGCTGGCTGCCCGTTCGGCGCGGCTCTGGCTGTCTGCTGGGCGTGGGCCTTAGCTCCGCTGCTGGGGTCTCGGGCGGGGGGCTCTCTGGGTGCTTGGGTGTGGGTGGGGCGGGATGCTGGCGGGAGGCCTTGGGGTCAGTGGCGGGATGCGCTGGGTGCTCGGCTGCTTGGGGCTTCCTCGGATGTGTGTGTGGGGGGCGGTGGCTGCCTCTCAGCCTGGGATCTTGGGGGCGTTGCTCGGCCGTGGGGGGGTGGCCTGGGGCTCCCTGGCCCTCACTGTTTCTGCTGGCCTGGCTGCATCTGCCGGCCCGCGGGTAGTTCCTGGGTTTGCGGTAGCGGTTTTTTGCACATATACTGGTATACGATGCAATGGCACGCCTTGGGATGTGGGATAAAACTCATACTGGGCTTAACTTTAGACACGTTAATCCCAAATACCTGCTTTAGGTACTACCACTCACTAATTCCCCCTGTCCACAGCCACCACCATTATCGCTAAGCTTCACACTTGTCACTATAAAGGCTTGATTATACAACATAATAAGCACAATAAATTCTACAACTTCACATCTCACCCTCACTGTAAAACAATCTATTCTTCCCCACCCTTTCTATTTCCTACCTTGAGTCTCTCCTCCCTGCTCCCTTTCCCCTCCCCCTCCCTCTCCACATAGGTGTAACACTGCTCTCCATTTTTATATCCTCCCTATAATAAAATATTTCTTACCCTTCCTTAGGGAGGGCTGGTGATGGTCACAAAACATGCATTGCTGTCTCATAATGATTGCACTTCTTGTAGTGTTGACCTTTGACAGCATGTGCAAACAAGAGAGAGAGAAAAAAAAATGGTTTTTCATGTTGTCATTATGGGTTATTGTGTGTAGAATTTTGAGGGAAAAAATGAATTGACTCCCCTTTGGAATAAGGCTGTAACATGAAGAAATGTGGGAAAAGCAAAGCGCTGTGAATACTTTCCGTATGCACTGTAAATAATGAAACCACTCCAGCTATATTATGGGACACTCTCAAAGCCTATCTGAGGGGTAGAATAATTTTTCACTCCACATGCAAATAAATTATGGAGGTCCCGGCAGAAAGAGCTAGAGGAATCTATTGGAGACTTGGATAACCGACTCAACTACAGGTACACCGGACTTGTACAATGAAAGAATAAGACTCGAACCGAACTAGATCTCCTTCTCACCACTGAAGCTAAACAGCTCCTCCTTCACTCTCGGGGACTAGTATATGAACACGGTGACAAAGCTGGATGCCTATTAGCACATCAGCTGAAAACAAGAACTTCTTCAAATCAAAATATCCAGATAATGTACGAATCAGGCTCCGTAACCTTTGACCCGGACAAAATGAATAGCACTTTTAAATCATTCTTTTCCCAGCTATACACATCGGACTCTCTCACGGATGAAAATCAACTAAATTATTTTTTTGAAAATCTAGACCTACCTAAGATCTCACCTGAAAATAATCTGATACTGGACACTGCTATCAGTCTGTCCAAAATCAAGGAAGCGATACAATTAATAAACAGTGGCATATCACCTGGTCCCGACTGATACCTGGTCGAATTCTTTAAAAAATGCTCAGATCAGTTAGCTCCACTTTTACTCGACATGTTTAATCATTCATTTCAACAAGGCACCCTGTCACCCACACTAATGCAAGCTTCCATCTCCTTAATTTTCAAGAAGGGTAAAGACCCACTAAACTGTGCATCCTACCACCAAATATCGCTCCTTCCAGTAGATGTTAAAATACTTGCAGAACTATTAGCTCGTCATTCCCCTGATCATTTCAGATGACCAGACAGGATTTATAAGAGGAAGACATTCATATTCTAACATAAGAACGCTCCTCAACATCATCCTCTCACCATCTTCCTCCAATGTCCCAGAGGCCATAATATCTTTCAACCCCGAGAAGGCATTTGACAGGGTGGAGTGGGAATATCTTTTTTTTTACCCTGCGACAGTTTTGGGTTTAATAGTAATCTTATCTCATGGGTCAAATTACTCTACTCTTCTCCCTATGCTTTAGTGTGCACGAATAATCAGCGCTCTACGCGTTTTCACTTTTTCGGGGCACCCGACAGGGGTGCCCGTTATCCCCATTGCTGTTTGCACTGGGACTTGAGCTGTTGTCGGCTGCTCTGAAAAGGGAGGTAGGATTTGAGGGTATTGAAAGATGGGGCATAGAACATCGGGTTTCATTATATGCAGATGAGCTGCTTCTCTATGTCAACAATCCTCTGAAAAGCATTTCGCACATCCTGACACTATTGAACTCTTTTGGTTGCATATATGAATATAAACTTAACATCTCTAAAAGTGAATACTTCCCAATAAACCAATCAGCCAAAGACATACCTCCCTCTTCTATTCCTTTTAAACCAGCCAACACAGGATTTAAATACCTTGGCATTACAATTACACACTCTATACAAACTATGCGTGCGAGGAATTTGACCTCATTAACAACAGCAGTTAAATCCGAGTCAGTCTCATGCTCCTCATCCCTGCTGGCTTTGGCTTGCAGTACCTTGCCCCTCACCCTGTCAGATTTCACTTCTAATCCGGTTGTTGTTGGAACTCTTAAAATTTGGGCCCAAATAAGACACCACCTTGGATGGCTCACTGTCCCTCTAGCATCTCCTATTTGTAATCATCTCTTTATTCCAGCAAAGGCCGACCCACGATTTGCTACCTTAGAAAAAAAGGTATTATGTAATTTGGGGGACCTGTACATGGATGGTGTGTTAGCAAGTTTTAATCAATTAATCTCTACTCTCAACCTACATAAATCAGATTTCTTCCAGTACTTTCAACAGCAAAACTTCGCAAAAACGCATACTTACATCATTCCCACAGACTCCAACACCCAGTGGAATAGACTTGGTTCTTAAAGCTAAAACCTGAACAAAAGGCCATGTTTCATTCGTTTATAAATTACTCCCTCCTATGAATTAATCTATTGTTAATAAGATCAAGGTACACTGGGAGTCAGAACTACAACTTCATTTCTCTGAGGATTTCTGGGAGGGGGCCTTAATGGCTGTTAACTCGTCATCCAGTTGCGCCAGCCTTTCTCGTATACAATTTAGGGTCCTGCACAGATTACATTATAGCAAGGAGAAACTTTCAACGCTCTATCCAGACACAGTTGACCAAAATTGAAATAAATGTTCACAGACCTCATGCAGTCTCACTCATGTTTTGGTCATGTCCTAAACTGTCAAAATTTTGGTAACTATTCTTTAAAACAATTTCAGATGTTTTGGACATTAATATAATTCCGACCCCACAAATTGCCATTTTCGGCAAACCTCCAGATGACCTTCGTACTACAAATATTGAAAACAATGTCATAGCTTTTGCCTCCCTTATTGCTTATAGTAGAATCCTCTTGTTATGGAAGTCTCTCCAACCACCATCAGTCAAAGTTTGGTTACACAACATCCTCTTCTTAAACTGGAAAAGATCAAGTTCTCACTTAGAGGCTCTAATAGATTTTACTCCCACTGGAGACCATTGTCACCTATTTGGATGGGCTCCCAGCTACGGAAGTCTATTTGTAAGCACCCACTGTGGGGTCATATGTGAGCACAACTTCCCTCTGTGTCAGTCCACCGACGGCAGATGACCACCCCGCACAACGTATTCATTATAAAATATGCCAGCATAACGATTCCGCATCAACAACCAGGGAGTAGGCAGCCATTGATATTCTTTCTGTACTGCTGATGACAGCTATTCAGGCAGGCATGCGGATGTGCACATGCATGGTTCATGTGTAGCTGCACGTGTGCATTTAAGTATGTGTGGGGACGTGTATATGTGGTGGTGTATGTGCTATGCAGATGTATGTATGTATACAGTATGTACATGTATATATTTTTTATGTATATTTCTATCGTCTCTATTTTGTTGTCATATTTGCAATGTAATTATTTAAGAGGCTCAGGGGGATTGGGGTGAGGGGAGGGCGGGTTTTCTTTGTTTTGTTCGGATCAAGTTTCTTTTTTGTCTGAATTGTTCAACTGTATAAAAAGAAAAGAAATTGTACACTTTTGTATACAATGATGTCTGTGACTTGCATTTTATAAATAAAACGATTTTTTAAAAAAACCACCAAGTCCGTTGTTAGCGCTGTGAGCCACAAATCCGTAAACATCCCCATTGTTTCCTCCTTACCCTACACTGGGTCTTGCTGCATAAACCGGTGTAGCATTAGCACGGAGTGCCAACAGCTGATGTGTGTAAACAATGGGTACATGGCTCCAAGCAGTGACTACCAACACGATCGGCAGCAGAAAAGGTAGTGCAGTTTGGGCGTCCAGTTGTGCAGATTTCATTTACATATATGGCAATATATATAAAATGTATTCTATATTAAACCACAGTGCTTGTTTTATCTGTTAGATAGTTGGAGAGGGAGGAGCTCACATTCTCAGAGGCGTGCTAGGTGACGACACCTGTCAACGTGGGCCAAAACCAACTTGGCCGTTTAAAGCTGACTTTTTACAAAATGTGAAACAACAAGGGAGGGAGGAAACAGAACTTTTTCAACTCTGTCCCTCTGAATGAGGCTAAAGGGATGTATATTACTGTAGCAAAACCATTAGAAAGTGATTTTTTTCATCATACCTCCCCTTTAATGTACTTTAGATTTTTTTGTTTTTGTTTTATTTCAAGGGCTAATATAAATGAAAAACTTAGTTGTTTTTTTTTAAAGCAAAGGCTACTGGAATATCTAAAAAACGTCAGAGCATTCAATAAACATTCACTTTCTTTAAAAAACATGTAAAAATGTATTCTAGGTTATTTATGCACTATTAAAAAAAAATAGTGAAAACCTTAACATTCGATATTCGGCCAAGCATTTAAATATTATTCAGCTTCGACCACAAATTTTCATTTTGGTGAATCCCTATTATTGTTATTATTATTATTGTTTTCATTGTGGTAAATACACTGTTATTGTGTTCATGTTCAAAATTAAATCAAATCAGTTGGTGAGGGGACATGATGAATGCAGTTAGTTACTCATGCCTGGTATTGGTCCTCCACTAATACATACTCAAACACTGCATAGTTATAGACACGCGCCCTCCACCACACATTATTTAATTTTCTATTTTATGTAGCTGATTGGTTCTGTTTAGATAATGAAGCACACTGTATATACTGGATCGGGATTATGGGTTACAGAGCAGAGGATGCACACAGTAGAGCTTTAATCGTGCCAGAAAAAGACCGTACCCTGTCCAAGAACACGACCCAAACCTGTGGGCCTCAGATGAAGCCAATGTCTCTTTAAGCCCGAACACTTTTCAACCCATATTCACATCCATGTGCGTGCATGTAGAATGATCTGTTGCGAGTTCTAAACATGACGAGCAGCTTCATGTGTCGCTACAAGCTACATCCCGATTGAAGTATACTGTTTAAGGCTAAAACATACTCGAGCGGACATGTCCGTACTCTTCGGAGCTAACATACTTGTGGACGGTGATTACGATTACGTAAGCTGAGAATGCACACAGGCAGCATCGGAGGCAGCTGAAGGGTTGCAGGGGTCCTCAGTTAAAGGCAGGAGCATACTAGCAAATCGCCTGAATTAAATAGACGGTGTTGCTGATGTATGTGTTTCTCAGTTATGCAGATTAAAAAGAGTTTTGTGTCCAAGTGTGAAACAATTGTTACAACGGTACTAATTAAAAAAGAAAAAAACAACAGAAAAGCCCCCCCAACACTGTTGAAAACACAGCGTAGGGGCAAAATCACTCCAAATAGGAGCAAAATCACAAGGCCCCTATGCTTAACAGTGCTGGCGAGAATCCTGCCAATGTTTCTATGCTAAAAGAACTGTTTACTTATTTTTGTTTTGTTTTGTTTTCTTCTAAAAAAAAAAAAAAAAAAAAGCAACGTTTGTTAAGTGTCTTCTTGTACAGATAACAGGACCAGGGGGCACACTACTTTAAGATGTGTTTTGATGTCTGTGTAAAGTGAAGAAGACTGTTCAGTGAGTAAAGCAACAGCTGAATAAAAGTTGTCTGGTTCTTGAGCGAACATCAACCAATGATACAACAAAAGGATTACTACAGCTGCATGGGAAATAAGGCTCAAACATACTCGGGCGGACCCCGCACACAACGGGCTCTGCAAGGACTGTCCGCTCTCCTCAGAGCTTACAGACCCGGGCGCAGAGCTGTGTTGTAGTTTCCATTAAAATCCTACATGTCCCATGATTCTTAGAGCCTCTCTGCTGTCCTTGTACTCCTGGGACGTGTTTTAAAGGTGTCGCTACTTTTGTAGCTCATCTGCCAGTCTCTCCTCTAATCTCGTGTTCATCTCTCCTGCTCTGTTTCATCAGGATGGTGAAATGCAGGTTGGTGTTACATTTAATGTGGGTCGATACAATGCCGTGCAGTGTTTTACGTGACACCAACTACACGGAGAAGTCTGAGCTTTGCATTTAATTGGCCTGGCGGACTCCGTGAGGTATCCACCCAAGTATGAGCCTTAATGCTGTGTTCGCACCGGATGCGTCTAGAAAAGTCCTTACGTCCAGATTACATACAAATTAATCTTTCCTGTGAGGCGGTGCAGTCCGATCCGCACGTCAAGTACGCTGGCCGTGCGAGCGCGCTCCCGATATTACGCATATTCGCAAGAGTTGAAAATATTATTATAATATTATCATACTCCAGCGGCTGTTTCGCATGACGAAAGCCAATCAGAGTCTTTGTTGACGATGACATCAGGCCATCAACACGGACACCGGTCTGTTCACCCATTCAACCATGGAGTAGAAACTGTGTGTGACCACCTGGAGCTGGGCCTTTATAACCGGGACCGGACGAGGAAGGATTTGGCGTGGAGGAGAATCAGCGAGGAGGTGGTAGTAGCAGTTAAAAGTTATCTCTGTAGTTTTCACCTTTGAAAGTCGGCACCGAGCTAGGATAGCATAACCGCTAATCACACCGGCTTTTTTCACTGGTGGTGAAACAAGACTTTCACAGGTTCCAGTGTTGTTTTCCTGTGTGCTGTCCAGGAGACATGTTTTGTTTACTTGTGTCAAAATAATGGTAATTGCATGCTTGCAAACTATAATTCATATTGGTTTAATAAAGACGCCTATTCTAACAAATTTAGTTGAATGTGATAAGCACCAACTGATGTCGATTTCTGCTCATACCTGAGAGAATGTCGGATAGATCAATCTCATCTGATTGGACTCCAACGTTGTTGTTGAAGGCATTTCTACAGGAGGAACCACTGACTTCCAGGTCAAACAGCACAGGGTCAAACGGCGAGCTGTACAGGCCATATCTGTGGGGTGGAGATTAACCAGAGCCAATTGTACCTATGTGAAAGTATACTGTTAATAAAACAAATAAAACAAATACCGGGTCTGAAGCAGTGCCTCCAGTGGGGTGAGGCGGTCCTGCAGCTGTCTAGACATGGCTGTGAGTAAGGACGCACAAGCAGTGCTGCAGCCTGCCAAGTCCTCCTCCTTCACATAGTTCAGCAACACAAAGTACCAGAACACTGAACCTGGAGGCAGCGAAACAAACCTCAGGGAAAAGCTGAAGTGTAATGAATGACTTCTAAACTGAAGCATGATAACTCACCACCTGTTGCTGCTGCAGGCAAGTAAGGCATATTGTCCAGCAGGGCCTTTAATAGACTCCCACCAAAACCCTGTTGACTTGGCTCTCCCTTTCCATTACTACAGAGAGGAAGAACAGTGTTCATCATTACATCATGTTTACAAGCACACAAAAGAAATTAAAGAATGTCGCAATTACAGCATACAGAATCAGGTGTTCTCAGGGGAAAGGAATGGATAGAATGTATGTTAAGGGTAGTATCCATTACTTCCTCTCTGGTATCTGTAGAAATGACTTGCACTTGCATTTTTTAGGAGCCAGTACAGAATTAATACATCTCGATGCAACCTCGTCAATTCTAAATCAATTCGGGCAGCACATGATTAATTAGAGCCTCCTTTTATGTTTGTATTTTGAGTTAACATCTAACCTAAGGTGGTCATACACTGTTTAAAACCGTGTCTGCCACCCTCTGCGGTTCATGTCAGTGTTCATCACTATGACAGGTACCTTGTGGGTATGAGCCATTAATATCCATTACTTAAGTTGATGTGAGGTAATTTGGTCATATCTACATCTAACATCTACCGTATTTTTGTTGTATAGGCCATTATTTTTTCATTTAAATCTGAGGATGTGGCCAACATGGCAGCGCAGTTTTAGTGGGGATTTTTCAGCAAGTTGGCCCACATTTGTTCAGTCGCTGTCAGGAGGCAAAACTGTTTAGTGCCGACCACCATCACTGGTGGGAAGACTAAACTCGCACAGCCACTGTACATCTTTGTGAACCAAACGTTCAAAAACAAGCTTCAGAAGCTGAAGGAAAAGTGATGCATTCACAACACACAAAACAGATGAGACTCGTATGCCCAGGACAATGTTTGAGTGGGGGGGGAAAGTGAGTAGGACAGAGTGACTGCAGAAATGATTCATGTATTTCATTCTATAAGCCTCAAGGTATAGATAAGAAGTTTCCTTGACTGAAAAGAAAAAAATAATAAATTGAATTTAAATGTTTCTGAACCAGGGCAACAAGCTCATATGCATCTACAGCAGGAACATGGTAATTAAAAGATACCGAAAGATTTAAAATGTACGATATCTGAGGCAGTTTGTCTTAGTAGGAAATAATAAATGGCCTAAAGTTATCAAATAATCACATTAGGTTTGTTCAGGAGCAATCGCACTTCTGGACTCAATAAATTACCTATTTTTAGTAAAAAAAAAAAAAAAGAAGAAAAAATACATTAAAATGGCTATGACTCCATATAAACAGGTTAGATCATTGTAATTCAATTGGGAAACCGGTGAACATGCACATCTCTCCATTAGGATTATGCAAATTAAGGTACAGATGTTTTCCAAAGAAAACCTTTTGTGGTTTCAAGTCAAAAGAGACAGAGTATATCCTAAATAAGGTCCTCCAATAATACATATAAACATTTCTGCAAAGCCATTTCTCACCTAATGCAAAGTGCAAGAAAGCGAGCACATTTGTGTGCTATACTGCGACCGGCCTCGAAGAAACACATCCGCACAATACTGGTCAGTCTTGTTCGAGTTTTTACCAACAGACCCTCCTTCCCTTCTTTCAGACTGAGGGGACAAAACTTGTTTCATTCAACTGTACAATGCACAAACAATAAAGAATCCTTCTGTAAATTGAAGGGTTACTGTGGTTTTAACTGTCGTTGGGCACACCTGCAGGGTCCGTTTGAGAAAACACCAGCCAGCCAGCACAGAATGTCCAGCGTGAGGCTTTGGGTGTGTTCAGTGGTCATACTGCCCTCTGTCCAACACAACACATCCAAGAGCTTCTCATGAAAGTCTGGGAACTGCAGCATAGCACAGCGCTGCACCCTGAAGACAAAACAAAATAGCGCAGGCTGTTAGATTTGCATGGAAAAATGTCCCATCTTCAGACAAAACTGTGGGAAGTAATTAAGCTACAGCTGAGCATAGAATGAACCTTTCTTTGGGGATGGATGTCTTCTTGAACTTTCTGATAGTGACAGAAACTTCCTGCAGCAGGTCACAGCCGCGGAGGTTTTCTACTTTCTTTGAAGGCGCAGAGGTCTCAGTTTTCATTGCAGACACCTTCTCCTACACACAGGGACAAAAGTGAAATATATTGAAAATCCCTTCTTTGTCACGTTTGCACTTAAAAATGTTACATCACTGGTTGGTGTTGAAGAACTAGTGGAAGCACTTTGATTGCTAACCAGGCTGCAGAAACAAACAATAATCTAAAAAGCATGTAAGCAAGTACGATTAATGACACTCACAATATGTACCTTGGAAGCCTGAGCTCGTTGCAGTAAGGAGGACAGGGCATGCGCTTTGGTTCCCTGAGGCTTGGCACAGGGCATCCTGACCACAGGTCGGGGACCATCTTCAATCCCCTTATCACTCACTGCTTTGATGTGAACCAAGAAGGAGCGATACTTCCCTCCTGCAATACCTGTTTTAGAAAAATCATTATCTATGTCAGCACATTTTCATGTGATGTCTTTCAACATACAAACTTACCTTTGACCAATTTGGGACTGGTAAGGCTCAGCATGCCAGCATGTCCAGACAGGTCCAGCCCACTAGCCAGCCACACTGGACCACACAGGATATCCTCTTTGTGGTCCTCAAGAAATGGACATAGCACTGAGCCTGCAGCAGAAACAGAACACATATTTGATCAGGTAGAATACTAGACACCAACAGACTCACTAATAGTAAGTAGTGAGAAAGAAAACTACCCTCAGACTTGTTTAGAGATAAGCAATTTTCATCAAGAACAGATGGGCTAAACATCTAAATAACGATACTTGTTGGGTCTTTTGGCTCAATTTTTGTTAGTCTGGATAGATTCATCAAGCAGATGATTAAGATGTGTGACCAAACTTTTTGTAACTTCATTAAAGAGTAACTAAACCCCAAACCAACATATGTTTAGGGGTATTAAGTAGTGCTATTGCTTTATCCTTGTCCAACTTTTAACATTTTAGTAAAAATATTTAATTTTGCATATTTAGTTGTGAAATGTCAGAGTGACTGCCCTGTAAGGGTTGAATGACGACTAATACAATTTCATTCTGCTATTGGCTGAGACAGATTATTGTGCGTCACCAACTTTCACTGATGGCCCCGGCCCTCCTATAAAAGCTGAGAGGAGGGAGGAGGGCTTCCTCCTCTCACAGTTGTAATTTCATACAACAGTTAGTTCAAACCAAGTCATTTAATTGGACAAGAGACAGTCCATGAGTGCTGATACAGAGTAAGAACAGCACCGTGACGTTTTTCAGGCATTATCACTGCAGGTGTTCTATTAAGTGTTAGTCAACTTTTAGTTAGGAAATGTTTGTGTTGCCTTGCAACAGCCTCGTCTTTCTTCCAGTTGTGGACTTAATTGTTTCAGCGGAGCAAAATAAATGATTAAATTAACAAATCATAATCTCTTGTATCTTAATACTGTTGACTAATAAAATGCACTTGTAGAACTGTTTATAAAAGCAACATCACAGTTGAGGATGTGTTGTGCTGAATATCAGCACTGGTGTGATTATGGTGTTTTACGAGTCTGTGGTCGTGAGTGCAATCCCCTATGCTGTTGTTTGCTGGGGGAGCAGAATGAGGGTCACAGACGCCAACAGCCTAAACAGACTCATCTGCAAAGCCAGCGACATTGCAGGAATTAAACTGGACTCTATGACAGTGATGACAGAGAGGAGGTTGCTGTCCAAGGTGAAGTCCATCTTGGTGAATGTGTCCCACCCACTCCATGATGTGCTGGTCAGCCACAGGAACACCTTCTGCACCAGGCTGATCCCACCACGGTGCTCAACACAACGCCACAGGAAATCATTCCTGCCTCTGTACAATTTATCACTGTAACCTGACTGCTTTGATTGTTGTATATATATATGTATTAATATTAATCTTACTTTTAAAATGTGTGTACTTGCATTTAATCCTTATTTAATTAACATTCTTTTACTTAATTATGTACGCTTTTCTTTCTTTGTTTAGTGTTTATTTTTTTTTTATTTGTAATATTTATTGAGCCTCTGTAAGGCAAGTAATTACCCCCTGGGATAAATAAAGTATTTCTGATTCTGATTATCTACGATACGAGGCCTGTGACCAAATCACACCAATGCTGATATTCAGCACAACCTCTCATGTAATATTACTTAATTATCATCTCTCCTGAACTAAAAAGGACTAAAGAAAATATAAATTCTGTGAGGAAAGTTAAAATATTGGGTACTTTTTTAATCTACAGAAGAAATAATAGGACTGAAGTAGAAAGTTTTTCAATAAAGCTATCTGTATGATGAATAATGATGATAGATTTTATGTTATGAAGCCGACCTGAGCTCTCCTCTATATCCATGAACTGGATGTCCTCTGTGAAGTCATGCTGCAGGGGCTGGCTGTTTCTCTCCCCATTTGCGTGGAGGGCAGTGGAGAGAGGGAAGGAGATCTGCCTGTCCACTGCGGTTTCTGTGCAAGAGGGAAGTGCTCATATAGCGTCAAAAATTCAGACAAATTTTCCGATATCAAAAAATAACTAAATTCAGACAAATTTTCCGATATCAAAAAATAACTAAAGATCAAAGAAAGAATAAAAGCCTCCTCAATCAATTAAAGCAATCCTCCACTGTTTTTACAAATGTGGCTTAAAACATTTGAAATGTTTGTCTATGAAAGGGCAGAGTTGGAACTGTTGCCCCCTGTGGTCACAGATTTTTTTCATGGATTTGGTTTAACCTATTTCGGCAAACAAAAAATGTTTACATCAACATTTTTTTTTACTTTTAATTACTTTTTAGGGCAATCTAAAGTAGCACAAGTTGTCATTTTGACTGAAAAAGCTGCTAAATGATCCTGAATGGTTCACTCCAATAGAACACAATGGGCTGAAAGGGGCTAATCACGTCCTCAATCAAGTCGTTTCAAGATGGCGGCGCACAAGTCTTTAAACGGTAAAGTCACTTTTTTTAAAGGTTAATCAAATGAATGTAGTGCAAAATAATGTATTCTGTTAGACATAGATCTTCTAATAAGAACATTTCAAAGGTTTTAAGCCACATTTGTAAAAGCAGTGGAGGATGCCCTTAAGTCAAAGCATGAGTCAAAGACCAAAAACAAGGACTCACCATTAACTTTGCCTAACCCTGGTGCTTTATTCTTTAGCAGAGTGACTTGGATCTGTGGAATGTTGATGATGTTGGCATTCAGGACAAACTTGAAGTCCACGTGGCCCACCATGCAGGCTTTTGGAAGCACCAGTTCAAAGACATGCTCATCCCAGCTGGAGCTGCACAAAAAAAAAATAATTTAAAAAAACAGCTTTTGACTACATGTCAGGTACTTTAACTAGAGGTGTCAATCTGAAAGCTAAAGCGGTTTTGACATAGCACTGTTGATAAAAGCCATAGCAGTAGATAACCAACATGTCATGCATTAGTCCTTGGAGGTGTGAGACAAATTAAAGGCAAACCAGGTGCCGTAGTGCCAATAATTGTTTCCTAATTTAGAATCTAGATCTCAGATGTGGTTTTGGTGTAATAACTTTCACTTATAAAATACAAAATAAAATGACAGGTTTAGAAACTTTTATGAAGGGTTATACAGCTCTGAAATAAACATTGGACTAACAGACCATAGCTCAGATTCATTCCTAAACGAACTTAGGTCCCCCAAATAGAGGAAAATGAAAGGTCAGAGCTGGGTGCAAACCTGACATTAGAAAAAATCTCGGTAGCAATACAATGCATGAATCCTGGGAAAGCAGCATGCCCGGATGGCCTACTCATCAAAATCTGTAAAATATTTGAATCAAAACTGAGAACACCCCTACTCGAAATGTTTTCAGAATCCTTTCAAAAAGGGATTCTCCCCCCCTCCTTGAGGGGTGCCCTGATCACGCTACTCCCGAAGCCCGGAAAACTGAATGATAAGTGCGAAAACATGAGGCCGATCAGCCTTCTGAACTCGGACCTGAAAATACTTTGCAAAATCTTAGCTAATAGACTGGAGTCTATATTACCAGGTCTAATAAGGGAGGACCAAAATGGTTTCATAACTGGTCGTCAGGGTTTCCATAACGTGAGAAGGATCTTGAACATCTTGCACGACCAAAAGGGAGCGTCAGATACAGCCTTCTTAGCACTAGATGCTGAGAAGGCTTTTGACAGAGTCGAGTGGACTTACTTATTTGAAGTTATGGGACATTTTGGCCTGGGGGAGGGTTTTTGTAATTGGGTTAAAATTTTGTATATGGATCCCTATGCAGAAATCATTACCAACAACAACATTTCAAAACCAATATTAATCAGTAGAGGTTGCAGGCAGGGATGTCCCTTATCCCCCCTACTATTTATAATTGCAATTGAACCATTAGCAATGACTGTAAGAAAACATAACATAATTACAGTTATAAAGACGGGAGAGATGGAGCATCGAATCGCTCTTTACGCGGATGATGTTTTTTTTTTCTTCAAAAATTGGATAGATCTAGTCCACCTCTTCTCGACTTTATCAAGTCGTTTGGAAAAATCTCAGGCTATAAAATTAATAATTCAAAATCCTCGATAATGCTTCTGAACTGGGAGTAGAGGACCAATCCTCTTATCTCTGCTCGTCATTTTAGAATAGTAGACTATTTTACTTACCTAGGTTTCCAAATCACCCCTAAATTAGAAAACATGGTCGAAGTTAATTATAACCCGGTGATTACATCTATTTCTAAAACTTTTGAAAGATGGTCAAGCCTTCATGTCTCTCTCATTGGTAAAATCAATATACTCAAAATGAACATACTTCCCAAGCTCCTATACTTATTTCAAAATATCCCTTTGCCACCTCCACCAAATTTTTTCCCCAGAATGAAAAATCTATTCAGTAACTTCCTATGGAACAATAAGCGTCCCAGGCTCCGCTTATACCTATATAAGCCTATATATACCTACCTTATGACAGAGGAGGGTTACAGTGCCCTAATATGCAGTGGTACTACTGGGCAGTTCAGCTGAGGATGCTTATGTTTCACTTTAACACAGATGGACCTCTTCTATGGAGGGTTATTGAGTCATACTCCTTAAAGCTCACATTCCCCACTTATTTGTACTCAGATGAACCTAAAAAACTCAAAAAGCTATCCACAAATCCTGTAGTCCAAAATATAATAAGAGTCTGGCAAGAAGTTAGGAAATACCAAATAGATTCCTCCTCTTTTTCCTGTTTCAGTCCAATCTGGGGCAATAATTTTTTCACCCCAGGAAAAAAGGATGCTGGTTTTAAACTCTGGGCAGATAGAGGGGTAAAACAAATAAAGGATATCTATGGTATTAACGGGTATATTTTAACATTCAAAGAGCTGATAAGAAAATACAATATCTCTCGCAAGCATTTTTTTAAATATCTCCAGCTCAGGCATTTTTTGAGAGCAAATCAAGAACAATACATGTCCTGCCCACCCCTGACCCTCCTGGGGAAAACTCTGATTAAAAATCCTCTTGGCAAGGGCATCATTTCTGTTTTTTATGACTTTCATGAGCCTCCTCCAATGAGTCTTCTGACTCTAAATTTAATGCCTGGAAATGTGATTTACAGGAGGATCTAACACTGGAACAGTGGCACAGAGCATGTAAGGCAGCCCAGACAGGGACGAGTAATACTCGCTTAAATCTCCTACAATACAACTGGCTGATGAGGGTGTATATCACTCCAGAAAAATTTAATAAATGTAATATGAATATCCCAGATACTTTCAATAGGTGTGGTGTAGACAGAGGCACTATCTTTCACTGCCTATGGCAGTGCCCTAGAGTGAGGGAGTTTTGGGAAGAGGTTAGATTAAATGTGCAAGACATACTCTCAATCAGATTAGAGCTAGATCCCAAACTATTTCTACTGGGCCTCTACCCAGCTGCTCATAATATAAAATTTCATGAAAGAATTTTTTTAAACATATTTTTAAAAAATTCTTTTTTAAAATACCTGGCCTACCTGCGAGTAGGCCAGGTAGTGTAATGTGGTTTAGTGAATTATCTTCCTGTTTGTCTTTGGAAAAAAATTCCTACATCCTTAAGAACAAACAGGAGACAAATCAAAAAGTGTGGGGTCGATTTATTCATTACATTAAAAACAAAGACTTGTCTCATCTGTTGAACGAACATTGAGTAGAATAAGAGCACCCTCTGCTTAACTTTTCCCCCATTCCTGGGTCACTGGATGTTACTGCATAGAAACTTGTATGGACTCATGATCTAATTTTTACAGAAGTACTATGTTAACCGCCATGTTCTGTTTGATTGTTTTGTTGTCGTGTATTTACTTATTTATTTTTTGGTCCCATTTTGTCTGCACAGTTATAGTGATCATATTTGCATAAAGGGGAAAAAACCCAATGTAGGGTTTTAATGTTTTTGTTTCATTGAAAAGTCCCCATCCAACACATTGTTTTACTTGAATATTTGTTGGACTTGTGTTTGTTTTTTGTTTCTTTTTGTTTTTACACTTGGAAAATTCAATAAAGATATTGTTTAAAAAAATAAAAAACAAAATAACATTTGAGAACTAAGTTCCTAAAAATGTTCCGTTACCCACTTTCATTTAATAAATTAATGCGATGCAATGATGTGGCTCTGATCCACAAAGACTGTTGAGGAGAAATCATCCTATTTCTGCCAAATGAAAATAAAAATCCTGGCAGAAGCAAAAGCTACCTGTCATTCTGAAGCTTCCATGTACGGGTGTGCTGCGCAGCATCGCCGTGATGCTGCTGGTGTAGGTGCTGTGGGTGTCGCCGCTGCTGTTGCTCTTGCTGCACTTCCACCCAACAGGGTGGGACAGTGGCTGAAAAGCGAGGGGTCAGTGTCTCAAAACGTGTCATTTCCACCAATGACCTGAGACACTCAGTGGTCAGCAGCTGTTCCACCAAAAGGTCGACTCCTGCACAGAGAGCACCTGGAACTTAGTGATGAAATAACGGAAGTTTCCTTGTTCACAGTCTCCTGTTTAACACTGTTTGTCACAAATGTTTTTCAACCTGTGATCCCAGGGCTAGAAGGGATGGAGGAGGGTTTTGCCCCCTCAAGCAGCAGGTCAGCCCCTTTAGAATGGGGGCCATCAATAAACATCTCTCCATCATCTATATCATCACAAACACCTCCAATTTGAAGGAAATGAAGTTCTCCACCTTTAAAGAGTAGAAATAAAACCACAATCAGAATGTTGTACTTTTTCAAAATCTCCAGCAAAACAATGTAACGATTCACTCAACTCCCAATACGATTCGATTCACGATACAATTCTCTCACAATTTATTTTACAAAATGGGACTGTGATAAACTATTAAAAAACTATTCAAAACAATACAATTTAGCTAAATAAATAAAGGAATAATACAAACGAAGAAGAAGCCTATTAATTTAATTTCTGGTTCTATAGTAAACAATGTAAAGCTGCATAATAGTTCTTTTTCTTTTTAAAAGTGCAACTGAAAATGTATTTTGTGCCTTAACAATTGGACTTAAAAAAAAATTTCTTTGCGATGAACTGAGGGTGTCTCACCTTGTGCTGAGACAGGCTGCTGTGCCCTTTACCCAATCAGGTTAACGGTAAGAAAGATGGAGGTATAAGCAAACATCAAATATCAGCGTTGTGCCTGAACGCCTTCAATGAACAATCGTTCATATTTTGGGCGAATGTGAACTGAAGGTATGATATTGTCGCTCTTAACTTCGTTCAGCAGAGTGCCAGATTTCTATAAAGCCTTTCAGACGTAAACCCAGCTAAAACGCTTCACACTGGCCCTAATTACGTATTGAAAAAAATCTGGCAACCCCAGCCACCACAGAGTAACACTGCTTCACCTCAGATTCTGTCCCTGCAATTAATATAGCATCTCCGTATGATCACTTAAAAGAATGTCAGTGATGATCCAGGATGATTAAACATTGGCCGCTGGGTTTCAAAAAACCACTGCGCACATCGACAACATCAACAGTAAACCTGAAATGGCAGCCATTCATCCCACAGTAGTAGCTAGCCGCAGCTTTCACCCCTACAGCATTTTCTCAAAAACGTGGAAAACTTGGTCTTTGCAATGATTAACTATTAACACAAAAACAGGACGGTAGTGCTAAAATGTTTTAAACCTGGACACAAATAACATCAAATTTCATTTCAGTCCTTAGTAGCTGGGTGCTTTAGTTCAATGTAAACATTTTTTGAATTTCTAACTATTAACTGAACTAGTTCATTTTAAAATTTGGGAAATGAAGTTTGAGCTACTAAAAAAATAAACTTTCCCACCACTGTAAACATCCTGTGGACTTGCCTCTGGCATTTGGCAATGCTTTATATGAAGATGCACATTCTGAGCTCGGCTCAATGTGATTCAGTATATTAATGGTTTCTATTCTGTACAATAATCACAATATGCAGAATGACTCCGTAAGAGCTTCCAATGGGTGGTTAAAACCACTTTGGTTGCTTTAAACATGGACAGCATAATTTAAAAAAGCACATTTGCTCAGTGGTTATTTTCTCCATTAGGTAAAATAACAATAGATAATTACAGCGAAAGTCATAAAGAGACTAAGAGAAAATATAGATATCTCTACAGATACCAATGATTTATCTATAAAATTGATAATTGCTAAGGTCTTACTGCTTTATATTGGTTATTTGCCTGCAAGAGAAACCAAAATTGTTTGAAAAAGTTACTGATACCTTGTCCATTTAACCATTAAAAAGTAGAAAATAAAAATAAACCCTTTAATGTGCAAACTATAGATGGACAACCCAGTAGTCAACAATCTATGGGACAGAGCCGTTATCTCTTACCTTTGGTGCAGGCACAAAGGCGGTCTGTCCCAGAGCAATATGTAACTGAGACGAAAGGGTCTGTCACCTCTGTTAACCCCTCTTTTTTAGGTGGTTCCACCTTAGCAAGGACCTCCAACGTGGACAGGTCAAGTATCATAATGTAGCCATCCCTCGTAGTGACTACAAGGTGACCGAGGCCAACCACCTCTGGATGATTGCATTCCTTGTGGCTGAAGGCAGAGGTGGATATGCTGGCTGAAGTGGTACTGCTGCTGATTGAGGCTGCCTCACATGCAGTCTCAGTTCCAAACCCAGCTGTGCCTGCCAGACCAACACCAAATTTAGGAGCATGTTTTGCCATCGAGGGGTGAGACATCTCAGGGATCTCTTCACCGTCATCTTCCCTGCCGTCAAGCACATCTGGGGGAAGTAAAATTAAAGAGGTGATGGCATCACAGGGGTCCCGGATCTGCTGCACCTTGATGGGTTCACTGTCCAAAGTGACAACATGGGTAGAGTAGTTGAGCTTATAGAGTGCCAGATACCCCCCTGCACTGCCACCACTTAAGGACCTCTGCTGCTGTTGGTTCCCAGGAGGTAGAATTAGGGGTGTCGGAGGTGGTGACCCACCCTGAAGGCTTTCGACTCCATTGGCCACAGGAAGTAAGGGCTCTCCTTTGCGCTGGCTGCACAGGGCAGAATGCAGGCGGTTAAGATTGTTAAGAGCCTCCACTTGGTTTGTGGCACTGAGAGACTCAGAGCCACATGGCTGCAAGCAAACCAGAAGGTGCACGCCATCCCAACAGGGTGTAACAGACTCCACAAAAAGATTTTCCTCCTCCAGGTGTTTGGGGAGCCTTAAGCACTGCACTAGAGCTCCAGGTCGAGGGGGGGTGGACATGTTCCCTGCAGCCAATGTGCTCCATTTGTCTGGATGTCCATCTAAACCTGTAAGATTTGAAGCAGCATCAGCAAATTGTTGAATGTATGTAATGGGAGGATCCTGAAGAAGTAGTTGCTCATGCGTGTCGAACTCCATCTCAATGATCTGAGGCACTGTAAAGCCATCTTCATGGAGGCTCTTGCCCATGAGGTTGTTCATCTGGGTAAACACCTGTCCTGATGACTTCTCATCAACCTCTCTGATACTGTACAACAGCAAAACAGGTATAGTCCTCCGCACAGTGGATAAAGAAGTGGGGCTTGGAAGTTGGGAACTTGCAAAGTTACAGATACCCTGCGTATGTACTGTCTGGGGGTGGCAAGTCTCAATCTCCATTGGACCATGTTCTTGAGGCTCAGGGTTAAGAGGCTTAGGAATCTGAGTCCTCAGTGAACCATCTGTAGTTCGGCGAACTGCTGATGTGGATGGAAGTCCGGCCATGGGGGTGTTAGAAGCTGAGCAGTAGCTAAGCAGACCTCCAGCCAGCAGGCAGGGAAAGGGAATATTGTGGTGGTCAGAGACCTTGTCTTTTGTTTTGGCCTGGCTATGGGCCTTGGTTTGGTTTAGTGATGTGTTTGCGCCCAGTTCCTCCAGGTCTTTGACCGTGTCCTCCAACACACTGGCCACAACCTCCCACTGCAACTTCTCTGGCTGCTGGAGCACACTTAGGGCTGTAACCTCAAGGTTTACATCCATGCTTTCCCACTGAGAAGGCTGACCTAAAAGAGAAGGAGGGTTGGAAGTTTTTGCTGTTAATGCTAAAACAAATGGGCAAGTTATTCACACTTCTTTAAAAAAGGCAGAGATGATGTTCAAGTGTCAAACACTTACCTGTCACTGACTCTGATCGGGAATGCTCATCATTGTCTGAGTCCACTAACTGGTCATCGCTGGAAAAGATGAGATGGGTTAAAATCATCAGTAATGTGTCGTAATTAGTTTTTGTTCAATTGTGTAATCACCAAGTTTGGTGACACTGTGGTGTGTGTGTGAGTGTGTTAAGGTTGAACGAGTAATCGCATTTGCGATATTCTCACAATATCATAAAACGCAATTTTTTGGACCGACAAGCTACATCTTTATCAGCCCTGTTACCGGTGTTTTTAAGGTTGCGTTAATCCTCAGACAAGCATTGATACTGCCGTGCTGCCTGTCAGTCCACCTTATGAACCCACATGCGGAGGGGCTACTGTAGACAGTACTCGCCTCGCTTCATGAATAGGTGTGTCTGTAGACGCTATAGACACATTTGTTATTGTTTTCAGCCAAAAAACTGCACACTACAATAAAACACATGGCTATTTAAGCGGCTATTGTGATTTTGAGTCAGAAAAGTGTGTGCCACTGCAGAACCAGAGCAGCAGAAGGAGATGAGTTGTGTGTGCGCGCGCACATCGACCACTACCGTGCCTCAGCTGCCGTCAACGTATAGTTGGAGTAGTGACTTGGGATAATATAATATCTTACAGCAAAAACATCGTCAGTTAATAAAGGTAAAACAGGGATAAATCAACAGTTAGCCTTTTGTCACGAGCCAGTGCCGCAGCAGCCATTAGAGGCACAGCTCACATATTTTCCTTTTGCACAATTTTTCATTGTTAACTTATGTTTGATATGCTTGATTTGAATATTTGTATTGTTTAGATGGTTTGTTTGGTGCTTTTTTAATATAAAATATGTATTCATACGGTATTTTTTTACTGTTTTATTTATACATTTATAGTGTTTAGATTAGAACTATTTTGTATTTTTAATTTATTTTGTGTGCCATATTGTTAAAAAATCATGTAAAAAATAATCAGATTTTTGTGTTTTTTCATTGTTTTAAAAAAAAGTAAGGTATCAATAAGGGTATCGATAAAGTACAGGATCGATAAGAGTAGTAGTATAGTAGTATACCCATCCCTTGTGTTGAAGAGGTAAAGCCACAGATGTTTGCTTTATTGTTGTAATTTGTGCTTTAAAATGTATGTTTCATAATTATTTAAAGTTTAAATAATTCTGAAATTGTTTATTATGAAACATTGCTTGTGTGCATTGGAAAATACATGAAAAGAGGCCCTTGAAAAAAATAATCGCATATTAAATCGCAATATTGAGGGAAAAAAAAAAAAAAAAATCGCAATTAGATTTTCCAAAATCATT
This sequence comes from Gouania willdenowi, assembly GCF_900634775.1. Taxonomy (NCBI): domain Eukaryota; kingdom Metazoa; phylum Chordata; class Actinopteri; order Blenniiformes; family Gobiesocidae; genus Gouania; species Gouania willdenowi. Next base: position 28,520,055 of record NC_041058.1, read on the forward strand.
CAGCCATAGTGTGTGTGTGTGTGCGTGTGTGTGTCAAAGTGAGTGAGATAGCAAGGATGAGAGCTTTACCTGTCTCCCTCTAACTTTGGCAAGTCATAGCAGGCTGATGCCTTCTCTAACCAAGCTAGAGTTGGTCTTCGAGACTCAGTCAGCATCTGCTGGTTTTGCTCCCCACTGCACAGGATCAGTTGCCTCAAGATAACTGGGTCATAGGGGTTGATGTCAAACTTCAAGTGAACCTGCTCAACACAGACGTTTCACTTTAATCCAGAGCAAATATAAACATTTTCAATTAGATAAATCAATTTCGTGCCAACCCTTCTAATAAATATCGGTTTACCATTTACAATTTATTTAATTTCTTTAATAAATTGTTTTACATTTACAAATGTAATGACATTTGTAATTTACGGCCCTATAAAATATTTCTTATTTTTTCCAAATTCTGTTTTATTTATTTTTTAATTCTGTTTTTTTTTTTAGAAATATTTATCATTTAAAGAAAATATTAGTTTTTAACTAAATAAAAACAAAACAAAATAAATATTAATAAATTAAAAAAAACTCAATTAAACAAAAATGTATGTCAAAAATAAAGTACACAATTAAAAGGTAGATATATGTTGTTGTGTCATGGATTATTCTGACTTCTCCTTTTTAATTATTTATACGTCATAAAGATGTATAAGAACAACATTAATGTCACCTGATTTCCTCTCAGAGATCAATGGTTTACTGAATCTGATCAGGTTTAATAATTAAGTTCTGATCAACTTAGCTTAAATTAACCTATCTTCTGTGTAATGTGGAATTTGTTGTTGACTAGATGTTGCACTTTGTTACTTTTGTCCCCCATAGTCAGGACGAAAGTAACACCATGCAATACACTGAAGTTAAAAAACAAAAGAAAACAAAACATCTTTTTTAGGAAAACAACAAAATGTTCTGGCTAATAAGCCATGCACTCTATAAATAGAAAAAAATATTAAATTTTTCATTGCTTAACTAAAAAAATCAAGTATAAGCTTTGATTGTGTTTCATTAGTTAATTTTTTATTAATTTATTAATGCAACATGCATTTTACTGTAGCTATGATGAGATGTCAGAATGTAACATTCTAATACCGTTGCTCCAACGAACTTTTATTTTGCAAACCGGAAGTTCCCACTGAAACGGTTGCACTTGAGGCACTTGAAGACAACAAGGACTGAGTTATTCTTAGTTAACCAGGCGAAACAGTTTGAACACTGAGCAGGTGAAGATGATTAAGCTGATCACGTTCTCACGGAGCACCTCTGCGCTACACGAAACACGGACGGAGCTTTACAGACACAGCAAAGTTAAACTGGCACTAGAGGTTCTGTAGTTAGCAGTCAGTGATGATTTGCGTTGTTTTAAGATGAGTTTAATGCAGCCAGGACAGGAGGAGGGAGGGTGGTGCACCTAATAAGGGCCCCCCGGAAACATTTCCCCATAAAAACGTTCTTTGCACCACGGTAACGGCGTTTCATGCCGATTTTGTGCATTTCCACGTTTAAACATTTTTATTGGTCGATTCCGTCCGCGATTCCGTTAACGCGGATTTTATAGGGCCCTAGTAATTGTCCAACGCATGATTGGAGAATTACTATACTCGCGTAAGTTTCTGTTATATTTTATCCTTGCTAGTTAGTTCCTCCACTCAATAGTTAATTTATCTTTAAACTGTCAGTGGTTGGAAATTTACCCCCTCATGACGCTAACGCATCTTTTGTGTTTTTATCAGTAGGTGTGCAATAGATGAACTCGTCATATCCTGGGTGCATGCGGCAGCATCCCAGCTGTTTAAAGTTCAGGTAATACGATTAAGTATCTAATCATGCATGTTGTCTGCAGATGACATATGTTGGCCCTACTCTTAACAAACCCAATGCTGATTAACAGTTAATCACCCAACACAGCATAACGTGGATGGCTGTTCATCATAGGAATGGGATCCACACAAGGTTCCTGCTGCTTAACAGAAGGTTTTCCTTGCCGCCATGATGAATTCATGTTGGGTGTGGGATACATATGTATGTGTATATACGTATATATGCATATGTGTGTATCCATAAAATGAAGAGTCCATCCTTAAGACTGCTCTACTGTAAAGTGCCTTGAGATACCATTGGTTATGATTTGGCGCTATACAAATAAAGATTGATTGATTGATTGATTGATAAACCTCAGCCTAAACAAAAGTAAATGTGATGACATGATTTGTGGTTAACGGTTTTGGCTCCAATAGCTGGTTAGCTTTACTACACTGACCTTCATCATTTTGGAGACATCCCAGATGCAAATTTTGCCCCTCTTGGTAGCAGCTGCCAGGAACTGTGGGCAGCTTCCAAAACCATAGCAGGTGATGTTGTCTGAACTATCGAGGCTGTTGGGAAACTGGGCAGGGCTTGTTGCCAGTGTCACCGACAGAGGGACATTCTGCGTGTGCTCGCCTTTCACAAAGGGACAATTAGGGGAATGTCGCTCGTGTTCTGACCTGAGAGGGACCAGAGAGATGTGACAAAATATCAGAAGCGAGACATTATTATACTGACTGCAGGTTTGTAGCTAGACTACACAGATACGAAACATCGACAATCAACACAAACCAGGGCTCATCTGTGGGTTCCCAGCAGACCAGACACACGCTGCAGGTAAAACACATTGCTCTGTCATCTCCTGTGGATGCAGGCTGTGGAAAAACAAAAGTTTGGTCATTAAATTATGTCAACAGCTCATTTGGTCCAACATTTTATCTTTCAAAAAATGTATTAGCAGGTTGACATCTCCCACTCTTTGATCCTTTACTTATTGGCCTTATCAGGTGCTTTGGAATCCCCATTCCTCTGTCCAAGTTTGACAAATACATCACTCTCAGCCAGGGCTCGACAGTACAAACATTTCACTAACATATGTCCCAAAAAAAGCATTTGTGCGAACCACAAAAATTATTTAGTCCACATTGTGCGAGTAAAGATAAACATCAACCACACAGTCCAGGGCTGGGTATCGCCAGGTACCTCGTGATACATTGCAATATTTTTGCCCACAACAACATTATTGCAGTTTTGCAATAATCGATATATCCCGAGAAAATTAATACACGATACATTACAATATCTGTGTCACTGAAGAAATTCACAATTTATTGACTGCAATGAATCCATTTCGCAGGAATTACGAAACATTGGCAATCAATTTCACATGAATGACAGCCAAGTAGGGATGTAACGATTCACTCAACTCCCGATACGATTCGATTCACGATACTGGGTTCATGATACGATTCTCTCACGATTTGTTTTACAAAATGGGACTGTAGACAAATTTTTTTTTTGGGAACAAAACTAGAAAATGCTGTACTATTTTCCTTTTATTTTTCATTGTCAAAAGAATTCCTTGATAAACTATTCAAAACAATACAATTTAATGAAATAAATAAAGGAATAATACAAATGAAAATGAAGCCTATTAATTTAAATTCTGGTTCTATAATAAACAATGCAAAACTGCATAATAGTTCTTTTTCTTTTAAAAGTGCAACTGAAAATGTATTTTGTGCCTTAACAATTGGACTTTAAAAAAAAAAAAAAAAACCGTGATTGCACTGATTTACGTCATATTTGTTTGGACCAGCAGAGGGTGCTGGTAACTCAGTGGTCTGTTGGCATGCAGATATCTTGCAGTGAAGAAGAGAAGCTATGCTAGCAGACAGAGCTAATAGAGAAACGTAACTTTTACAGATATTCAAGTAATATTACAGATACTCTTTCGGTGCTAAAGGGGTAATCAATCATTTATTAACATATTTAAGAGTAGAAGGCAGCCAGAAAGAAAGTATTAGCAGACTCCGCCCGCCGCCTACACTTGTGGATAATTAAAAAAAGTACTGCGATTCAATTTTCAGAAAATTGATATCAACCGTGATACCTATGAATCGATTTTTAACTGCCTTACGATTAATCGTTACATCCCTACAGCCAAGTAAAACAAAGTGTATACTGCACAGTGGCTCTTCTTAACACACATTGATCACAAATAGTCTAATGTCCTTGTGTTATGTTTAAGTCTTTAAGGGAAGACTGATACAAAATACTGCTTCACCAGTGATGTTTGTGCAAATTGAATGCAGAAAAAACTCATTTCAGTGCTAATATTATCAAGTTCTCTGTAAACATGGACACATATCAGTGCTGCTCAACAAACACAATGACCTTGTTTTATGAAAACTGGAAAATTTCACCGCATATAAAAAAAATTTACATTTCAGTTAGTGCATTATAAAATAAACAACTGTGTGGTCTATGAAAACCTGGGCACACATTTTAACTTATACTTACCACCATGTGTAAAGTTCAACTTAAACCTGCACTGCAGACTGCACATACATTTCAGTGCTAATACTAATCAATTTGTTCTTTGTAAACTTGAAAAACTGAGAACACTGAACTTGTACTAAACTCGTGTAAAAAAAACAAAACACAATATTCGTACCGCAAGACGAAATATCGCGATATGTCGTATCGATATTTTGGCACACCCCTAATACAGTCTATGCAACCAAAAGAGAAAAGTGCGTTCGCAAAAGTGAACATTAATCAGCCATAATGTATTTGGTATTTTTTTCATTTATTTTTTGCGGTTATTTTAAATTTCCTATGTTTCATTTGTGTTCCAGTGGTTTTGTTCAGGCATCTAAACGGGCAGCTATTGTTTTTAACACCGTTGTGTTCGGCCGCAGGGGTCTTGACCGCGGAATGTACGGGTGGTAATATTTTTCTGTCACCCTGGATTTCTACTGGATGCGTAACTGCACCCTAACTGCTGCGAAACAGCAACGCAGCTGATAGGTTTCCAGTCATGTGGTTTCCATCACATGTGAATCTGCTGCAGCACAGCATCGTCACTGCTGAGTCATGCTGCTGCCCTCAACAGCAAATAAGCAGCACTTCTATTTTTGCTGGACACTGGAGCTGTGCTGCAGCAAGTTAACAAAAATACGCCCGTGTGGGACAGGAAATAGTACATAGACACAGAATAAAATATCTGGATTATTTTTAAAATAAAATACGTGTTCAAGGGGGGAAACACCAACCTTCCGGGACCTCCAACGAGCACATATTCGTAATCGGGAATAAAACCTGTCTGCTGATATCACATTTTCCAAAAAAAATAAACAATTTTTTTTCCGGCAATATAATTGTGCGTTTCGGCTCGAGCGGACGCAGTTCGGACTCAACCCAAAAACCAAGCACATATTCGGATTCGGGGGACTGACCTTTCCATTGATATATCGTGGTTGACCCGATCCTAGCACTTTTAAAATCGCATTTCACACACATATTGCATTTATCCATGGTTGAATCACACATATGTATCGCACGATTACACATGAATTAGCAGTATCTCCTGAGTCCTTGCTGCAACACTGGAGTAGGATGGAATTGCTGGACTGCAGAATACTCTGAAGTCACGCAGTGGAGCAGTTTCGGTGCAGATACGCATCCAGTGGAAATCCAGGGTCACACCCCGCAAATGTTCGGCGCTCATGAGGAAAATACCATCTCATCACATCGTTAATCCTTTACATCAGTGAACTAATGAACAGCTCATCACTGTTGTCATGCTGTGGCTGTGTGCTCTCTGACCGTAGCAACTGTGTGGATGAGGTGTCCGAGTAATCACACACTTTCATACACAGGAGAAGCAATCTACAGCGATTGTTTCAAAGATCGACCAGTCAATCGCGATCGACGATTTGGCAACCACTCCACTATGGCCTGCCACGTTAATATTCATAAATGGTGCTGGCCACTTCATTGACGTACAGTGCATCCATTCTGAGATCAGATTTAAATTGTGCAAAACAGCATACAACACTATCAATGTGCTTGTTGTGTGGATTATACAGCCCTAGCCAATTCCCTTCAAAACAAGTCAGAGTAAAATAAGTTGATGAAAATAGATGGAGGAGCTGAAATGATTACACCATAAATGCTCATGCTCAAGGATTTACTTAACCAATTAGTTATTAAAGATCAGCATTGGAGGATCTGTTTATTAAGGAGATTGATCCCATTTCTGATGTGGTCTTAAAAATTCCTTTGTTTAAAGAGCACATATGTGCTTAACAAGTACAGTGGGGCAAAAAATTATTTAGTCAGCCACCAATTGTGCAAGTTCTCCCACTTAAAAAGACGAGAGAAACCTGTAATTTTCATCATAGGTATACCTCAACTATGAGAGACAAAATAAATAAAAAAAAATCCAGAAAATCACATTGTAGGATTTTTAATTATGGTGGAAAATATGTATTTGGTCAGAAACAACAATTCACCTCAATACTTTGGAATGTATACTTTGTTGGCAATGACAGCGGTCAAACATTTTCTGCAAGTCTTCACACACTGGTATTTTGGCCCATTCCGCCATGTAGATCTCCTCTAGAGCAGTGATGTTTTGGGGCTATCGCTCGGCAACACGGACTTTAAACTCCCTCCAAAGATTTTCTATGGGGTTGAGATCTGGAGACTGGCGAGGCCACTCCAGGACCTTGAAATGCTTCTTACGAAAGCAACTCCTTTGTTGTCCGGGCGGTGTATTTGGGATCATTGTCATGCTGAAAAACCCAGCCACGTTTCATCTTCAATGCCCTTGCTGATGGAAGGAGGTTTTTACTCAAAATCTTACGATGTGTGTAAACAATGTGTCTGTGGCTCCAAGCAGTGACTCCCAACACGATCGGCAGCAGAAAAAGTAGAGCAGTTTGGGCGTCTAGTAGTGCAGTTTGCATTTACATATATGGCAATAAAGTAGAACATATATTCTTTATTAAACAGCAGTATTTTTTTAGCTGTAAGATAGTTAGAGAGAGAGGAGCTCACATTCTAGGAGGCGTTTTGCCCAACTTTGGCAAAATTCAACTCTTCCGTTTGGAGCTGACTTTTTACAAAATGTGGAATAACAAGGGAGGGAGGAAACCGAACATTTTCAACTTTGTCCCTCTGAATAAGGCTAAAGGGATGTATGACCACTATCAAAATCATTATAAAGTGATTTTTTCATCATATCTCCCCTTTAATGCAGTTTAGCTTTTTTTTGGAATGCATGTTTGGTTTTATTTTAAGGGCTAATATAAATGAAAAACTTTGTTGTGCTTTTTATGAAAAGCAAAGGCTTCTGGAATATTTAAAAAAATGTCATAATATTCAATAACCATTTACTTTCTTTAAAAAACATGTCTAAAAATGTATTCTAGGCTATTTATGCATTATTTAAAAAAATAGAGAAAAACGTAATCGCATTCGATATTCGGCCAAGCGTTTATATTTTATTCGGCTTCGGCCTTAAATTTTCATTTCGGTGCATCCCAAGTTGAGTTTTTACCAAAAAGTTCTATTTTGGTTTCATCTGACCATATGACATTCGCCCAATCCTTTTCTGGATCATCCAAATGCTCTCAAGCAAACAGAATTTGAGTCCCTGGTGGCGTAGTGTGTTATTGATGGTAGCCTTTGTTACTTTGGTTCAGCTCTCTACAGGTCATTCACTAGGTCCCCCCATGTGGTTCTGGAATTTTTGCTCACTGCTCTTGTGATCATTTTGACCCCACGGGGTGAGATTTTGCATGGAGCCCCAGATCGAGGGAGATTATCAGTGGTCTTCTATGTCTAACATTTTATAATAAATGCTCCCACAGTTGACTTTTTACAACAAGCTGCTTACCTATTGCAGATTCAGTCTTCCCAGCCTGGTGCATGTCTACAATTTTGTTTCTGGTGTCCTTTGACAGCTCTTTGGTCTTGGCCATAGTGGAGTTTGGAGTGTGATTGTTTGAGGTTGTGGACAGGTGTCTTTTATACTGATAACTAGTTCAAACAGCTGCCATTAATAAAGGTAATGAGTGGAGGACAGAGGAGCCTCTTAAAGAAGAAGTTACAGGTCTGTGAGAGCCAGAAATCTTTCTAGTTTGTAGGTGACCAAATACTTATTTTACAGAGGGATTTACCAATTAATTCATTAAAATCCTACAATGTGATTTTCTGGATTTTTTTTTCATTTTGTCTCTCATAGTTGAGGTATACCTATGATGAAAATTACAGGCCTCTCATCATTTTAAGTGGGAGTACTTGCACAATGGTTGGCTGACTAAATACTTTTTCTGCCCCACTGTAAATGTTGTTTACTCGTACAACAGGAATCTATAAATCCTCACCTGCACTGTATAGTATCCAGATATTTATTTCAGTCACACTGGTTGAATAATTATTTTGGCTAAAAAGTTACTGAATCAATTTCAAGTCTCTGAATCGTTTCGGATTGAATCAGCACCAAGGAATCGTAATACGAATCAAAGCGTTGCTAAAAAAAAATCGTTACAACCCTATTAGTTATACTTAATTTAATTATCTACCTATGAAAGCAAGGGGTGTCTGTGTGTGTGTGTGTGTGTTGCAAATATATCCCCGACGCGGTGCGAGTTCGATCTGAAACTCGGTCAATGAGTTCCAAATACCCCGAGTGTGTGTATCTGTTTTTTTGGAGTAATTTGGTCATTTCAAAATGTTTATTTTAATTTTATTTCACTTCTGGACGGCCCCGAAATGAAACCTATTCAGCTTTTGATCTCAGGGTGTGAGGGGGCGCAAGCGCACCATCTATATCTATTTCACTACACAGCTCCTCACGCGAGCAAGAGTCATGTGTGCGGCCACCCCTCCTCCACTTCCTCCTGTGCCATGCTATCGGTAGCTTCTCAAACACGGGAGCTCTCTGAATAGATCATCTGAAAAAGTCAGCCACTGGTGAGTCTTTTGCAGACATGTTTCCCATTGTTTAAACCATATAACTGTTGTTCAATAACGCGCTGTTTCACTAGAGTCGGTATTGAACTCAACCCGTTCAATACTCCATCTGGAAAACTGCAGATTCTCTGTGGTGCCGTGCATGGAAGCTAAGCTCTGACCACTCGGTTCGAAGGTAAAACATGATTTTTGTTTTTTTAAAAGACAGCAGAATTGTAGATATTACTTTAATTTACTTACTCTCTCATGTAGTTTGGAGTTTTACGTCTTGTTTTGCGCAGTTTTGTTGTTTTTCTGATTGGCGCTACAATGTCTATGGAGTTTGGTTATCAGTGTCTCAAACATTTCACGGAGCACAAACACACGGTATTTATTTATTTATAATAAAAATATACTAAATGAGTAAAGTAAAACACAAAAAAATGCACAAAAAGACAACTGAAAAAATAAAAAATATACACGACTCCAAAAAATATACATTACAGAAAAATACAATGCAGGTGCACGAAGCAGATGGATGTAGACAGACACACTTTATAAAAAAAAATATGCTAAATGTGTAAAATAAAACAACTAAATATTTATACAAAAAGTACACACAATTACAACAGAAATGCATAAAAATACACAAAATTAAATATTTATACAAAAAAATACACAAAATGACAAAAGAACCACACTACAATGGCAACAAAAAACTATAATTATACAAAAACACAACAGAAAGATACACATAATGACTCCAAAAAACATACATTACAGAAAAATACACCAAACAAAAAAATGTAGAAGTGAGTTTAAAAAAAACAACAAACACATTTATCATGTTCATGTCCCATAGAATTAAACCAGGAAAATCGCACAAAATGTTTTATTTTGCACCCGCAAATAAACCCTTTATAACACTAGAGTACAGAGTATGTACACCTCTTTGTACATCCAGTCTTCAAACATATACTCATTTGGCCATAATTAACTTTACATGAATGTATACTTCCGATGGGCACTGTACTAGTCTATACTATAATGACAGGAAGGTCTGTGTGCATGTGTGTGTATCTGTTATTTTGGAGTAAATTGGTGATTTCCAAATGTTTATTTTATTTTATTTTATTTACGGCAGCTTTTGACCTCAGCTGCGCACCATCTATATCTATTTCACTGCACACTTCCGGGCAGTGCCAGAGCTCCTGTGGACAACTCTTTTCTCTTTTGAGGAAAAACACTTTTTACTGTTCCTTATTTGGTGATGACGTTTAAAAACGAAATGTTATGTCTATAACTTCTGTTCCCTGAAGGAGAGGAACGAGGTACAACACACATAATATGGGATATCACGCCCCCGCGTGGCCTACTGAAGAAAACCTCTAATCACGCCTTTAAGGCAGATGATCTGTGATGACGTAAATGAGGCTCCGCCTGCCTCATAAATATGCTGTCATCACAGTCATCCTTCAGTTCAGTAGCCGCTCTTCACCGAGCCCATCTGTGTAGCGGGGCAAAGAAGTGTTGTACCTCGTTCCTCTCCTTCAGGAACAGAAGTTATAGACATAAAATTTCGTTCCCTTTCAGTCGATTCACTTGGTACACATATAGTATGGGACATGTATACACGCCCCGCAGAGCAGCTATGAACCGGAAATCAACCTCCAGCACCTCTAGTGCATGCTCGACCCAGTGGAAAGAACCGAATGGGCCACCGAAGGGGCCGTTACGTCCAGACGGTAAAACCGAACAAAAGTGTGTGGTGATGACCAACTGGCAGCACGACAGATGTCACTCAAAGATACCCCCTAAACAAAGCCCATGATGTACATACGCCCTTGGTCGAATGTGCTATCACACCCTGAGGTAACTGAAGGCCCCTGCTGTTGTAGGCCAGGGAGATAGCCTCCACAATCCAGTGAGAAAGCCGCTGTTTAGACAGGGCTTTACCCTTAGCTGGATTAGCAAAACACACAAACAGCTGGTCACATAAACGCACACTCCTAGTGCGGTCTATGTATTCACGTAGAGCACGTACAGGACACAAGGAATGTAACCTCCTCTGCTCCTCAGATGCAAAAGGAGGAGGGCAAAAACTCATTAGCTCAAAAATCATGGAGCTATGAGTTGAAGGGATGATCTTAGGCACATATGCCATGTTTGGGCGTCATGGGACCTTAGAACCATCTGAAGTGAACTGGGTACAAGAAGGATGCACTGATAAAGCATGAAGAACGCCCACTCGCTTAGCGGAGGTCAAAGCGAGAAGTAGTGCAGTCATATGAAAGAAATTTCATATCTGCTGACTCCATAGGCTCAAAAGGGGGGCCACAGAGAGTTTGGGTTTAGCGTCACGCCTGGGAATGATGCTGCGCAGGGCTTCAGCTTGTTTCTTCCCTAACTCAAAACGTGCCTGAATGGCGTCAAGAGATTGCCCGAACAAACCCATGGGAGATATCGGCTCGTCCAAATAAACGGCCCGGTCTCTCTCTGGAACATCCGATAGAGTCAGCCACAGGTGTCTCTGTGCCACCACGGTAGACGCCATTCCTCTGCCAAGGGAGAGCGCTGCACAGCGGGACACCCAGAGGATATAATCCGTGGCGACCCTCACCTCGTTAAGGAGAGGAGCCAGAGAGCTGTCGGGGGGAAGCAGCGAACTGAGCTCAGCCAGCCGCATAGCCTGATAGGTCTGCAGCATGGTGACAGAGCTCAGTGCAAGAGCGGTGCCTGCCTGCGCTCTGTAGATTTTATCCAGCTGCGAGGAGGCGCCAGATACGCAGCCAGAGGAGGCTCCATAGGTGGAGGGTTGACTAAGCCAGCCTTTTCCGCTCCATCTAAATCCAAAAACTGTCCATAGCCGGGCACCGTGACGCGGGTAGACAGTGGTTTGTTCCATGTTGATGTCAACTCCGAGATAAAATCCGGGAACATGGGCAGGCTATTCTTAACCGCCCTAGGCTCGGGAGGGAGAAAAAATCCCACAAACCGTGACGGTTTTTCAACCGGGGGAGGAGAGGGCCACTCCACTTCCAGTCTCTCAGCTGCACGGCGGCACAGAGAGTAGAAAGATGTGTCGTCCTGGTTAACCGGTGCAGTAGCGGTGGCACATTCCCCAGGCGACAACGCATCTAGCTCATCCTCCGACAAACCATGAACGTCCAGACCGATGTCCTCACGGTCGGCTTCTAGTCCTACTAGGGATGTAACGATTAATCGTAAGGCAGTTAAAAATCGATTCATCGGTATCACGGTTGATATCGATTTTCTGACAATTGAATCGCAGTACTTTTTTTAACCAGCAGAGGGCGCTATCCGGAAGTGTTGGCGGCGGGCGGAGTCTGCTAATACTTTCTTTCTGGCTTCCTTCTACTCTTAAATATGTTAATAAATGATTCATTACCCCTTTAGCACCGAAAGAATATCTGTAATATTACTTGAATATCTGTAAAAGTCACGTTTTTCTATTAGCTCTGTCTGCTAGCATAGCTTCTCTTCTTCACTGCAAGATATCTGCATGCCAACCGACCACTGGGTTACCAGCGCCCTCTGCTGGTCCAAACAAATATGACGTAAATCAGTGCAATGACGTTTTTTGTTTTTTTGTTTAAAGTCCAATTGTTAAGGCACAAAATACATTTTCAGTTGCACTTTTAAAAGAAAAAGAACTATTATGCAGTTTTACATTGTTTATTATAGAACCAGAATTTAAATTAATAGGCTTCTTCATTTGTATTATTCCTTTATTTATTTAATTCAAGATTTATTTTTAGTTAAATTGCATTGTTTGGAATAGTTTATCAAGGAATTCTTTTGACAATGAAAAATAAAAGGAAAACAGTACAGTTTTTTATAGTTTTTTCCCCCAAAAAAATAAAGGAATATTTTTCAGTCATTTGTCTTCAGTCCCACTTTGTATAAAAAATCGTGAGCGAATTGTATCGTGAACCCAGTATCGTGAATCGAATCGTATCGGGAGTTGAGTGAATCGTTACTTCCCTACTAACTACTGAAAATAGACACGTTTAGTGAAAGTTAGGCAGGTACATGTGGATGGACTGGTGCTCATACATTTAGAATGGATTCACCCTTTCCCCCCGAAACACACACACCAAACGACAACAAAAATATGAAAATGACTCAAATACACAAAACTAAATATGTATTCAAAAAATACACAAAAGACAACAGAAATGCAAAAAAACTACACTAAAAAAAGATACAAAATGACTCCAGAATCACACTACAAATGCAACAAAAAACAATAATTATACAAAAAAATGCACAAAAAGACAACAGAAAGATACAAAAATACACATGACTCCAAAAAACATACATTACAGAAAAATACACCAAACGAAAAAAATATAAAAATGAGTAAAAAAAAAAACCAACACATATCATGCGCATGTCCAATAGAATTAAACCAGGGAAATTGCACATGCTATCTTACTTTGCACCTGAAAATATACCCCTTTATAATGCTACAGAGTATGTTATTACTCTACTTAAGCGCCCACTACATACTTCCGACGGGCACTGTACTAGTACCTCAAATGATATGATTGATTGCAAACCTGATAAAAGGTTAAGTCACAAACTATATGACATTCAGTATAAAATAAGGATCTAAGATGGTCGTCTTAAACCTACCTGATGGTAAAAACCAGCTTGAGCCATTGGGTCAGGTTGAGCCCACCTGTACCCAGCATGTGGCCATGATGTAAACGTCTCTCTCCTGTTGGCTTCACTGTACATCAGAGATCTGGATGGAAAAAGCCTTTTACAAACAACCATAACTAGGGTGTTGTTGTTAAGTACAAGGTAAGTTACTGTAAGTTTGTTTTGTTTCCAATTACTACAAAGGGTCAATATATTGTTGGCTTTATAAACTGAATACACATGAAAGTATACTCTGGTATAGTCATACAATTTCCAAAACGTCAAAAACAGATGTTATGAAATGAGAATAAAGCTGCAATAACAACTTGGATTTATTTAGTGTGCAGCCGAAGTTGCCCTGGGGCAGTCTGACGAAAGCAAGACTTCTATTTAATGGACATTACAACACCTGAGTGATTCATGTGTTCATCAAGTGTGTTGCCAAAAGACAAAATATAACATCTGAGATGGGTGCTTTTTGCAAGCCATTCTTTTCCCACACTTTATTTCAAGCATTTAAGACATTACTTAAATTCTGGTCTTTGTGTCATCCAAGTTTTAAATGTTCAGTGCGTACAACGTGAATGTGATTAGAAAGCCATACTTGCCTATCTACAGAACGTCCAGGGCCAACCCCGAGCTCAGGCCTGGCGCTTGACAAGAGGTAGGACAGCCTGTCCATTATGGATGAGGCCACAGACAAGGCAGCTATGTTCTGGTTGATCTTCTTCAGCTCATTGATGATGGCACTGGCCACCAGTTTGAGAACGTGGTGGGGAAGATGGACAGTTACTGTTGCCCACTGGTAAACAGAGGTGTGAGAAAAATAAAAGGTAAGAAAAGGAGTAAACTAGATACCATACATAAATCTCAAGAAAACTGTAAAACATCAAAATATTGTCAGTTTTCCTAACATTACAGTGGACCTAAAACAACTAATTTTACGTCATGGGTCGATGAATCGTGATTGGAATCGAATGCCAAAATGAATCACTACAATCCTAAAGTCATTGCAAAAATTTTGCAAAGCTTATATATTTCCCACTATTTCAGACTGAATTTGAAACACATCAACTTCCCAGCCACTTCTCCATCCCATAATGTGGTTGGCAAAACATTTTGCCAGATTATGACTAATCTGCAGTTAAAAAATTCCGAGTCCCATTGAGCAATTAGTTGTCTGAGCCTTAAAGAGTAGTATTAACATGTGACCAGCACATTTCCTACTTTACTTATTTATAGCAGCAATGATGTTTGCTAATAGTAGCAGAATGCTATTTTTATTCCTAATACTGCCTCAAATATTATTGATACTGTCTCGGTTGCTAAAGTATTATCGGACAAAATGCACAGCCAATGCAAACAAAACTGAGCCAGCACTAATGCAATTTGAAATCATTGGACTGTTGTCACAAGTCAAACAGGCACTATCCATCCATCATCCATTTTCATACCCGCTTATTCCCGTTTAACAGGGTTGCGGGGGTCTGCCGGTGCCAATCTCCGGCTCTCATAGGGCGCTGGGCGGGGGTACACCCTGGACAGGGCGCCAGTCCATCACAGGGCAACACAGACACAGACAACCATTCACTCTCTCATTCACTCCTATGGGCAATTTAGAGACTCCAATCAACCTTACAGTCATGTTTTTGGATTGTGGGAGGAAGCCGGAGTACCCGGAGGAAACCCACGCAGCACGGGGAGAACATGCAAACTCCACACAGAAAGGACCCAAGTCCACCCCAGAGCTTAAACCCAGGACCTTCTTGCTGTGGGGCGGACGTGCTAACCACTAAGCCACCGTCAAACAGGCACTACTTAAACAAAATATGTAGTAAATGGCAAATCAAGGTTAACTGTGGTCCAAATATTTTAATAAAACTACAATCAAAGCATCAAACAATTGTTTGCATAAGCATTACACATGAAGTTGTTTTGCAATCTAAAAAACAACAAGCACTCATTAACCACATCATCATCACAGTCCACTACACCACAGCTATATATTGTTTACACTGCGGGTCAAATTACATAAATAAAACTGAAAATGAAATGCTAACATGATATCACCGAATATAGGTTATAAAAGTTGAGCGCAAATTTGGCACTAAAAAAAGTATAACTAAAAAATGATCATGCAGAGTCACTCCACTGAAACACTATCAAATGGTTTGGAGAAAGATAAATCCCCTCCTGTGTCAGAGACAGCTAAATTCAAAATCTCACATCTGTCATTGGCAAAGGTAGCACAGGAAAACACTAAGTAGTAACTTAGAAACTGAGACTCACCTTGGCCACTTTATGATTGGCTGCTGTCTCGTGTGAGGTATTCTTGAGGCCTTCTTTCAACTGACTGATAAAAAGTTCATAGCCCTCCGTGTTGGACACATCAATCTTTTCTTGACATGCTGTAAGCATCTGCTGGGCCTGAATGGACACAAAATTCAGAATAATAAGTCTTATGAAGGGTTTCTCAGTAAGTTTTTCTGACTGAATATGATAGAATGACCAGCTTGAAGTTCAATAGCCTTGAATTTGAGCGCGAGATTGAAGGCCAATGAGTAAGTACCACCACTGTTTGCTTCACCCCTCCTATAAAAGCAAGTTGATTGACTGACCAGGGTTGCTGTGAGAGTGTGACTGGGCATAAGACTGAACAATTTAATAATAATAATAATGGCTTGAATTTATATAGCGCTTTCTTCGCGGAGACTCAAAGCGCGTTACAGAAACCATTATTCATTCACACCAGTCACTCACACAGTCATACCAGTGGTGGTAAGCTACAATGTAGCCACAGCTGCCCTGGGGCAGACTGACAGAGACGTGGCTGCCATTTCGCGCCTACGGCCCCTCTAACCACCACCAACATTCATGCACAATTCATACTCACTCAAACAAGGCAATGTGGGTAAAGTGCCTTGCCCAAGCACACAACGACAATGACTCGGTTAGAGCGGGATTTGAACCCCCAACCCTTTGGTTACTGGACAACCCACTGAGCCATGGTCGCCCCATGGCTCAGTGGGTTGTCCAGTAACCAAAGGGTTTATCGCCTCAATTTATTGTTTTCTCATGAAAATTAATATTCCAAACAGTGCAATCATAAGATCATCAAAGCTGTAGTTATTTGCAGAGCTCGTAAACAAAGCCCAACTAATTGAGGACTTTTGGGGCACATACCAATACCGATTTTGTGGGGGTTGAAAAGCTGATAAATCGGCGGATGCTGATAAATTGCTTGATAACCGATAAATCAGCCAAATTATTAGAGAACATTGATATACAGACTAAGCGCAGTTCAGAAGACCCTCTATGGACATTATAAAAGCATGGACCGTGACGTCGCCCAGAATGGCGCAGCCGGGGCCCCACCCTGGATCCAGACCTGGGGCTCGAATGCGAGCGCCTGGTGGTCGGGCCTTTGCCCAAGGGGCCCGGCCGGGCCTTGCCCGAAAGGACGACGTGGGCCCGCCCTCCAGTGGACCCACCACCCGCAGAGGGATCCGTAGGGCTCGGGTGCAGAGAGGACTGAGCCTGAGCTTGTGCGGGAGGTTGAGAGGTACCGGCTAGATAAAGTCGTGCTCACCTCCACGCACAGTTTGGGCTCTGGATCCCAACTCCTGGAGAGAGGCTGGACGCTCCACTTCTCTGGCTTTGCCCGCGGGAAGAGACGGCGGGCTGGGGTGGGCTTGCTTATTGCCCCCCAGCTCAGCCGCCACGTGTTGGAGTTTACCCCAGTGAACGAGAGGGTCGCGTCCCTACGCCTTCGGGTTGGGGACAGGTCTCTCACCGTTGTTTCGGCCTACGGGCCCAACATCAGCGCAGAGTACCCGGCCTTCTTGGAGTCCCTGGGAAGGGTACTAGACAGTGTCCCGGGTAATCCATTGTTCTACTGGGGGACTTCAACGCCCACGTGGGCCGCGACAGTGAGACCTGGACAGGGGTGATTGGGAAGAAC
Organism: Gouania willdenowi; assembly: GCF_900634775.1. Taxonomy (NCBI): domain Eukaryota; kingdom Metazoa; phylum Chordata; class Actinopteri; order Blenniiformes; family Gobiesocidae; genus Gouania; species Gouania willdenowi. The sequence goes on from NC_041058.1 coordinate 28,537,489, forward strand.
GGCCCTTTCGATCTGAACCCGAGTGGTGTTTTGTTATTAGACTTCTGTGCTAGTTACAATTTGTCCATAACGAACACCATGTTCGAGCACAAGGGTGTCCATGGTGCACGTGGCACCAGGACACTCTAGGCCGGGGTTCGATGATCGACTTCGTAGTTTTATCACCTGATCTCCGGCCACGTGTCTCGGACACTCGGGTGAAGAGAGGGGCTGAGCTGTCAACTGATCACCACCTGGTGGTGAGCTGGATCCGCTGGCAGGGGAGGAAGCCGGTCAGACCTGGCAGGCCCAAACGTGTGGTGAGGGTCTGTTGGGAACGTCTGGTGGATCCCTCTGTCAGTGGGGTCTTCAACTCCCACCTCCGGATGAGCTTCTCCCAGATCCAGAGGGAGGTGGGAGACATGGAGTCCGAGTGAACCATGTTCTCCTCCTCCATTGTCAATGCGGCCATTCGCAGCTGTGGCCGTAAAGTCTCTGGTGCCTGTCGCGGCGGCAATCCTCGAACCCGGTGGTGGCGCCCGGAAGTAAGGGATGCCGTCAAGCTGAAGAAGGAGACCTACCTGGCCTTTTTGGCTGGTAGGACTCCGGAGGCAGCCGAGAGGTACCGGCCGGCCAAGCATGCTGCTGCCCGTGCGGTCGTAGAGGCAAAAACTTGGGTCTGGGAGGAGTTCGGAGAAGCCATGGAGGAGGACTATCGGTCGGCCTCGAAGAGATTCTGGCAAACCGTTCGGCGCCTCAGGAGGGGGAAGCAGTGCTTCACCAACACTGTTTACGGTGCAGGGGGGGAGCTGCTAACCTCAACTGGGGATGTTGTCAGGCGGTGGAAGGAGTACTTCGAGGGTCTCCTCAATCCCACTGCCACGTTTTCCGATGAGGAAGCAGAGGCTGGGGACTCAGAGGCGGACTCACCCATCACCCGGGCTGAAGTCACCGAGGTGGTTGAAAAGCTCCTCGGGGGCAGGGCTCCGGGGGTGGATGAGATTCGTCCTGAGTACCTTAAGTCTCTGGATGTTGTAGGACTGTCTTGGTTGACACGTCTCTGCAACATCGTGTTGCAGTTGGGGACAGTGCCTCTGGATTGGCAAACCGGGGTGGTGGTCCCTCTCCCTCTCTTAAAGAAAATTTAAGACCAAACTTACGATGGAAACACAGACCAAAGGGAAAATTCAGTATATTATTTTACAATTAAAGGCATTGATGTCAGTTGATAATGTACAATAAGGAAAAATGAAAAGAGGCAGTTGCTCAAGGCAAGGCAAGGCAAGGCAAATTTATTTATATAGCGCATTTCATACTCAAGGCAACTCAATGTGCTTTACATGATAAAACATTCAATTGTTTAAAATCAATAAGAACATTTAAATCAATAAGAACATTTAAAAGCATCAGTAAAATCAATTAAAATCATCAGTAAAATCATCATGACATCAACAACATGACAAAAAATCTCTCTCTCAATCATATGCAGTAGAGAAAAAAAGTGCCTTTAACTTTGATTTAAAAATGTTCACATTGGATGCTGACTTCAGCTCCGCTGGCAGTTTGTTCCACTTCTTTGCAGCATAACAACTAAAAGCAGCATCACCATGTTTACTGTGAACTCTGGGCTCCACTATCTGATCTGTGTCCATAGATCTGAGAGACCTGCTGGGTTCATACCTGACTAACATGTCACTGATGTATTCTGGACCAAACCCATTCACAGATTTATACACCAGCAGCAGAACTTTAAAGTCTATTCTGAGGCTGACTGGGAGCCAGTGTAAAGACTTTAAAACTGGAGTAATGTGCTCTGACCTCTTTGTTCTGGTTAAGACCCGAGCTGCAGCGTTCTGAACCAGCTGTAGCTGTTTGATGCTCTTTTGGGGGATTCCTGTCAGAAGACCATTACAATAGTCCAGTCTGCTGGAGATAAAAGCATGGACCAGTTTCTCCTGATCTTTCTGAGCCATTAAACCTCTCACTCTGGAGATGTTCTTTAGGTGGTAGAAGGCTGTTTTTGTGATAGATTTGATCTGACTGCTGAATGTAAGATCTGAGTCAATCAGAACACCAAGGTTTTTGACTTGGTCTTTAGCTTTTAAAGATCGAGACTCAAGATAATTGCTGACAGCAGTCCTCTTTTCCTTGTTACCAAAGACAATCACCTCCGTCTTGTCATGGTTTAGTTGAAGGAAGTTTTCACTCATCCAGCAGTTTACTTTTTCTAAACAGTCACACAACACCTCAATGGGACCATGGTCATCTGGGTTCAGTGATAGATATAGTTGTGTGTCATCTGCATAGCTCTGATAATCAACCTTACAGTTCTGTAAAATTTGTCCTAAAGGAAGCATGTAAAGGTTAAACAGAAGGGGTCCAAGAACAGATCCCTGAGGAACCCCACAGGACATTGGTAATCTGTCAGATTCAAAGTTTCCAATGCTTACAAACTAGCTTCGCTCCTCCAAGTATGACTTAAACCATTGCATTACTTTTCCATTTAGTCCAACCCATGTTTGCAATCTGTGCAACAAAATTGTATGATCTACAGTGTCAAATGCAGCACTTAGATCCAACAGAATGAGAACAGATACTTTTCCTGAATCAGTGTTCAACCTTATGTCATTGATCACTTTGATAAGAGCAGTTTCAGTGCTGTGATGAGAACGAAAACCTGACTGAAATTTATCAAATATTTTGTTGAATGTTAAGAATTGACTCAGTTGGTTGAAGACCACCTTCTCAATGATCTTGGCCATGAATGGAAGGTTACTGATTGGTCTATAGTTAGCCAGTATAGAGGCATCCAGTGTTCTCTTTTTTAACAGCGGTTTCACAGCAGCTACTTTCAGGGATTTTGGTACGATGCCTGATTGGAATGAGCAGTTAATTATCTGACACAAATCAGTGACAATTGACTTTACAACAGTTTTAAAGAAGTTTGAGGGTATTGTGTCAAGGCAACACGTTGATGGATTCAGCTGCTGAACAGTCTCCTCTATTGTTTTTGGGTTCACTGTAATAAACTCTAACATTGTAGTTGACTCATCCCTCAGTGGTTGAAGCTGTTCAAGCTTTTTGTGATTTTGCTGGTTTGTTCTGATGTTTGACCTTATTGATTGTATTTTTTCATTGAAATATACAGCAAATTCATTGCATTTTCCAGCTGACAGTAATTCAGGGGCTATCTGATCTGGGGGGGTTGTGAGCTTTTCAATTACAGAAAACAACGTGCGAGAGTTGTTGACATTTTTGGCAATAATTTCAGAAAAGTATTGCTGCCTTGCTTTGAACAAGCCATCATTGAATTTTCGCAGACTTATTTTGTACAGTTCTAGATGAATTTGGAGTTTTGTTGATCTCCATTTACGCTCAGCTCTTCTACAGTCAGATTTCAAATTCTGCATTATCTCAGTCCTCCTCCAAGGTGTTTTCTGTGTGTTTGGTTTTCTCTTAGTTTTGATTGGAGCCACCACATCTATGACATTACAGACGTTTCTATTATACTCATCCAGAAGATCATCAACTGTCTCAGCACTCAATGTTGGTGTCATTGCTATGGCTTCCATAAACTGTGCACTTGTGTTCTCATTTATGTACCTTTTCTTTAAACACACATAACTAGGGGGAACAGATGTTACAGTCTCTAGGTCAAAAAAGACACAGAAATGATCAGATAGAGCTAAGTCTCTTACATCAACAGCAGAGATATCAACACCTTTAGAGATAACCAGATCCAAAGTGTGACCTTGAGTGTGTGTCGGACCAGTCACATGTTGTGTAAGACCAAAAGTATCCATTAAAGCATACAGTTCTTTGGCAGTATTGTCCATGTTATTGTCTACATGAATATTTAAGTCACCTGTTATTATTAAAAAGTTGTATTCAGTGCATACAACTGACAGCAGTTCAGCAAACTCATCCATGAATTCTCCAGAATATTTTGGGGGTCTATAAACGACTAAAAACAGAATTCTTGAATCACCCTTCAGTAAGAATGACATATATTCAAAGGAGATAAAATCACCAAATGTTATTTCTTTGCACTGAAATATTGATTTAAAAATGGCAGCAACTCCACCACCTTTCCTGCAAGTACGACACTTATTTAAATAAATAAAGTCTTGTGGTGCACTTTCATTGAGAATAGTATTACTGATACCATCATTCAACCATGTTTCATTAAGAAATAAAAAGTCCAAGTGATGTGTCAAAATAAAATCATTAATTATTAGTGACTTGTTAACAAGAGATCTAACGTTAAGAAGAGCTAATTTTAAAGACTTTACTGGAGACACTGGTGGACTTTTTGGATGACATGTTATAGGAGTCAAATTTTTATCTCTATAAAGCTTTTTGCTTTTCTTTAATTTCACAATTTTACCTGTGTTACCTGTCACCACAGGAATTAAAGAAGCTGCATTAACTCCATAGGGCCCTGGCTTTTTCTGGTTGTTCCTAAAAATAGAGCTATTGCAGTCTGGACCCAGCACACATCAGGCCTGTGTCGCTCTAAGTTGAACACAGCTGGCCTGAGGAGAAGAGTGATCCTGAGCCTGGTATCGTCGAGGAGGGATGGGTGGTGCAGATTGACCATGGTGGGGTAAAGGGTGGGGTGTTAGTCTTGTGCCAGCCAGAACCAGCTCGTTCATCTGGGCAGTTAAATCCAAGAAGGCAGGGGTAGGAGAGAAGCTGGATGAGGTGGAAGTAGGTGAATTTTGGGGTGAAGCAGGTGGGTCCTGAGATGCGGGGGTTGGGTTGACCTCTTCATTTTGGTGATTTTTATTTCTTGCTGGAAGCTCATTGACTCCATGTTCTTTCCTTGTTGTTTTGTTCTCCGATGGTACATGTTGTCCTCTGTCTTTATCAGAACTGATAGCAGTGTGACTGGTGAAGTAAAACAAGTTGGATGTGAAGAGTTTTACTCCAGCCTTGTTTAGACACAGTCCATCTGCTCTAAAAAGATGACGACGTTCCCAAAAAATAGGAAAATTTTCTATAAAATTTAGTGAAAGGGCAGCACAAGCCGAAGACAGAAATTTATTCAAAGAGTAAATCCTTGCGAATTTCAGATCTCCTTTGCGGACTGGAGGTATCGGGCCACTGATGAACACTTTAGGCTGTATACAGCTCACAGTTTTTAGCAGATGGGTGAAATCCTGCTTTAACACCTCAGACTCCTCCTTGGCTAAATCATTTAACCCAAAATGAATCACAACATTTTTCAAATGTGGGTAATCTGCAACGATATGCAAGATTTTGTCAGCCAGGTCTGATACTGTGTCATTAGGTAAGCAGATCACTTTCACGTTGCTGCTAAACATCTTCTGAGCATCTTTAACAGAAACGTCTCCCACTATCAGTGTGTGAGGTTGTTGCTTTGGCCTACCCTGTCGCTTTTGTTTTCCTGAAGCACTTTCAGTCTTCGCAGTTCCAGAAGGTTGTGTGTTGACCTCATTAGAGCCAGATCCTAGGTCATTCAGCAGTGGGGCGAATCGATTACCCAGTTCTACATGAAACTGGGTTTGTGACTTGGTGATACTCCTGCCTTTAGCAGATGTCCACTTTTGTGCCTGGGCAGACAAGGGAGTTGATGTTGAGGCTGCAGTCTGCGAAGCCAGTGCAGGCCAGTCCGTCTCATTATTGATATCAGGGCGCTTTGCTCGGCCCGTTAGCCTTTGAAGTGGATATGACTTTTTCTTAGGCTTAGCTCCCAGAGTATTCCAGGGAGGACTCGCACCTGTTGGCTTATCAACGGGAACAGGATCCTCCCTAGGCCTGATAGCTTTGTTAGCACGGGCTGGTAGCGAGTTAGCTTTATCCACTCCGCTGTTTTGAAACAGCGGCACAGTCGTATCATTATCATATCCACAGTGTCCATTAACCTCAATGTTTACTTGTATTCCTCGCACTGTAGTCTCCAGTTCAGTAATCTTTTGGAGGAGACTGCTGTATTCTGTTGTGGAAAGAGCCATTCTTCTGCTAGTTAGCTTGCTACTTGTAGCTAGCTAGCTTGCTACTTAGCTTTCCAGTTGAGCCAGCAAATAAAAAAGCAGTAGATGATTACCTCAGAGCCAGAGGGTAAATGATAGAGTTTGATGTTGAGGTATCGTATCATTTCTCAGAAGAAAAAGTTCATGTTTAGTAAATAAATTCCTCTGTGAGCTCCGCTCTGCTCTTTTGCTGCTGTCAGCTCAGCTGCCGGAAGTTCAAGAACATTCTTCAAATGTGTTTATTAATGTGGAAAGTGAACAGAAATTTCAACATTGTCCTAAATGATATTTATTGTAACAATTCTCATAACATTTAATATTAGTGGACAATAACCAAACAATAAAAATTGACTGGAACCTGTGAGCAAACCAAACGCCAAAGTGCTTTTATCAGATCCTTCACTGTGTAATGCTATATGTGGATCTTTGATCTGAAATTAGGCCTTCTAAGAAACTGTAAAGAACTAAACTAAAACTGTCTTTTGAAGGAAACAATAAATGATCAATAAATTTAAAAAAAATTCCAGCAAAGAAGCCACTATACCATACTACTTGCATATTACTACATTAGCGGTTTAATTTCTGTCCTAGCAAATTAAAACTTATATTTCCATTACGGGACCACCTTAGACATAATGTGAAAAGCACAATTTTCATTTGAAATGCTGGGGCGAGGTAAAAGTTAGGTGAGAAGGTAAGGGAAAGAGAAAATGTCTGACTGGACATCAAGGCATATTCCTGAGTTCAGTTGATTTGTCTTCCAGCTCCCTCTAAACTAGAGCTGCAACAAATTATTATTTTCATAATCGAATAATTGGTCAATAAATTAATTGATTAATCGGATAAAAAAAACAGCCTCTTTATTTGTCTCATTATGAATGTAGTGACAGGTAAGGTAGACTTCATTAGCTATACGTGTGTCTATATAGTAGTCCCTCGCTTATTGCGGGGGTTCCGTTCTGAAAATAACCCGCAATAGGCAAAATCTGCGAAGTACTCACTTTTTTTTTTACAATTATTATACATGTTTTAAGGCTGTAAAACCCCTCCACACACACTTTATACACTTTTCTCAGACAGACATAGACATTGTGGGTTTTGTCGGGGAGAAAACTTGCAAACATACAGCACTTCAGTGTGCGCAGAATAAAAAAAATTCCCCATTCACCCGCCCACCAGCGACACATCCAACTTGGTGAGTTTCACTGCCTGCTGAAGCGAGGAGCTGCGCTCCTTTTTCTCCTCTCATAAACATAAACCACCAGTGAAAAAAGCTGGTGTGATTAGCGGCTAATGCTATCCTAGCTCAGTGCTACAGAGAGAACTTTTACCGGCTCCTACCGCCTCCTCGCTGATTCTCCTCCACGTCTAATCCTTCCTAGTCCAGTCTCGGTTATATAGGCCATGTCATAGGCTACAGGTGGTCACACACAGCTTCTACTACATGGTTGAATGGGTGAACAGACCAGTGTCCGTGTTGACGGCCTGACGTCATCGTCAACAAATAACGATCGGACCGCAATGCCGCAGAGGAAAGATTTGGGCCGCATCTATCCACTGACTTTGTATGTAATCTGGACGTATGGACATTTCATGACGCATCCAGTGTAAACGCAGCAGCCAATCATGGCGCAGAAGACAATGCGCGTTCGTACACTGTAAAAAAAAAATGCACGCAAAATTGCAATGTAAAAAGAAAATCTGCGAAACACAGAGGCCGTGAAAGGTGAACCACGTTATAGCGAGGGACTACTGTAAATCAGCAATGAGAGACAGTTTGCGGTTTGTGTTAATTGCATTTTTCACTTTCTTTACTCTCTTCATATTTTCTCTCCATGAGCTTTGTAAAATGTAAAATGTGTCGTTGAGGGCAGAATGTGTCCTGGATTAAAGGCGAGGATGACTGTAGTGAAGCTTCATCTTCAATCATGGACACAAACTTCATGTCAGTGATAATCATGTAGAGGATATTCTCTCTGTGGTTACATCATGTGTTTATCATCATTGATGAAATAAGAAATATAGTATAGTATTAGTATGTATAGGCACAATTTACAACAACTAAATTAACATTTTTTTATTTGCAGTATTAGGTTAAGGCAAGTTAGTAGCCCAAATAGCAAAACACACACATACACTAGCACATAAAGTACAAGGACCTTAAAAAAAAAAAATCAAACAAATTTGATAACTTACTTTAACCCCTGTCTAAATGCAATTCATCCAGCCTCACTCCATTACAGACCAGGCTATATCTTTAAACTATTACCACCATTGTGTACAAGTTAAGTCTATATATAAAGCACATTTAAATCCTCAGTGAAACTTAATCTCACAACGCAGCCAGAAAATAAGAGCGTTCAGTCCGTGCTCACAAGAAATTCTCGTGGTGACGTGACTAAACACATTTAAGACCCATCTCTTCAGAATTTAAGACAAATTGAGACATTTTAAGGCCTTTTATTTGTAAAAAAAAAAAAAGAGTCTGCATGTGGAACTTTTTGTGGAAGAAGTTTAAGTATTATGTTATCTCCATAAGCCACAGAAGTCTGTTTGCATTGGAAAAGTATTTGGAGCACTTCATTTGTTTTTGTTGCATTTGTTTAGATATTTATTGCTAGTACTCTGCTGGTGACTGGTTGATTTAATTTGTTTCATATTTTCATGTTTTGGTCTTTGCAGTTTATGTAATGAAATGTAATGTTTTCTCTTTTCCTAAATGAAAAAATAAAAGCCCTTTTTAAAATCTATTGTTTGATTTTGTTAAATTGATTAACTGATTGGTCGATTATTCCTTTCATTAATCAACGACTGATTATCAAAATAGTTGTTATTTGCAGCCCTAGTTTAATCAAGTAAGGAATAATTCAGTTTTTAGGGGCAGTTGATCCAATATTGATATAAGCCCAATATCAGCAAAAATGTATTCCTAATTATTGTGTTACCTGCCTCCCAGAGGCAGCACAATACAATTAGCCAATGGCTAACCTCCAAGCTAACAGAGTGTTTTCGACACGGTGGTATAAGAACTCGCGATCAAGAACTGCTACAGAAGCTAGTGGGTTTGGTTAGCAAACTGAACTTGTACAAAATAAACTTGGCAGGTTAGACAAGTAAGGTATGACGACAACTAGCCACAAAACTTTGTCTTGTCATTGGCAAGTGGGCCAGTGCCAATGTCAGGCCCTGAAAAGGTGTCATTTCAATGTAATCATGATGATTCGATCGATCATTTAAAAAAGGATGAATAAAGCGATTACTAAAAGAATCGTGTATTGCAGCCCTAAATTTCACACTCACCTCAGTGACCGGTAGCTCCAACTGAACCATATCCTCTGGCTTGGCCACGGGAGGCTGGAGGGCTGTGTCCAGGAGCAGAATGCCGTTCAGGTCCTTCCTGCATCCCACTGCATAGTCATCCACAAAAAGCACCTTGTCGACAGCGGGAAAGTACTGACATCTGACTCGACTGCCAGGTTTAGCTGGAACAAGAACATAGAAAAATGTAATAAAAAATTAATCAATAAGGCTAAAACTTACAAAAATGCCAGGACATATCAGGATTGTACCTACTAAGAAAGTAAATGTATGGAAGACAAAAAAAAAAAAACTTGAAAAGAATCACATTTTCTAAAGAAAACTCAATGAGAATACATCGGCTAAAATGCACATGCTGAATGATGCATCAAGGAATGCAGTACCAATGTTGAAAAATGTTTTTTAAAAGTTGGAAAAACATTGAAATTAGTTGCATAAAATTGAAAAAAGTAAAAAATGTTTGAAAAGGTTGAAATAGTTGAAAAAAGCTAACAAAGTTAAAAAAAAAGTTGGAAAGAATAAAAAAACAAAGTTGAAATAAATACCACTATAAACAGCAAAACCAGTAAACATCCTAATATAAAAGGTAGGGATACACCGAAATGAAAATTTGTGGCCGAAGCCAAATAAAATATAAATGCCTGGCCGAATACCTAATGCGGTTAAGTTTTTCACTACATTTTTAATAGTGCATAAATAGCCTAGAATACATTTTTAGACTTTTTTTTTTTTTTTTTTAAAGAAAGTAAATGTTTATTGAATATTCTGACATTTTTTAAATATTCCAGGAGCCTTTGCTTTTCAAAAAAAGCACAAAGTTTTTCATTTATATTAGCCCTTCAAATAAAACAAAACATGCATTCGAAAAGAAAAAAAAAACTAAAGTGCATTAAAGGGGAGGTAAGATGGAAAAAAATCACTTTATAATGGTTTTGTTCCAGTGATATACATCCCTTTAGCCTAATTCAGAGGGACAAAGTTGAAAAAATTGTTTCCTCCCTCCCGTTATTTCACATTTTGTAAAAAGTCAGCTCCAAGCGGGCGTGTTGGATTTTGCCCACGTTGGCAGGTGACGTCACCGAACACCACTCCTAGAATGTGAGCTCCTCCCTCTCCAACAGCTAAAACAACACTGTGGTTTAATATAGAATATATATTATACTTTATTGCCATATATGTAAATGCAAACTGCACTACTTTTTCTGCTGCCGATCGTGTTGGGAGTCACTGCTTGGAGCTACGGACCCATTGTTTACACACATCAACTGTTAGCACTCCGTACTAATGCTACACAAGTAGGGATGTAACGATTCACTCAACTCCCGATACGATTCGATTCACGATACTGGGTTCACGATACGATTCTCTCACGATTCATTTTACAAAATGGGACTGTACTTAAATGACTGAAAAATATTCCTTTATTTTTTTGGGGGAAAAAAAAAAAACTAGAAAATACTACTATTTTCCTTTTATTTTTCATTGTCAAAAGAATCCCTTGATGAACTATTCAAACAATGCAATTTAACTAAAAATAAATCTTGAATGAAATAAATAAAGGAATAATACAAATTAAGAAGCCTATTCATTTAAATTCTGGTTCCATAGTAAATAATACAAAACTGCATAATAGTTATTTTTCTTTTTAAAAGTGCAACTGAAAATGTATTTTGTGACTTAACAATTGGACCTTAAAAAAAAAAAAAACAGTCTGCACTGTATTTGCGTCAGATATTTGTTTGAACCAGCAGAGGGCGCTGGTAACCCAGTGGTCGGTTGGCATGCAGCTTAGTGCAGTGAAGAAGAGATGCTACGCTAGCAGACAGGGTTAATAGAAAAACGTGACTTTTACAGATATTCACTTAATATTACAGACATTCTTTTGGTGCTAAAGGGGTAAGGGATCATTTATGAATATGTTTAAGAGTAGAAGGCGGCCAGAAAGAAAGTATTGAAAGATTTCGCCCGCCGCCATGACTTCTGGATAGCGCCCTCTGCTGGTTAAAAAAGTACCGTGATTCAATTTTCACAGCATCGATGTGAACCTTGATACCTATGAATCGATTTTTAACTGCCTTACGATTAATCGTTACTTCCCTATACACAAGACTATGCTGCAAGACCCGACATCGCTTGTGAACTGAGGAGAAAACAGAGGGGATGTTTACGGATTTGTGGCTCACAGCACTAACAACGGACTCGGTAATGAACGACAGAAAGCGGTAAGCGGAAAGGAGAGAGTCTGACTGTGTTTGTGTGCCGAAAGGAAGAGCTGTTGCTGCTTGTGGTACTCCAGCAACACGCACACACTTTTCAGATTCAAAATCACTGCAGGTTGTTTGATTGCGTCATTGCGTCACACACTACTATTTGGCTTTGCTTTTAACTTACGAAACTGAAGGCCGAATGTGGCTTTTTTTTGCAATATTCGGCCAAATATATTCAGCCACCGAACATTCGATGCACCCCTATTTAAATGCATATGCATTTTTTTTTTTTTAAATTCCACATTTTTCAAAATTCCGTTTTTGTTTTTAACTCATATGACGAAACAAAATAAACACTAATACAAAGAAAACTATATACAAAAATGTACGTCAAAAATAAAAATGGAATTTAAAATAATGAGTAAGATGCAATTAAAAGGTATACAAGTTGTACTGGCATGGATTGTTCTGCTCCTTTTTATTTATTCATGTCATATACTGTATGTATGAGAGCAGCATTAATAGCACCCAATCTCTTCTCAGGGATCAATGGTTTACTGGATCTGAGCAAGTTTATTAACTAAGTTTTGATCAACTTAATTTAAATAATGAACCTAATTTAAATTATCCTGATGACATCATTCCAGACCGTAATGATTAAACAAAAATAAAAAATAAAATAAAAAATCTTCTCCGATGAAATGTTTAAACACTGAGCAGGTGAAGCTGACTCATGTTTTCATGGTGCACAGCAGCGCTACATGAGAAAGGGACAGAGGTCAGCAGACATGTTAAAGTTAAGAGGGCACTGGTGGCTCTGATTTAGGAGTCAGTGATGATTTGCGTAGTTTTTTGGCAGTTTAGACGTGTTTTAGTGCGGTTCAGACTGTGTTTGAAGTGGCCAGGATAGGAGGGGGGCGGGCGGTGCACCATAACAAGCATTCCCCGAAACATTTCCCCATAAAAAAAACCTTCCTTTTCCTCACGGTGACAGCGTTTCAACAAGATTCTATCCATTTCTGCATTCAACGGTAGATTCCATTTTCGTTGGTCGATTCCGTGATTCCATTAATGTGAATTTTATAGGGCCCTAGAGCCCCTAGTTGTTGTTAGTGCACTCAACTGAGGGGTAACTGAGACTCGCTGCAGCGCATACAAGCTCGTGTCCTGTAACTATCTCTGATTGGCCAGCAGCCCAGGAAGGCGGTTCTCGGCATTTCTGATTGGTGAACATATATACAGTATCACTCAAATGATGAAGACGGAAGAAAAACCCTCAGCATCTGAAGCTACGTTATCGCAGTAGCAAAAACCTTAATATCGATGCAATTAAGGTTTCTGGGGACCACTATTAGGTGCATCGCCCGCCCCCCTCGCTTCCTGGCCACTTTAAACACTGTCTAAACCACCCGAAACACCGTCTCGACAAAGTTGTCTGTTGTTGTGGAAGATGCCACTGATGCCAGGGATTGTCGAGTCTGAAACATTGTAGGTTAATCATTAGGAGTGTGACAATATCTCGATGTGGCGATATATCTCAATATTTCGCACGATCAATTATTGATATGCTTGCGTCAAGTATCAATTTTTTTTTTTCCAAAAACCTTTTTTGCTTTGTCATCTTCACAGAAATTTTGTCACTGTTTGTTGAAAGAACCAATATTTTGTTTACTGGAATATTGTACAATAATAGAGTCACTGGTAAGAAAGACTATTTTTTGTTTACAGAAAGCACTATTGGAAATACCTATTCGTTTACATTGGTATGTTGACAGTTATTTACAGAAATGTTGCACTAAAATAGTGTCACTGTTCATAGGACACTTTCAGTTTATTGTATCTCAGAGATATAAAATAAAAATTGTATTTTCACTTAATCTTTTTTGTTGTCATAGATTATCATATTTCTGACCAATATATCGGTAATCGCAGTATCGTCATATTGTGAGATAATCGTTATCGCCAGCTTTGTATCGCGTATCGTGAGGTACCCAGGGGTTTCCACCCCTATTAATCATAGCTTTTAATACTGTACAACATTCTGGCCCCTAGTGGTAAAATAATTGAAACATCCTTGCCTCCATTTGTTTTTGTCTAATCATTGCATTCTGGAATTATTGATAGGATAATTTTTATTAAGTTAATTAAATTAAGTTGATCAAAACTTAAACAATAAACCTGCTCAGATTCAGTAATCATTCACCATTTATTCCTGAGGGAAAATTGGGTGATAATAATGATGCTATCATACATATTATACATTTATATTACATAAATAATTAAAAAGGAGCAGTCAGAATAATTGATGTCAGGATTTGTATCTTACTCATTTTGAAATTTTATTTTTGACATATATTTTTGTTTAATTATGTATTTCTTTTTTATTAGTATTTATTTTGTTTCCTCAGAGGAGTTAAAAACTAATATTTTCAAAAAAAAATTGATTAACATTTAAAAAAAAAAAAAAAAAAACTTAATTTTAAAAAATGAATGTAGAAAACTTTCTATAGGGCCCTATACATTTTAAATGGCTTTAGGTGCGATTTCTAGATTACCAGCACCTGTTATTTGTCACAGGAGAGTTTAAACAAGCTTCACATAGTACAAATAAAATGAATTGTCCACATTTTTAAAAGAGTGCAAACAATTTTGTCAAGTCCATTTTTTAATCAAAGTGGAATATGGGAATATGGGTATTGTTTCCGTGCTTTCCGGACCTTCTCTACATGAGCGTAATGTGCCTGTGTGCGCCGTACTCAAGGATTCTTCCTTACGCTAAAGTGGGTTTGAATCCCACTTTTGTCATATAGATTTTTTCATTTGAACATATTTAACACGACAAATTCCTCCTTTCCGCTCACAAACACAGCCAGCCTATCACTTTACTGCTCTCCGTGGTCCATCACCTCGTAAAAGTTGGAAGCCGTCCAATTCTACAACCGAGTCCATTGTTAGCGCTGTGAGCCACGAATCCGTAAACAACCCCATTGTTTCCTCCTCAGTTTACAAGCGATGTCGGGTGTCACTGCATTGGCTGGTGTAGCATTAGCACGGAGTGCTAACAGCTGATGTGTACAAACAATGGACCCGTAGCTCCAAGCAGTGACTCCCAACACGATCAGCAGCAGAAAATAGTAGTGCAGTTTGCATTTACATATATGGCAATAAAGTATAATAAATATTCTATATTAAACACCAGTGTTTGTTTTAGCTATTAAATAGTTGGAGAGGGAGGAGCTCACGTTCTAGGAAGCATGTTAGGTGACGTTACCTGCCAACGTGGGCAAAATCCAACATGCCCGCTTGGAGCTGACTTTTTACAAAATGTGAAATAACAAGGGAGGGAGGAAACAATTTTTTCAACTTTGACCCTGTGAATATAGCTTAAGGAATGTATATCACTGTAGCAAAACCCATAGACATGCAGTGATGTTGATGTTGCCGGTCTCGAGATCAAATTTTAAAGGTCTCGGACTCAGGCTGCCCAGAGTTGGGATTTTCCCTCAAGACCAGCACTAATTCCTGCTATTTTAAAACTTTTTTATAATGTGATAATCACAAGGAGAAGAACGGGATAAAACAATCCTTTAATAATTCTTTAATCCACCCCATATAATGCCCGCAACCTTCCTTAATGTGACTGAGTGACGTGTGTGACACACACACACAAGCAGAAGAGAGGCGGGAGCTAAACATGTCCACTAACTTTGTGATTCGTGAAACCAAATTTCACAATCAATAAGAATACATTTGTAAAAGTGTGTATGTGTGTATGTGTGTGTCTACGGTTTCAGTTTGGACCGTGGAGCGGAAGGGAGATAGAAACTAATCACCGGTAAAAAGCCCAGTAAAACTCTGGAAAACAATCACCATGAATAAATATTTGCTCACTGGTAAAGATAGTAGCTCTAACAACTGGTAAAATGATATACTGGTGATTTTACAGCCTGTGAATGCAGTACGGGGACGCATTTACTCCGCCTCTGGGTCCTAGTGCCTGCCGTCCAGTGAAGCCTGTTCCATTTACCGAGGTCCGTGTGTGTTTAATAAGTCCGTGTGTGTCTGTGTGAAAGTCTGCATGTTTATGACTCTGTCCATCCAGTCTTTTCATTATATCCATGTCTTTTAAGTCTCTTATTAAATAGTGTCGGCTGTAGTCCGGGCCGCCGCCATCTTTGATTATGTCGTCACCAGCGCGTCATCACCGCAAGTCGGGCAAGTGCAGAATGACCCAAATAACTGTAAAGAGGAAACACTCTGCGTGTGTAGGTGACCAGCCATGTTATTTCTTTACTTTTAAACTCTTGCTGTACATTCAGCTGACATAATCTTGTTTTCAAATATGTAGAATAATTGTTAATTTAGCAGTGGTAGTTTTCATATTTTAGTTCATTTTTGGCAGGCACCTTTTTTGTTTGTCAAATGTATTTAAAAGAAACTAAAATTAAGAGAGAATGTTATTTAACTGTCGAACCTTGTCATAATTTTATTTATTTATATCTTTTTTTAAATAAAAAAAAAAATGTTTACGGTCTTGGTCTCGGCTCGTCTTGGTCTTGACTCAGTCTCGGCTCCCGAAAGTCTTGGTCTTGTCTTGGTCTCGGTGTATTCTGGTCTCGGGCAAGTCTTGGTCTCGGATAGGGTGGTCTTGAACACAACACTACTAGGTACGATACATTGTGAACATCAACTTATGTTTAAAATCACAGTAACTAGCAAAAGAAATCTAGCCGTCAGCAGACCCCTTTACGCATTAACTCAACGCAGACATGATCGCCTTGAGTACATGCTAGTTTAGCCACTACAACAACAATCAGCCAGTAAACTAGCTGCTTACAATACACCACAAACATATCTGCATCATTTTATTTTTCTCAACAGACTTTGCACTCTGTTAAGTGCTATAAGTTTCACAGTGATTGACTCAGTTCATTTGATTTAGTTGATGTTCAGACAAGAAGATTTTGGTGACAATTTATTTTTTGACTCCGTCATGGTGATGAGAATGTTTTGTTTGTGTTAAAATCGGCACTTTTATCGTTAATTTATTTTTGTACAACAGACACCATTTTGTTTTCATTTTAATTGTATTTGTTTAATTTAAGATACAATTTGGACATACATGAATATATCTGCTAATTATAGCCATATCATACCACCATTAAAAGAGTTTAACATTACAATTTAAGAAATAGAAGAATATAAGAAATATAAAGGAGTAAGTTTTTTTTATTAGGGACCAATTGAATTTCCCAGAGACCCACTCAAATCACTACCTGTGGGTCCCGGGGACTCACTACATTTAAAACCTACCAACATCACTGGACATCATAATACGTAGACGCCGCATCAACTGCTGCCACCCATCAGAGCAGTGTGTCAACAGGGCGGCCATCTTGTACCAGTGGCAATTGCTCCTACAGTGCATTACATCTATAAAGGAATTATGTGCTACACTATTAAAATTGTCACAAATCGCTGTCACAAACATCAGACATGATAGATAGATCGACAGACGGACATAAATAGTACAAAAGGAACCTAGAAAACGTTCAGATGTGCTCAGGTTTTTATTGACAACATTGTTTAAGGCTATACATTGCATTTGAGAATTATTATTATTGTGTAATTGTACTACTACTGTATTATTGTTATTATAATTATATTCTCATAATATTGTATTTTAATTATTGTTAATACTTTATATTATAGCTAGTGGTATCCTCATTGTATTATTATTATTGCTATTATGATATTCATAATAAATAAATATTGTTTATCATTATTTTTATTATTGTATTATAGTAACTGGCTTCTTATTATTATTATTATTACCATTACTGTTTTACTATTATTACTGTTACTATTATATCATCATCATTAATTATTGTAGCCAAAGAACTGAAATATTCAAGGATGTGGGTGTGGAGATTAAGTGTAGAGTGGTATAACCAGCATTTTAAATATATCCAAGCACCTTGTATCATAGCTACATGTGACGTTTTTAAAAAAATTAAACAATTTGGAAATCGGTTCAAAATTCAACAAATAAATCTATTTAGAGATTGAGAAATAACTCTTTGTCGTTATGTCCATGCACCACTGCCTCCACCACCACTAGCTCAATGTTTTTTTTTTGGAATGCATGTTTTGTTTTATTTGAAGGGGTAATATAAATGAAAAACTTTGTTGTGCTTTTTTGAAAAGCAAAGGCTACTGGAATTTTTTTTAAAATGTCAGAATATTCAATAAACATTTACTTTCTTTAAAAAATAGTGAAAAACTTAACCGCATTCAGTATTCGGCCAAGCGTTTACATTTTATTTGGCTTCGGCCACAAATTTTCATTTCGGTGCATTCCTAACTATCACGTCACCTAAACTGGCCAAGGAGGGGCACTCCACATGAAGACCGGCAGTGGCTATTCATATGTTTCCGTATGAATAGCCACTGCCTTTTTTAATGTGGGCAAAATTATGTAAATGTTGGCTTTTCAATGCACATAAAAGAAATAAACACGTATATACCAAAAACATCTGTAATTGCAACCATTTCTGGGAGAAATGAAAACATTTTAGGGGTGCCAATACTTTCGTCAAGGCCTGTATATTGATTAATCTGACCTTTGACCTAATACCAAAATGTAGAAGCTTAAATGTCTTTGGTCTATTGGGAGAAAACACTTTCCTTCTGGAGAAGTATTAAAATTACAATTTTATTTAACAGATTGTTATCAAAGAACAACACGAGCAGTTAGGGTTAAGGGACTTGCTCAAAATCTGACAGTGATGGCCCAGGTTGGATTCGAACCAGTTGACCCTCCGATTACAAGCCCAATTTCTTACCGTTATTAAAGATTCACCTCTACACACTCGTGTACCTTTACACTTGTACCTGCATACAATGCAAACAAGGCATTCTAACATCTTAACCATGCCCCTAAGAAAAAGTTGAAATTATTCAATGATCAGTTCCGTGTACATTGTGCACCAGTACAGTGTGACATATTGCCCTTGTGATAATCATTCTTTCAAACGGGTAACAGAGCCTCATTTCTTTGTAGTACTGTATATATAAAGCAGCTGCCAACGGTCCACACTGCAGAAACTACTTGAGATCATAAAGAGTGTTTCTTCTGACCCCCTTAAAAAATAAAAGTGGATGTAAACTACGTATTGTCATAAAACGTAAAGGCAGTTTTAGGGGAATTATGAGTCAGATCGGTTTAAACACGTACTGTATCCCAGTAATAGGTACGGCGCACAGGGAAGTGCAGCTGGTGACTAGCGGCTTGCTTAGCTTTAAGGCTACAAGTGCTGAGATAATTTAAGACATTATTAAGTATCCCGCTTCACCGGTCAAAGTTATGCTTTAACTATCTTTTTACATTAAGGCGCTAAATTTCCGAGAGCAAATAAACTGCTGAGGATGGCTAACCGGCAAATTAGCACTGTGCTACATTCTCCCAATCGAAACTATCAACTTAATCACAAAATGTGTCATTGTAACTAAAAAACTGAAAGTTACAATGCACTGTCTCACCGAAAACGTATCATAATGACAAAACCGACAAGGTGCCTACACTAAAACACATTGCAGCTTTGACTAAACCAGAAAGTTTAACTAGGCCAAAAGACGAATGCTACAAGGAGCTAGCGGTTAGGCAGCAGAGCCGCTTGCAGTATGTTGACACTCGTTGTCCGGTCTGTCAGAGCTCACATCGGGAAAGTTTGGCATTGGCAGGGTTTCCCAGTTCTTACCGTGCAGCGCTGATGCCTGTAGAATAGCCCCAGACGTGCCGTCAATGACTTTGATACTGCCACGGCTAGTGACAGCCAGGATAGCGTTGAGGGCCGGGTGATAGGAGAGGCTACGCAGGCCCTCGTCGTCGCAGCGCAGGCAGCCGTCTCTCAGTACGATCCAGTCTGAGGAGGTGGACGAGCCAGAGCCCGGCGAGGCCGCGGCCGCCATCTTTCTTATTTTCCACCTTCCTATCCCGTATGAATTCTATATTAATCAATGACACACACAAAATTAGTTCAAACTACGAGACTAACTGCGATAAGTCCCTCGTCTGCCACTGCTGACTCTTCCTGCGGCTTCCCCGCCAGGCCTGGCTCTCTGATAGCTCTCAGATACACCATGGGTGGACGGAGCTGTCTATGGCTCCACCTCATCTCGCGAGAGTTAGCAGACGGGAACATAAGATTGACGTTTATCCAGGACGAGGGGATGAAATAAAATAGTAAACATGGATTTATTTATTTTTTTAATGTGTTGAATTAAATTATTAAGAATATATTTAGTATAGAAGCCCGTTTTCGCCACACAAAAATATAATTATGAGAAAGAAAATCGTAATTATGAGAACACATTTATGAGATGGAAAGTCATAATTAATTTAGATACTTAAACACATTTATAGCAGCTTACAATTACTGAAATTGTGCTAAGCAAACGCACCCTTGAAAGCAAAAAGAGTCTCTGGCGTTAAAAGGGCATGATGTGGCTGAAGTAGCAATGCTTATTGGACAGCAAATGGATACTTCTGTTCAGTGCCATGACTACAGATGTACCAAAAACGTTGGTTAAATGGAATTGTGACAGACAGAAAACCCGTTTGAATATTGCAACAAATATTGGACAGCCATCTTGCCTTGACCCAGGAAGCTCTAATTCTCCTACAAAGCGTATTCTCCCATCCAGACTCCTGACACGCCCACCGTGCGCCTTTCCTTAACCCCGTGACGTCATCCACAGCGTTAAGGAAAAGTGGATAGGAATAGAGGGAGGGACTATTCAGACGCAGCCAGTGTTTAATTTACAAGGAGGCAGGCTGGGCTGTCTGGAAATCACAGAACAGAACATATTTCATAATGAATTGTCATTGAAATCCATTTCAAATTTGAATTTGAAAGGCATTATTCGTTGTTGAGCAATGTAACAGTTTTTTTTTTAATAAAATTGCAGTGTGTGGATTGGCCACATTTTTTTGACCGAGCCACAATTAAATTCTCTTTTTTAAGTCATACTAGTAATGAAACATGAACGTTAGTTTGTATGGAAAGCACAATTTTATAAATTTCTTACATTCCTGTATTCAAAAACGATGAGCAAATCAGTTATCATCATCATCTGTCATCAGTACTGTGAGCTCTAAAGCCTGCAGGGTTATGATGCACTGCTAGTTTAAAGAAAGTATTATAATGTCAGGTGGACAAGAATGGCTGTGTTATATCTCCACCCCTTTCATTTTTTCCCCTTCACTGAGGTTCTGCGTGGGACTGACTGAGTGGCTGATTGCCTACACCTGGGTTTGCTTTCTCTAATTTAGCATATTTGATCTTCCTATGATAATATGATTGTCTCTTATTACCTCCGCCAAGAGCGGAAGGTTATGTTTTACCCTCCGTTTATCTGTCAGTCAGTCTGTTAGCAAGATAACTTCAAAAGTTATGAACGAATTTGGATGACATTTTCAGGAAAATTGATAAATGGGACAAGGAACAGGTGATTAAATTTTGGTGATGTTCTTGCTACCTGCTACCAAAATAATATATATATATATATATATATATATATATATATATATATATATATATATATATATATATATATATATATATATATATATATGGAGGCCCGTCTCGGCATTTGTGTGTACACAGTTACTTCACTTTGTTTGAACGACACCACATTCCAGGAATCCAGATCAGAGACCTCATACTGGACTATTACAGCTGCTTCAGTTTGAGAGTCACCTCTGGAACAGTAACATCTACATTTCATCGGCTTGAGAAGGGCATTATCACCAGATGCGCTTATTCGGGGCAGAGGCCCACTCACCAACTCCGGTATGCAGCAGCCCCCCATCAGAGCATTTATGGATAATGTGACAGTGACTACAACATCAGTTCTGGGCTGCAGTTGGATCCTGGAAGGCCTTGAGTGTCTCATCAGCTGGGCATGGATGGACTTCAAGCCAGCCAAGTCCAGGCCCAAGTTGTGAGGATGGGAGAGGTCACAGACCAGTTTATCTTCTCTTCATCTGTGGGAGAGAAGCCAGTTAAGAGCCTGGGCAAGATCTGCGACTGCACCTTGAAGGACACCGCAGCACTCCGATCAACAACAGAGGAATTGGGAACCTGGCTGACAGCTGTGGATAAGTCAGGGCTTCCAGGCAAGTTTAAAGCCTGGATCTACCAACACGGCATCTTGCCACAACTCCTCTGGCCACTAGTGGTCTATGACGTGCCACTGACCACCATTGAGTGCTTCGAGAGGAAGGTCAACTGTTTCCTCCGGAAGTGGTTGGGCCTACCACAAAGTCTCAGCAGCAATGCCTTGTACGGGAGGAACAACAAGCTAAAACTGCCCTTCAGTAGTCTGACGGAGGAGTTTATGGTAACTTGAGCAAGAGAGGTGCTGCTGTATAGGGACTCCAGTGATATCAAAGTTTCCTCGGCAGGCATAGAAGTTAGAACCGGCAGAAAGTTGAAGGCTCATCAGGCAGTCAACCAGGCTGAGGCACGGTTGCAACACAGCGAGCTGATGGGAACAGTGGCATCTGGACGGGCTGGTCTCGGGAGCAATCCAAGACCTCAATACAACAAGTTCCAGGGAAAAGAAAGGCGTTAGCTGATCCAGGAGGAGGTCCAAGCGGAGGTGGAGGAAGCCCGAAGCTGTAGGACAGTAGGGATGCGGCAGCAGGGTGCATGGACCAGATGGGATGAGGCAGCTGACCGGTAGATCTCGTGGACAGAGCTATGGATATCTGAGCCACACCGGATCAAGTTCCTCATACAGTCGGTGTATGATGTACTCCCAAATCCATCCAATCTCTTCCGCTGGGGCTTGGCCGAGACCCAACTGTGCCCTCGCTGCACAGAAAGGTGGATCACTGGAGCACATCCTAAGCTGCTGCCCGTGAGCAATGGAGAGGGATGATACCGCTGGTGCCACAACCAAGTGCTACGGGTTATTGCAGAGGTCATTAGCACAGGGATCTCCATCAGCAAACACGAACAACCAACAAGGCAGTCCTTTGCCTTTGTTAGGGCTGGAGAGAAGCCACAGCGGCACCGGAGTCAAGCAGGGGGTTGCTGGCAACACCTCAGGACTGGCAGCTAAAGGTTAATCTCGGGAAACAGCTCAAGTTCCCAGAGAACATTGCGAATCAAGACGGCATCAAGATGGCTGTGAATCAAGAGGGGGGGTCCGTGGACCAAATAAGATACTCAGACACAAGCCGGGGCCTGATCAACCTCGGCTGGGTCACCTGGGTGAGGGTGTCTGTTGTGAGACCCGAAACACAAAATGAACCCAGGATACAACACTGATGATGTGTCTAAGTTGCACCAGAGTGTTTATTAGTCAACACCTGCAGACTGGGGATCTACACCTGCACCCACCATGGGAGCTGGTTGGTCAGACATTGCAGGCGGAGGAGTGGGTCCTGCCCAGAAATTAAGTACTGTATATTCCGCTGCTGCACCTCTCCTCCCTGGAAGTCGATGATGTAAGACCTTGGGGTAACAGACTTTTTTAACACAATAGCACTCTTTTAACACAACAGCTGGCATCTATCAAACCTTTTTCGTGGTCTAGCTTTGTGTAAATAGTGTCCCCCAAACAAAGTGCTGGTAAACGTCTGGCACCGTGCTGTCGATTATAGTAGATAGCTTGTTTAGCCTTCTCACTAGCATCTTTCTGTTCAACAGTCTTCTTGTTGGGCCATTTGGGCTGAAGATTTCTCTCAAGCATAGGGAGTGTTGTTCTGATTTTTCTTCCCATCAGCAGTTCTGTAGGACTGAAACAAGTAGTGGAACATGGGGTCGAGCGATAGCACATGAGGGCTATCAGTGGGTCTTTCTGCCGAAGGATCCTCTTTGCGGTCTGCACTGCCCTTTCAGCATGACCGTTTCCCTGAGGGATATGGGGGCTCGACGTAACGTGAGTGAAGCTGAGCTGCTGTGCCAGCTCTCTGAATTCTGCACTGGAAAACTGAGGTCCATTGTCACTCACCACCTCCCCAGGGATCCCGAACCTAGTAAAGGACACTTTCAGTCTCTGTACCACTTGAGCGCTGGTTGTAGATGGAAAATACAGTATCACCATGAAATGTGAATAGTAGTCTGAAATCACAAGATTTCAACCCCTTCCAGGCCTTGCAGAGTTTCTAACATTTTTCACTGGAAGATATGAGGCATGCTGGAAATTCCAAAGGGTAATCTTTTAAAGCAGTCACTTACTAAAAGTGTAATGAAGGTTGTTAGTCTGCAGCTGTCCAAATGTAGAGCGATTTGCCAGAACCCGCTTGCAGCATCTAGAGAGGTGAACACAGCTGCTCCACTCAACTTGGCAATTATTTCTCTTTTTACAGACAAATTTAATTTCTTTAAGTCTACACAGATTCTGGCTCTGCCAGTGTTTTTCTTCAGAACTGCAACAGGGGCACACACTATTCAGTTGGCTATGTACTTTTTGTAACATTGGAAAAGGGACATGGCGAGCAGTATGCACAACATATGGTTGAGTGTCGTCTTTTAGCTGGATTTTTAGTGGTTCAGTTTTTAGGGTGCCTTGCTCACCAAAAGCTTGCTGAGATGTGTAGGTAGCCCTTGTTACCTCATCCACCTGCCATACTAAGTTCGTTTTTACTGACAGCGGTCGGCTGAGCAGATTGTTGACACTCTTGCTCTGAACAACATATGCTTTTAGTGGGTATTTCTTTCCCTTGTAGCAGATTGTAGCATCTACAGTATATGGCCAAGACACAATAGTTCACCACCCGGGCTGTCTAATGAAATGGCTGGTTTCAGAGCTTTTGGTGGATTAATATTCTGAAATGATATTTCACTTTGCACACTGACATCAGCACCTGTGTCTGCACCGGCAGCTGCTCAGTCCACTGCTCTTTTCCCTCAGCACTGTTCACTGAACCTAAATAAAATAATACCCCATCTGCTTGCTCAGTCTCTGTGATTTAGTTAACTGACCTGTTGCTGCTGCAGCACACCCTGGCCCAGTGTCCCATTTTATGGCAGTGATAGCATGTGCATCTGCCTGCAGGCCATCTTTCAGCTTTGCTGTGTTGTGCTTTTCCACATTTAATGTCCTTTACACCCCCTCTTCTGTCTTTAAATTAGCTTTTTTGTCACTGTCTCCCACCATTTTTATTTCATTTGTGTTGTACCTTTTGTGCTGATCCTGCCGAGTCTCCCTGCTGGCTTACTTGAGCTGCCACCTCCTCGGACTGTCTGACGGTCTGTATCGTCAGTGCGAGCGTCAGGTTTAGCATCAGCTGCAGTCGGTGTGAGAGCTCTTTGTCCACTATCCCGACGACGATACGGTCGCTGTTGTTTTCCTCCCGGCACATATCAAACTCGCAGTGCTCCGACAGGTCATACAGTGCACGAATTAAGCACTCCACCTTCTCCCCCGGCCGCTGGATGCGCTGGTTGAAACACCCTCTCTCATGTATGCTATTCCTTCGTGGAAAGAAGTAATCATCAAACTTTCTCACCACTATTCCAAAGTCATTCCTGTGCCCCTTGTCAGCAAAAGTGAACGATTTGAATATATTATCTGCCTCTTTGCTTATAGCGTATATCAGGCCGCTCACTGGACTTTTCCTTCATCTCTGTCCAGCTTCGTGGTGACCCTGTACCGCTCAAAGCACTATCTCCAGTCCGGCCATTCCGTCGGCTTATCGAAAAAGAAAGTCAGTTGGTGGATTAAACTTCTCCATCTCGTCAGCAGTTCGTGACTCCCTTTTCCATGACATCAGCCACTTCTGACACTATGTAAGATGAACCGAGGCGGATCTGCTTTTACAACACTTCTTTATTGCTGCACACTCTCTTAGCATACAGCTCGGAACCCATGCGTCCACTACCAGTACCTTTTACTTCCTGGTTTTACGGCAGCCGTAAAGCAGGGTCATAACGCTGCTCATTACATTTCATCATACTGTATGTGACAAAATCAATTACAGTTTCCGAGTGCGATCCATCTACTTTTACATTTACTCTTGTATATTTATTAACCAATTGTGATAAATTACAGGTATTGGCAAATTAGAATAATTTATTCTTTAGAGCACAACTTCCAGATTTCGACTCTATATTGAAATCACCTAAAAAAAGCATTTCATTTTCAGAATCACATGCCCTATCCAATATTTTATAGATTTGGTCGAGGTATATTATTGCAGCATTTGGTGGTCTGTAACAAGATCCTATGAGAACACGCTTTAGATGAGGTAGTTGTAGCTGTAACCACATTACTTCTACTCCTGTGATTGTAAGATCATGTCTAACTTTGACAATGATGTGACTTTGAACGTAACAGGCAACTCCCCCACCATGAATAGTTCTGTCTAATCTATAAATATTAAATCCATCTATGCTCAGAGCGGGGTTGTTTATAGTTGAATCTAGGTGTGTTTCTGAAAGTACCAATACCTGTATATTATAATCAGTACTAGATCTTGAATATCATCTACTTTATTTTTTAAACTGCATATATTCAAATGAGCAATTTTAAAACCTTTTACCCAAAATAATATTGTCTTAATATTGTCTTTAACCGTATGATGCTTTTTCTTTCAGTTTACATTTAATTTCACATAGAGCTTCCATAACAAGTAAACATTTGCAACAAAACACTTTCACACACTCATTCAGACTTGAAAAAATGTCAGCATTGTAATGAAAACTAAAGATCATCTAAGGCACACCAGCCCCAGACAGGTGTTTCCACCTTTTAAACATAATGTGGACATAGTTTCATCCAACCTCTCGATATTTACCTAATATTTCAAATACAACAAAAGTGAAAAAAAAGAACATTTTAATATACACTAACAAAGTATATACAATTTAATTTACTATTAGAATAGAACAGAATACACCTTTATTGATCCCCAGAGAAGAAATTCACATGATGCAGCAACATTTGTCAAAATATTTAAATGTGTATGTACATTCCATATTTTTAGTGAAATACCATTGCCTCTAGAAACCGGAAAAACAAAGCAGCTTTGACAGTAAAATAATATATATATCTCTTATGCACTTTACTCATGACAAAATAAACAGGAAGCCGGACATACTATATTCCTCAGCAGCACAGTGTGTGTGCGTTAACTAGCAGCTATAACTACTGAGGCGCATACACAGTACCAATCATTCATTCATTTTCAGACCCATTTATTCCTGTTCAGGGTCGCGGGTGCCGGTGCCAATCTCCGGCTCTCATTGGGCACTGGGCGGGGGTACACCCTGGACAGGGCGCCAGTCCATCGCAGGGCAACACAGACAGACAAACACTCACTCCCATTCACTCCTATGGGCAATTTAGAGACGCCAATCAACCTTACAGTTATGTTTTTTGGATTGTGGAGGAAGCCTAAGTACCCAGAGGAAACCCACGCAGCATGGGGAGAACATGTAAACTCCACACAGAAAGGACCCAGGTGTCCACCCCAGGGCTTGAACCCAGAACCTTCTTGCTGTGAGGAGGACGTCATTTTGCCATGCTGTGGTTCATTGTCGTGATTGAATCGACAGATTGCACAAGGTTGTAGTTACTTGTCTCCATTCGCCACACCGCACTGACCTATCTGCTCTATGGGGTGCTTGTCTCATCTGTGTAGGTGAGGTAGTTACGTATGTATTATCACACAGGCTATCACTACATCCACCGCTTTCTCAGGCAGAAACTCTATTGGTCCCCCAAGAACTCTTAATCGTGTTCTATTTCATAATATGTTGTGAGATGTCTCAATATGTGATCCACACTCCATCTGCAGCCCTCAGAATCATTTTTCTCAATCTGCCAATCCTGATTGGCTGGTGAAATGTGTTTGTCCATCAGGGACACTCCCCCCTCCTATATGAGGAGGAGGCAGACGACACACATGATGCAAACACCTCTTCTTACTCTTAAGCATTTCTTGCGTCTTTCCTACCAGCTCAACTGTCGGGCGGATCTTTTTTAGTCTCCTTCAACGTACGCTGATAGGATTTTGGACGCACTTGCTTTTTGGTGGACCACACCAGGTCAAAAACATCCAGCGTTTACCTTGCTTCTGCTTGGTCGGCGCTGTCTTTGGTTTAATGCCACACCACGATTTTGAACATCCGAGAGTTAGCATACCAGCTGACAGCTTGGTTCCAACGTTGCCCTCGATGCCTCCGGTGGTCCGGTGCACATGGGTCCTCCTCGCGGGTGTACACATACCAGTGGCCTGTCTCCACACTCAACGCCACACCACAGTCTTTGAGCTCCCGGGCGATAGCACACTAGCTGGCCGCTCGGATCCAACACTGCCCTCGACGTTTTTTGACGGTCCGGTGCACGTTGGTCCGCATCACGACCGGCAGACCTGCTAGCTGCTATGTGGTAGCATCAAGCTATCCACCTGTTCTCCCTGCCTGCGGAAATGGAGGCCAATGGGCTTGGAGGCTCTGAGGCATGCCTTTGCCAATGTGGCAATAAAATCTCAAGCAAAGACACACACCAGGTCTGCTCGAGCTGTCTGGGGCTGGAACATACCAGGCTGGCGGTCAATTTTCCCAGCTCTTGTCAGCACTGTGCAATGTTCACCACAAAGAGTCTCCACAGGAGTTAGCACATCGTAGCTTGTTTGAGAAGGACCCCTTTCTTCCTCCTCACGGCGCTTCCGTCACAGTGAGAGAAGAGGCGGGCATCCTGATGGACACTAAGGCGGCACACGGTTCCAGCTGGAGCTCCAAGCTCAAATCCTGGCTGCTATCTCCTCTGACCTCCTCATGTCAGGAGAAGATGAGAAAGATGGGTCAGACCGACCCAGGCTGCACAGCCTGCGGCCTCCGTTGCCTCCTCGGCCCGCCCGCCGTCTCAACACTATTCGTCCAGCTGGCCCGGGAAACCTTTGGCTTCAGCTGCAGTTTCGCTGGCACAGCCCACTTAGTGCACCCAGACAGATGGGCCGAGTGTTTGCCGCGGGGAAAAACAAGCAGTGCGCAATGTTTTATTCCCTGTGCAGCACGGATGCTCCACTCAGCATAGACGCACTAGCGCACGGTTGGCCGCTGCTTCTTACTCATTCCCTCCGTTGGCCCTGATACCCCCACTCTGTCCAAGGTGAGGGATCACGGTCATGCACTGATCCTGGTGGCTGCACATTGGGCTGCCATGCACTGGCTGGGGGAGATTTACCAGCTTCTGTGTGCTCATCCCTGGTAGCTCTGGTTGCGCAGGGACCTGCTGTCGCAGACGAGGAGCTTGATTTTCCACCTGCACCCAGAGTGCCTGGTGCTGTGGGCTTGGCCCGAGTGGCTCAATCTGTCAGTTGTGGGACTCTCACAGATTGTGATTTCCACTATACAGAGTGCTCGAGCCTCCACTAGAAGTCTTTATGATTGCAAGTGGACGATATTTGAGGGATGGTGTCTCCAGAGGAGATCCCTTTTCAGTGCCCGGTGGGAGTGATTTTGTCATTCCTGCAGGACCTGATTGACAAGCGCAAAGCCTTTTCCACTGTGAAAGTGTATTTGGCTGCGATCGCTGCCTGTCGTATAGGCTTTGGGAAAAAAATCGGCAAGCCAGCACCCACTGATCGGTTTATGAAGGGAGCATGGAGGCTGATCCCGTGTCCAGACAACTGGTACCACCGTGGGATCTGGCTGTGGTTCTGGCGGGACTTAAAAGTCATTTTGAACCGCCGGGGGGGACAGGCCTGAAGTTTGCCTCTCTAAAGGCTGTGTTATTACTGGCTCTGGCGTCAGTTCAGCGGGTGACATCCATGCACTCTCGGTGCACTGTCATTCACTCTACTCTACTCGGGCAATGTGAAGATGATTTTGAAGCCCAACCCGGCCTTTGTGCAGAAGGTGATTGGCTCATGTTCTTCTAGTGACCTGTTGGCCTTTTCTGCCCCACAAGGTAAGCAGCGGCCTCATGTGCTGTGTCTGGTTTATGTGGTATGCACTTACATGGACATGACAAGGAGCCTCAGGAGGAGCGATCGACTATTCATCTTCTGGGCAAATCCTCGTAAGGGAAAGCCTGTTACTAAGCAACCCCTGTCACACTGGGTTGTGGAGGCAATAGCTTTGTCTTATACGAGTCAGGATCTGCACGCACACTTAACTCTGGGTCTCGCCACATCCTGGGCTTTGTTCAGGGGAGTGTCTGTTCAGGACATTTGTGCAGAGGAAAGTTGGACCTCGCCCCTGACGTTTGTCCGCCTTTACATGCTGGACATCTCCACTCTGTGCGTGGCACGAGCTGTTTTACTATCCTGATGTGTACAGACTTCTGCCCTGCAGGCTGGTGTACGCTCAATAAGCATGTCAGCAATACCGGAGCTACCACATCCCATAGTGCGACATCTCACGACATATTATGAAATAGAACTTTAGGTTATTTACATAACCCCAGTTCTATGAGTAATATGAGTGTGATGTCTCACCAAACAACCCTTCTTGCTTGGGTGAGTGAGAAGAGGTGCTTATTTTGAATGATGTGTCGTCCGCCACCTCCTCCTCTTATAGGAGGTGGGAGTATCAGTATGTCAGGATTGACAGTATGAGAAAAATGCTTTTGAGGGCTGCATATGGAGTGTGCATCCCATAGTAAGACATCTCACTCATAGAACCGGGGTTATGTAAATAACCTAAAGTTTTCTATCACTCGTCTGGCCCTGGAATGGTGGTAGTTGTAGACCTGCTTGTCCATGCTCGGGCCAACTCCTGTTCAGGAAATCACAATATTAATGACTACAACATGTGATATCTCATTTTATAACACCAATTTCACATTATAACATACAAGATATCACGTTATAACACAACCAAAAATATCTTCTCTATATCTTATCTTCTTTATCATTACACAACTTGAAAATGTGGTATAACAACTATTTTTTTTTGTGGAAATATGCAAAATATTTATATTGTCATAATGTGAAGGTGTGACATTTATACCATCTTATAACATTAAATAATTATTTTGCCATAGCGAGATGTTAAATGTTGAAATACCTTGCCATAACACGGAACTTGCATCATAAGAAATGTGTCATGTTACAGTATGTGTCACGACCTGGCTTGTTGAGCCATGACAAAGAAAAGGAGGTACACAGTAAAGTAAGTTTAAAGGATTTAATCACAATAAAACCATACAAACTAAACCAAAAGCAGGCCAAATGCCAACCAAGCGAAAACAAGGAGCCACCAGAATGGAGCAGAAAATCAACAACCCCTGAGGAGCTGACAGGGAATCTTTAAATAGTCCATCCACTGGTGACTTGCCAGGTGCTCCCAGTCAGTCTGACGAGGTTCCGCCCACCAGTCAGGTACCTGCAAAACAAATCACAACACCACGAAAAAGACAAAACAGGGCCTACTAGGCAGGAGACTGTCACATATGATAAAGTTGTTTTTTAAATGCTGTGGCCTCCACAGACAGATAATAATGTAATTTACGGTACTGTAGAGTAGGAGTGTGACGATATCTCGAAATGGCGATGTATCGCAATATATTTTCGCACGATCGATTATCGATATGCTCACGCTAAATATAATTTTTTTTTAAAAAGTTTCGCACATATGCTAATTTACCCCGCCCTTTGTAACCTCAACCAATACACAAGCAGAGACGCACACAGCCGCTCCCACCCACCTCTTCACTGATGCTTGCCTGGGTGATACGTATGGCTGGTTCTTTCCCGGCGGCGGAGATCGAGCTCGTGGTGATGGCAGATGTACCGTTCCTCTAGGCCATCATCTGGACGTCGCTATCACAGCCAAGCCAGAATTAGTTGATAAAAGACATTGCGATTATACGTCCACCGTGACCTGGTTCTGGACGTCTATAGACAACCATAATGAGTTGCAAATAGATGTTCTGCTAGGCCATCATCTAGACGTCCATATCACAGCCAAAATTAATTGATGAGATTGTCCTGTCAGCTGTTGCATCAGCATTCGACAAGCTGATGATGATCATGAAGTATTCCAAAACTTTAAATTTGTATCATGATTACCTTTGTAGGACTAAATAACAAAATGTACATATTATGTGTTCGCTGTAGTTTTATGTCATTTTCAACTTGTTCCCATGTAAATAAATAGTATAGTGACACACACACACACACACACACGCACATACACACACACACACACACACACACACACACACACACACACACACACACACACACACACACACACACACACAGACAGTGTGTTTTTGTGTATATATTAATCATTCAAATTTGACAGTGTGGTTAACAACAAACTTCTGTGGTATGACAAACTTAGAGCACATATTTATTCTTACTTATTTTAACAGCTTAAAGGTTAAGAAGTAGTCCAGCTTTGCTTACACATCATAAGTCTTGTTGCCAATGACTGTGTACATGTACATACTGTACATTCATAGCCACACAATAATTTAGTCCTTTGCTGCCAATGATATTTTCTCACAGAATTAAGTGTTTGTTGTCAAATGGTAAAACTGATACATACATAAATGTTCTGCTATAACCTAAATGTTATATTAAATAAAATGTTAACATGAAGCATTAAAGTTGTTACTGCAAATTAATGTTCATTAATTATTTCATACATATCTCAAATGTTTAGTGTTTATGTAGCATGCACATTTCTTTACCTTACTTTATGCAAGCCAACCAAATGCATTGTGCTCTTTTCTTTTTTCTTCCTCGAGGTGTTTTGTTGAAGTTTTTTGGACCATCACGACCACAACAACACCAACATCAGCAGCAGCAGCAACAGCAGACCTCTCTACATGAAAGTAGGAACTTAATTAGTTTAACTTTTTAAAATACATTTTAAAGTTTAAAATATATCATGGGAGCTATCTGATTTAATATGAGCACACAAATATTTGTCTTAAACAATTGCTACTTATACTATTTTCTTTCTAGCAATATCAACCTCAGATCATGAGAGGGGTCTTGAAGAAGAAGAGTAGGACATGATGGTACCTTCATGCAGCAGCAGCATTGCAGCACAGCATTCCATCACCACCTCCTCACCACCCCCATGACACCACATCACCAGAAGGTACTCAAACAATAGTAAATCAAATAATATCAGGTGATCCTGCGCTGTGGCCAAAAGCTATCAATGACAATGCTCAGTGTCAAATTGTGAGAAAAGAACCACTCCAAATAACAGACATGGACTTCCCTAAAGTTCAGAAAACCCACCTCGGGAGATTCATCAAAAGAAAATTACAAAATGACAATGAGAAATGATTTGAAAATCCAATGGTTATTGTACTCTTACTTTCCACTTCAATTCCTTGTTTTTTTGCTTGGTTGCATTTTTATCATACTTAAAATTTTGCACATTTCAGTTGTGTTTGTTTTTCTGGCATCTACTGTATATATTATGTGTAAAGTTTGCATTTAGTTTAGATGACTATGCTATTTATTTTATATGTTAATTATTTAATAAAGTCTTTCTTTACTTATCTGTCGTCCTGGACTTCATTCATCATCATTCTGGGGCCATAGTCCTTCTTGCCTCGGGCCCCCAGGGGGTCTAGAAACGCCCCTGTTTATACTACACCCTTGGCAGAAGTCTTCCGTTACAAATGTGGTGCAACTGGGTGAAGAATTTAAGACCTGATACTGCCAGTCTCTAAGGTTTGTATAAAAATTCAGAGTGCAAGCAGTGATGAGAAACAAAGCAAGTTATATTTAGGAGACAGTTGCAGGAGGACTCTTAGGGTGTATTCACTTAACACAGAACAGACTATTTGTCCTGTCAACTAGGGATGTCTCGATACAACATTTTTCATTTCCATATGATACCGATATAGCAGCCTTGCGTATCGGCCGATACTGATATTGATCTGATACAATATCAGCACGGATCATACATACTTTTATTACTTATTTTGTAATGTGGAATGTTAGAAAAGGCTTGATCAAGTGATGTTACTCAAACAGAGAACAATAGTCAGCAACAGTAGTCGGGCCCATAAAATCAGTTTTATTTTTTCCCAAATTCCATGTTTTCCACTTTCATTTTTTTAATTCTGTTTTTTTTTTTTTTGTTTAGAAATATTTATCATTTTTTAAAGAAAATATTAGTTTTTAACTCCTGTGAGGAAACAAAATAAATACTAATTAATAAATAAAAAACATAAATAAACAAAAAATTATGTCTAAAATAAGATACAATTAAAAAGTAGATATAAGATATAGTGACATGGATTATTCTGACTGCTCCTTTTAAATTATTTATATGTTATATAAAGATGTATGAGAACAACCTTAATGTCACCTGATTTCCTCTCAGGGATCAATGATTTACTGAATCTGATCAGGTATTGATTCAGTTTTGATCAACTTAGTTTAAATTAACCTAATTTAAATGATCCTGATGACATCATTCCGGACCGTAATGATTAAACAAAACTAAATGGACACAAGGAAGGATCAGTTATTTCACCACTAGGGGCCAGAATATTTGACAGTATCAGAAGTTATCATTAACTTACGATGTTTCAGACTCTACAATCCCTGACATGGTGGTCTTGTCCACAACAACAGAACAACTTCTCCCACGGATCTTCTGTAGCTCTGATGAGATGTTGTTATAATGTAACAATCCAATAACGTTGCTCCAACGGACTTTTATTTTGTAAACCGGAAGTTCCCACTGAAACGTTTGTACTTGCGGTAACTTGCTGACTGTAAATGTGTACGAGGCACGGACAAAAGGCTGGAATAAAAACAACTAAAGGACAACACGGACTGACTTATTCCTAGTTAGCCAGGCACAACAGTTCAAACACTGAGCAGGGGAAGATGATTAAAGCTGATCACATTCTCACGGAGCACCTCTGCGCAACATGAAAAACGGGTGGAGCTTTACAGGCACAGCAAAGTTAAACGGGCACTGAGGGTTCTGTATTTAGGAGTCAGTGATGTTTTGCGTTGTTTTTAGGCGGAGTTTGTGGCGGTTAAGTTAGTGTTAGGCGGAGTTTAATGCAGCCAGGACAGGAGGGGGTTGGCGGTACACCTAACAAGGGGTCCCCGGAAACATTTCCCCATTGAAGAAACGTTCTTTGCCCCACGGTGATAGCGTTTCATGCCGATTCTGTCCATTTCTGCGTTTAACTGTTTCCATTGGTCGATTTTGTCCCCAATTCCGTGAACACGGATTTTATAGGGCCATACAGTAGGTTACTTTGTTGGAGTGTGAACCACAGTCACCTATGGATAGAAGTGCTGGACGGAAAATTTTATCGGAGAGCTTATATCTATGGGGTGCCAAGTGTAAAAATTTAGAATTAAAGTTGTAGTTAACACATTTTCATTATTATCTCACTTTTCTCATATTTTCCTACATTTAACCACATATATAGAGGCAAAAAGCATTAAATCTAAATGTTATATATCATATCTAAATGCTTAATCTTATATCTAAATGTTAAATATAAATGTTGAACTTAAATGTTTCGCACATATGATAATTGACCCCGCCCCTTGTAACCTCAACCAATACATAAGCAGAGACACACACAGCTACACAGCTGCTCCCACCCACCTCTTCACCATTCACCGATGCCTGCCTGGGTGATATGTATGGCTGGTTCTTTCCCCGCACCGAAAGATCGAGCGCTCAGTCATGGCAGGTGTACCAGCTGCACTTCATAGTACACTCCCAACACAACAGTGCAACACAGTTATTAAAATGTATTTTAATGCTAGAAAGTTGGAAACATTTTCATTCTGCACCCACCAGAGACATCGTCTCAACTTCAGGCCATCATGTCATTTCAACGTTGGTCTGCTCAGCAGACGTATTCCAGACATCCCAAAAAAGACAAAATAAGAAAGGTGGCCCCGATCCGTAGACCTTCTGCTTTCAAGCGCATTTCCTAATCTATTCAGCTACCGTAACCACATGTAAACCTGAAGATCTCAGCATGTCACATCAAATTAACAGACATCGACAAACTACAGCATTAAAATACATTTTACTAACTGTGTTGCACTGCTTGTCGTGTCAAAATCATGTCTTTCGGGAAATCCATGTAGTATGTTGCATAGTTGGACACGTCCACCTGTTCAAGGTTCCTACATTGTATAATAGCTGGTCACTGCATTTCATAGTGACGTGTGCTACTTTTACAAGTTGTTCTGACTAGTAAACCCAGTTTAAATTCTTAAGAATTAAGATCCAGAAAAGATGTGGGCTATGTTGACCTTATTCAATTCATTAATTGTGTTTCAAACATATTTTAATGACTTAAGAACATACAAACAACTAAGACATATTAATAACGTTCATTCTGGCTTCTTCAATTATGTCTTAATTATGTCTTGACAATGTCTTTTAATGACGTCTATATAACATCCAAAATAGAACATCTATACAACGTCTAGAAAAGACGTAAAATAAATGTTCATTCTAAAACGTCTTTTTGACGTATTTTAACGTCCAATATAAAACGTCTAGAAAAGATGTAAAAAGAACTTTCATTCTGGCTCCTCTGAGGACAACTTCAGGATATATGGAGAAGACGTCTTTTGAATGTATTTCGGACCACTTTTTGCTCACTGGGATAAGGGAGACGGAGGTTGCAATGACTGAGGCCTACTACTGGGTCTAGCAGCCTGTTGGCTCTGGTTGCTGTGTATAATTATCAGCATCAGATGGGCGCACCAATATTCCTTTAGGCCGAAAAAACTTAAGGCTGCAGAAATTGTGGGACAGCTGACTATGACCACTGCTCCCTGCTTGTCGCTGCTGTCTTAACTCTTCGCTGCTTTGCCTTTTGTTATTTTGTTGAACTGTATTATTCATTCTGGATTTTCATTAATCTCACACACGTCTCTGTACCTACAATGTGTGTGTTTCATTAATGGCAAACAATGACCAACATGCTGGAGAGGTTGCCAGAGAAGCACAGACATTATGTTGTCTTTAAAGTCTACTACTCGATGCACAACACAACAGTGTTAAACTTTTATACTTTGTTTGCATGTTGCATATGTTAATATTGAAGAATAAAGCGCACATTATGAAACCGTGGTTTTCTGTTCAACAATACACACATGAATAGGTAGGTACGTAATAATCCCGAAATAAATTGCATTCTATAATGCATAGATACACAAAACATTCGTGACCGGAAGATAAACGAGAATTTTTGTAATGCTTGTCTGTAGCCACACACAGCCACAGCCCCCTAGCGGCACGACAGCCAATTGCAATAGCAATGCGTTCCCTCGATGCAGAAGTGCTGTTGGCCAACCTCTGTGTTAAGTCTATGCCATAACTATGTCGTAGGTCCAGGCTTTAATCTCGAAAGAAATTGCATTTCAAGATGTCTTAAAATCTATCAAACATTTACTGAGACCGGAATATAAACAATGACTTTTTAATGCCTCTCTGAAACCACACAGCCACAAACCTCTAGATGGCATGGTAGCAAAATTGTAGAGCGACATGTTCCGTCAACGCAGAAGTCATGTTGGTTAACCTTTGTCACGTCAACGCCATAGCGACGGCGTATCTCCTGGTGCAGTAGCATGATTCAGGATTTACATGTTAAAGCTGCAGTTTGTGGAATCCTCTCTCCACTCCATTTTGAAACCAAAACCAAAACTTAGCCTCCCTTACCGGTATATTTTGTGAATGCTCTTAGTTACTTTTTCTCAATAGAGACTAGTGACAAATGTCGGTACTTCATCTTGTGTAATTGGAGAGTTTTCTGGTGTTTTAGAGACTCTGACATGAATGCAAAAATCACTCAGTTACTGCCCCGAGCAGCAGCTGCTGCTGTCAGCTCGTCCCCGCCAGAGAGCACACAGAGACGGCTGTGATTTCAACTAACTGAGCGGCAGCTGCTCTGAGTGGACTGACAACCATCACTTTGCATCCAGATTGTAAAATTATTTCACCTTGGAAAAGCTTCTCTTAAGTTTACATGTGATGAATCCCGTCTGTTATCACTCTCCATCTGACACCAGTGTGTGTGGAAGACCCTTCACAGTCACAGGGATCCGCGAAGACACAAATCGGTCCGTTCCTCCTGAGTATGTTTGTGACTTGAAACTGTTGCTTCTCCATCTCAGTGTGCCTTTTTCCGCTTGATTTGCCATGTGACAGTTCTGCCTGACGCTGTGATGGGGACTTCTGCTGAAACATTCGCAATTGCATTTGGTACGTGAACGCGCCTGATTTCAGTCGAGCAGCCAATAGTATCGCTCAAAACAGCACATAGAGCATACGTGTATGTAGAAAGATCTCTGATTGGCTGAAGTATAGCGTCACGCCCCTGGATTTATAGACTTCATTTACAGTGTCATAAGAAGGAGACGAGATTCACTGTCTACTCAAAACACTTTGCATTACAATATGCTCAAAGATTATTATGGATTTTTGAGCAAATGACCCCAAAAAACTAAACTTACTGCAGCTTTAAGTGTAAAAACAAGTTCATGTTTTAAAAAACAAAACACAAAGTTTTAACTTATTTGACAATTTTACAAAATTGATAAATGTGACTATTTGAAGTAAATCATTTTTGAAAGCCAAATTGTTAAGTAGTTTTTTTTCTCTTGGGGAACGCGAACGCTTCTCGGGTCCTAGGCTTTTATTTTGAAGAAACGACCGGCCGTTCTACTGGAAGACGAAACTAACGTACACATACAAAGAAGTATGGTGGTCCTGGAAGCAGCTGGTCCTGGACTTCTCTCACTACTTTGGTCGGTGAAATCTCGAAAAGGTTGCCATTAACTACAGCACCACACAAGGAGCAGGACGTGGTCTGGAGCCGTAATTTACTCCTTCTGTCTGCAGCTGGTATGGCCTGTGAAGGGCTCCTTTTCCCACTCCTTGCCTGCTCGCCTAGTAAGTAGTCTTTGGCTGTTAGTTTCGATTGTTGACTTTTGTTTACATGTTGAAACTTTCACACTTTTCTTTCACTCGAAGTGTGTGGGCATGTAATTGATCAACTGGTGACCGTTTCAAGTACTATTGCTGAAAATAGCTGCCGTGTTTGTAGTAACACTTTTTTTTTTTTTTTATTGCCCTATGATACATTATTTAGACACAATTTCATCGATTTTCCGTGGATTTTCCGACGCATCAATGTGACTACCAAGCTCCACCTGTACTGGACACAAGTTAGTCTGAACTATTTGGCTGGTAGAATTTTCTGTGAGGACAATTAACAATATTTTCCCAGTCCTTCCCAGCGACGCAGTCCAATGTAGGTCACCATCTTGAACAATTACCAGATGAACCAGTACTGCGAAGTGGTGAATTCAAGGACTTGGTAAATCCGTAGTTTAGTTATTTTCATTCAACGTCAAACTCAAAAACACTATTTTCTGGGTTTAAAATTTAAAAGTGCTGGCCTCTGGGTTTTTTGTTTTGTTGTTGTTGTTGTTGTTGTTGTTGTTGTTGTTGTTGTTGTTGAGGGTTCTCTATTTAAACATTATTATTTTTGTTGTCATCGTCTCTACCCGCATTTTTTTTAGCCTTACATGTATTTTAATGGTGTTGCTCCTTATGTATTGTTAGTTTTGTTCATTTGATTTTACTTGTGCCACAAATGTTCTTTTTAACACGCGTTTTACTATGTACGTTAAAAAAAATAAAACAAATAAATAAATTAAAGATTAAACAAGTAAGAAATACTAAATCTTAGTTCCAATATCCAATAAATAATCGTTGGCTTTTAGAAAGAACATGAAATGCACATTTTATGGTGGAATTATTATATTTTGTTTTTTTTAATTTGCATGCAAAATTAGCTTTGCACATTCAAAATTGTTCAATCTGCTGCACGACTTTATTTTATGTTTTAGTTTTTTAAAATACATATATAACAAAACAATCTAAATAATTTTCGGAATGATTGTTCAGGTAAAGTTGTACTTAAAGAAAACTCTGCATTATTTTCTGAATGTAAAAGTCCGATTTAACCATTTTTCATGTTGATACTAAATGCAACACATCCTATGAGAATCAGTAGCTCAATAAAATGTAAAAAATATCACAATATTAAGACATTGTATAATTTGATTTCTAGCAGACTTCTGATTTCCAAGATACTTTTTTCAAATGAGTAAATTACTTTAAGATACTACTTAATAAATGTCCAATGTTTGCTCAATATTACCATAGCTAGCATGATCTTTTCTCCAGAGCAATTTCTCTAATGTTGTGTATTGCAGAAAGATATTTTCAAAGTAAAACAAGAGCCATACAGAGCAGATTGAGCTCTTCCTCAATAGTAATGCTGTTTTATGGGGTTTCAGTCTGGCTTAATTCCCTACCATGTTAGAATCGATTATAATTAGTAAACTAATGATTATATTAATGTTATGTTTACCTCTAACAGTTTCTGCAACTGATTCATTGGATGATTCAGACCCTTTTTGATAAATTTTTCATTGTTCTCTATTGATGTAGATTTTTTTTCTTTCCTGTTTACATGGTCATTAGTTTGTTTAGAAGTTGCAAAGGCATTTTTAGTTGTTTATACAACATAG
Organism: Gouania willdenowi; assembly: GCF_900634775.1. Classification (NCBI taxonomy): domain Eukaryota; kingdom Metazoa; phylum Chordata; class Actinopteri; order Blenniiformes; family Gobiesocidae; genus Gouania; species Gouania willdenowi. Next base: position 28,577,532 of record NC_041058.1, read on the forward strand.
CCTCAATCTCCTTTCATCAGCCTTATTTTAGATTTTATTAGTGCCATATAAGCTAGCTCAACTATTTCCTGGTATAAGCTGAGGGCCTGGTTTTATAGTTTCCAAAGAAATCTGTTAATGTGATTAGCACTAGGCTCCAAACCTGACTGGAGCAGTTGTCTACGTCAGACCTGAATCACAGATCAGGAATTCAGAGAGACTGTGGTCAATGTTAATTTATGTAGGTGACATACACATATTGACTAATTTGTTTATTTACATTCATTGACCTTCCTTTATTTAACCGTTCTAAAAGGTTAAATGGAGATTTAAACGTGACTTCAGGAAGTGTTCAGCATTAACTGGAATTTTCTTTTTTGGTTAAAAAATGTTTTTTTTTTTTTTTGTCTCTCAAACAGTTAGAAGCTGGCTGACAGTTATGGCTCTCTTTAGTACTAATAATAAAAACAATAATAATGGCTAATAATAGTTGGATTTAATTGGCATTTTTAATGTTTGGTTATATTGGATTATGTATTATATTGATATTTACTTTTGCTACACTTGATAACAGTTAAATATTTACACAGACCAGTCAAGCTAATGTTTAAACTGTAAAATCATATTGGCGTTGTATTTGATGATTGCATAAATCTAACCTCTTTTTGAATTTTATTTTTCTCCCACAATTAATTAAGAAAATATGTCACAACTTTTTAAGTTATGTGATGCACCCGTCTGCCAACCATCAACCAAAACAAAATAAAACGGTAGAACAAATAAAAAAGAAGTTAGTTTTACCTGACCAAAATTAGATGTGTTGTTTGACCTGGAGTAGTGAGGAGGGCAGATGCCCCATTGAAATTTTGGCAGATGAGAATCAAACAGATGAGCTTACCTGATGCACTGTCTGTAGTGTTGTGTGAGTATGTGATGTACAGAAATTGCACCCATTGGAGCCCACCTACGTTGGCGATTACGCTGCACGTCTCAATTTTCAACATTTGCAGTCTGGATTTTTATACATTTATGTAACACTGGTATAGTAATCATAGAAACGTGCAAAAACAAACGAGCAACACACACTGTTGGTGCTCAATGGTTACTGTTTTATCCTCCATTTTTTATTCCAGAACTTTTGACCAGTGAGAGAACAGCCGGTACGTCCATGGTGTTTGATTACAACTTGGTATGCTACAGGCTGTTGCGTTGTGCTTACTGCCCCTGGGGGAAAGGCAGAGACAACTTTCACTAAAGTGATTAAGTAGATGTTGGCATAATTTTTATTGAGTTAAAAAAAAATGTATAATAAGGCAAAAAAAGTACAATAATAAAGGCAAATGTTTTACATCGCACACCCATGTACAAATGCTCATTTTGACGGTCAAGACACCAAGGATGAATGTCGCACTCCAAGCCTGTATTAACAAAGTCTCTGCTGGGCTTGGTTTTAATGGTGCAGTTAGGGGCATAAACATATTTTTTTCATGAAATCAAGCAGGTCCTCCACCTTCCGACAGATCACCTGGAATAAACATTAAAGGTCCAGTATTATGCTATTTTTCATCCATCTCCATTTGTTCTAAGAACCCCAACAACATAGTATCCCAAACTCACTTGTTTTCTGGAGTTTTAGCCTCTGGAAAGTCACTTTCATGACCGCTCCTAAAAACAGGCCATTTTTGGGCCTTAATTTATATGCATGAGTGGGCGTGTCTGTAGACGTCTACTCCAAGTGACCTAGGTTACCCGCCCTGGTAGAGCGAAACACCAACTTTTTAGGGCCTCCGCCGCAGTTCGGACTTGAACCGGGAATGATGACCATTCCACTGGCATTTTGGACTTTATTTCCATTTCGCTTGGTACATGACCAGCAAAGATCAAATCCAGCCGCTGTGTCCTGAGAGGCTCTGATGAGGGTGGTTAAAATATATCAATGACTGTTGTTCAAAGCAGCCCAAAACAGTGCAACTTTTGTGACAATGCCCTGCATTCACCATGTTTGTTTTACCTGTGAGGTAGTTTGAGAGGGAGGACCTCACAACTTTGGCCATTTGAATTAGGCTAAAGTAATGAATATTACTGTAGCAAAACCATTATCAAGTGAATTTTTTGCAATACTGCCCCTTTAAATGAAAATGACCAAATGTACCCTCTAATTGCAAGCTTCAGCTTGCATAGAAAGAGTGCCTGTATTATAAAGGCTGTCACACCCAAGGAGGGACAAACTAAATGTGTGTTCCAAAATTTCACATAATTTCTTCTCATTTACCAAATTAACTTGACAGACCTTACACCTGAACTGCTCATCAATTCATCTTTAGTTCACTGTTGACGTGATGACATTTTTTTTAAATCTGGAAAATATGATATAAATACACCATTGACGTAAAAAAACATGCAATACAAACTAAAGCCCACAATAGAGGAGTTAACCATAAAAATCTCATTAAAATTTAAAAAATTTAAGATCTTGTTGCTCTTAATGAAACCTTCCCTCCCAATTATGGTAATCACCATATTCCACGTGAGATTGGTTGGGGAGGAGGAGTGGCAGCAGTTTTTCACTCAAGCTTATCAGTTACCCCAAGAATCAAACCAAACCAAAATTAATGCGAAAGCCTTTACCTTGAAATTTGTAATCCCAAAAACAAGGCAGAAAATCCCAATTTATTGGTTATAGTCTACCGACCTCCTGGTCCATATTCAGAGTTTCTCTCTGAATTCTCTGACTTTCTCATTGATCTGGTGCTGAGCACTGATAAAGCTATCATAGTAGGTCACTTTAACATTCACCTTGCACCGGGCCCAGGCCCGCGGGAATGGGCCTCCTCCCCAATCTTCCCAAAAAATAAAATTCTGATTATTATTATTTTATTTTTTTTGTCACTCAATACAAGAGGCCCTTTATGTTGCTCTTACGTTTTTTCCCCCATAAAGAGTTATTTTCAAAAATGTGCCAAAATGTGTCGTCACGCCCCTTCCTCCACCTTTAGTTAGTATTGCCCATGCCGCATGTGCAAGAGAGACTTGAGTCAATGCTAGACATTCAGACTTGCCAACATGTCGTTAAATCTATACTATAATTCAAGGGAGGTCTGTCTGTGTGTGTCTGTGTGTGCGTGCGTGCGCGTGCGTGTGCGTGTGTGCATGTGGAGCGAATATCTCCCCGACGCGTTGTGAGTTCGACCTGAAACTCGGTCGACGGGTTCTAAATACCCCGAGTGCGTGTATCTGTTATTTTGGAGTAATTTGGTCATTTCAAAATGTTTTTTTTAATATTATTTCACTTCTGGACGGCCCCAAAATGAAACCTATTCAGCTTTTGACCTCAGGGTGTGAGGGGGCGCTAGCGCACCATCTGTTGAGAGACGACTTCTGGCATCTATCTTGATCACAGTTGAGTCTGATGGCGAAACAGATGAACGGTGATCAACTGCTATTCATCCACGTTCCAAATACCCCGAGTGTGTGCATCTGTTATTTTGGAGTAATTTGGTGACGCAAAACGGTCAAAATATTAATTTTATAATTACGGCTCCCTCGGTAAGAGCGCGCAACTTCCGGTTCCGGGTTCATGACGTCACCGTGTCGCTGTTGTTTGGGTTTAAAAAAAAAGGTCGATATTAAAAAGGTTTTTGTACCGCTAAACGTCATTTAAGTTAAAATTTCATAGTTATTTAATATTATTCCCGTGATTCCAAACTTACTTTAAATCTCGAGTCACAGACTTCACTTCCTCCTTCGTCTCCATGAGTGTGGGCGGTGCCTGTGCTGATGGTCATTACCTTATCGCAAACATTCTGCTTCTTCAGACAGAGGAATGTAACGTTTTTGTGAGCGGATGGGTCCACTATGATTATTGTTTGTTCTGCGCAATGGTGAGTGTTTCTTCTCATATTCTACTATGTGCTAAGAAAGATGCTAGCAGCTGCAATGTAAACAAACACACACACGGCTGATGCGCGTGCGTGCGTGCACTACATCGGGATGTACATGGTGAACTCACACAGAGCCATTGAGAGAGATTTGCGACTTTGGTGTTGCAAAACGTTTATTTTTTGTGGTACTTTCGGGTCTCTTTTTTTTGCACGCACGCACACACACACACACAGTATTATATTATTGTTATTGCTATTCTTATATTATTCTTTTTTTGTATTATACTTTTATCTTATAGTTACCGGTATTCTCATTGAATTATTATTATTGCTATTACCTTATTATTTTATGTTGTTATTGTTTTTATTGTATTATAGTTACTGGATTTTCATTATATTATTTTGTTATTGTATAATTTTACTATTGTAGTGAAGTTATTGCTATTCTTATAATTACCATCATATTCTTTTTCATTATTAATATATATTTTTTATTATAGTTACTGGTGTTCTCATTGTGTTATTAGCATTGCTATATTATCATTATATTACCTTATAATTATTTAATATTGTTTTTAGTACATTATTTTGTTATTGCAATTATTACCATTAATATCATTACAACATTACTTTTATTACTATTACTACTTTCACTATTAATATTATATCCCTATCAACATATTTATTATTATCAGGGCTCTACACAAACTTATCCAGTGGTGGCACTGGTGTGACAAACTTTCTCTGTTAGTCGAGGGGTTGTACAGCATAGACATACATGCTGATGAATAGTTGACTTAACTGGCTACCGTAGTTACCGTGTCTCTCTTAACAACCTGCGATGGTTTATGTGCAAGAAGCGCATGCGCATGTGTGATAATGCACGGAGGAGATGGCCGACACACACACACACACACACACACAGTATTTACAATAAAAATATACTAAATGAGTAAAATAAAACTAAAAACTAAACAATATTTATACAAAAAGTACACAAAACGACAACAAAAATGCATAAAAATATACAAAAAGGCTCCAAAAACACACAAAATGACTCCAAAATACATACATTACAGAAAAATACACCAAACAACAACAAACATATGAAAATGACTCAAAATACACAAAACTAAATATTTATAAAAGAATACACAAAATAACGGAAATGCACAAAACTACACTAAAAAGGATACAAAATACACAAAAAGATTCCAGATTCACACTGCAATGGCAACAAAAAACTATTATTATTAGGGATGTAACGATTCACTCAACTCCCGATACGATTCGATTCACGATACTGGGTTCACGATATGATTCTCTCACGATTTATTTTACAAAATGGGACTGTAGACAAATTACTGTATTATTTTCCTTTTATATTTCATTGTCAAAAGAATCCCTTGATGAACTATTCAAAACAATGTAATTTAACCAAAAATAAATCTTGAATGAAATAAATAAAGGAATAATAACTGCATAATAGTTCTTTTTCTTTTAAAAGTGCAACTGAAAATGTATTTTGTGCCTTAACAATTGGACTTTAAGAAAAAAAAAAACCCGTCATTGCACTGATTTACGTCATATTTGTTTGGACCAGCAGAGGGCGCTGGTAACCCAGTGGTTGGTTGGCATGCAGATATCTTGCAGTGAAGAAGAGAAGCTATGCTAGCAGACAGAGCTAATAGAAAAACGTGACTTTTACAGATATTCAAGTAATATTACAGAAATTCTTTCGGTGCTAAAGGGGTAATGAATCATTTCTTAACATATTTTAGAGTAGAAGGCAGCCAGAAAGAAAGTATTAGCAGACTCCGCCCGCCGCCTACACTTGTGGATAATTAAAAAAAGTACTGCGATTCAATTTTCAAAAAATCGATATCAACCGTAATACCTATGAATCGATTTTTAACTGCCATACGATTAATCGTTACATCCCTAATTATTATACAAAAAAAATGCACAAAAACACAACAGAAAGATACAAAAATACGCAATTATACCCCTTATGCTCCCACATGAATGCATACTTCCAACGGGCACTGTACTAGTTTGATTCAATCAGCTTTACACAAAATGTAAACAGACGAACTCATAATCAGATTTTAATGTCAATATTAAGTTTTTCTGCAACAAGCAGTTGCTGAAATAACAGATCATTTTTTTAATGTAATTTTAAAAGATGTAACATTGCAGAAAGGCTGCACTTGAATTAACTTAACAGTAGCATAACCAACTTAGCATCTGCTTGCTTCACCCCCTGGAATTAAATTCAGAGGGTCCAGCTCTTATAGTGGGGTCTCCTAACCCTCTTCCCCTGGTCAGGGGTCTGCAACTTTTGCTCTCAAAGGAACCATTTAACCTCATCCCACCTGAAGTCCTCCTGGAGCCGAAAAAAATACCTTCTTAATGAAGACAATGCAGTGTTTTAAATTCTATACAGTTAAAGATATATACAATAATGTTTGATTTAATTTAATTTGATTTATATTATGTAAATGGCAACTTAAAAACAGTTTAAAATAAAATAAAAGAAATTGACATCAAGAAATAACAGTAATTTGCATCTTCAAATTCTTATGCGTCTCAGTTTACAGGAACACAATGTTATATAAAGAAGTATTTTTTTTTAGTTCATGTATTTGAAAGGCTACAAAAAGTAACTTCAATTTAATAACACATGATGATGCGGTCAACACATGCTAATTGCTCATTTCTTGCCACACATAAAGCATGCATGTTTAACTGGCACATTGATGATTAAATGAATTTGTTCCCACACAATTAAAATTTCTCTTTTCTTCCAGAATAGTGTTTTTGTTAGTTTAATTATCTTACCAGGGATTTAAAACCTAAGGTTAGCCACAAGTGCAGGACAGTCTGTATATGTTGCAGGAGGTGGAGTAGGAAGGTGGCTGAGTCATTGCATAACATGATTTATTTTAGGTTAACAAATTGTTATATCACCCATACGCACAGATGCGACCAGATAACATTTTCACTCTCACACACTGAAAAAGTACTTGCATATGCTACCAATTTGGTCGCAGTCTCAAGCCCTGGTTTAGATATTGATCACCTGACAGTATATCCTCAAAATCCTATTCTTTCAGATCACTTATTCTTATCTTTTGAATTCAGAATATCAGCCTGCTTAAACTCTGAGAGAAGAGTACACTACAGTAGATCACTGTCTGAGAAAGCTGTAGCTAGATTTAAAGATTTAGTTCCATCACTGCTTGCCTCTGATCCATATAATAGCTCAACAGAGAATAGCTATCAATGTCCTACAACAGAGAAAATAGATGATCTTATCAACAGTGCAATGATGTCACTGCACACAGCTCTGGATGCTGTTGCCCCGCTTAAAAAGAAGACGATATTTCATAAAAAGGTTGTGACAACCTGCAAAACACCTGTGCAGGGTCAGTCACTTGTCCAATTGCCTTTACCACACCACCGGTTCACTCCCCGTTCAGCCTCTCACCCTGACCTCACATTCACGCCAATCTTGGCCTCTTCGCCCATTCGTTCCCCCCGTTCCCGCCGCTGGGCAAGCCTCCTGCCTGCGGTAGTTAAAATGGCATACCTCAGAGAGCTGTGGGAGCAGCAGCATCGGTTTCTGGGTTGGAGCAAGTCGTTTCTGTGGGAGCTCCGTACGAGATCGTTCAAAGTCCTCACCAGGCGCGTCCTTACTGGCAGCACTCCATCCACCTGTGGCGCTTGTCACTTGCCGCAAATAATTTTAGAGCTTTAAAATCTAGCCTGCAGACCTAGACACTACCGCTTCCTGGTCGCTGCAACACGTCGGTGATGTCATTACACGCACCGCACGTACAGTTCTGACTGGACACTGGACTGTCTGTGAGTTTCCTTTTTGTTTTTTTTTATTCAATATATTATTATTTGCCTCTACTGTTATGACATAACATTGATGGAAGTATGTTAAAATTATATTAAGTATGTTTATTTTAGATCTCTCTGTGGAGTCAAAACATCACTTCTTCATTCTGTCTGTGTGACGTCATTGACTCTTTTGCAGTACGTAAAAACTTTGTTTAATGTTCTTATGTACAGTATAATGTTGAAAGTAAAAAAAAAAACAAAGCCAACCACAGTTCTGTTTATTTAGATACGCTGTGGAGCAAGGAAATTGGGGGGTGAGATCTTCTGACTCCTCTGGACCTTTTTGGATATTTTTGAGTTGGAGCTTTATTGTGTGTATTGGAGGGCAAATGACTCATTCACACATCTGTGTATATATTTTTTGTTTATTTTTTCAATATACTTGCAAAGAATTACATTTCCTGAGTGTTTTGGTTTTGTTCAGTCTATGCGTCATCTGTAAACAGGGTGTATACCTAGAAGCATATGTCCTGGTGAGGTTTGACATTTTAAAGGAAACTCACCGACTGTACAGACAAAATAAAATATATACTATATACTTATACAATTATCCTATATGTCAGGAGGGAAACCTGGCTGGCACCCATAAAAAAATAACCTAACAATCATAGCAACAAAACCCATTAACCAACTGCCAAACCGTCACAAGGTCACCCCCTGGTATGAATCTGAATTGCGTCTTCTAAAACAGGCATTGCGAAAATTAGAAAGGAAGTGGTTTTCCTCAAACATAGTTGAAGTTCATACTGCCTGGAGAAAAAGTTTGTTAGCTTATAAAAAAGCTCTCCACAAAGCTAGAACCTCTTATTATTCAACTTTAATAGAGGAAAACAAGAACAATCCTCGGTTTCTATTCAACACTGTAGCCTAGCTCACCAAAAGCCATAGCTCTGTCGAACCCTCTATTGCTGCCAACCTGAGCAGTGACGACTTCATCAACTTCTTTACTGATAAAATTCTAACAGTTAGAAATAAAGCTAGCTAAGCCCCCCCTGCAGGGGTGCTCAATAATTTCTTAAACGAAGCAGCTCCTGAAATTACCCCAACATGCAACTTTTATTTACATAGTTTCACTCCAATTGTCCTATCTGAACTGACCTCCATAGTCATTGCTTCTAAACCAACAAACCTGTCTTTCCAATTCAAACTCCACTATTTGAAGATGTTCTTCCACCAATTAGCACTAAAACAGTGGGACAAATTATGTTGTGTAATCAAGTCAGTATGGTGTGAAATTTAGCTATAATGGTGGTGGCTATGGACAGGGGGAAGGAGTGAGTGGTAATATCTAAAGCAGGTATTTGGGATTAACGTGCCTAAAGTTAAGCCTAGTATGAGTTTTATCCCACATCCCAAGGCGTGCCAGTGCATTGTAGTCCAGTATTTGTGCAAAAACCGCCACTGCAAACCCAGGAACTGCCCCGGGCCTGCAGATGCAGCCAGGCCAGCAGAAAGAGTAGGGGCCAAGGAGCCCCAGGCCACCCCCCCACGGCCGAGCAACCTCCCAGACGCCCCCGAGATCCCAGGCCGAGAAGCAGCCACCGTCCCCCACACGCACATCCGAGGAAGCCCCAAGCAGCCGAGCACCCAGAGCATCCCGCCACCGACCCCAACCCCCAACCCTAAGGCCCCCCCTAGCATCCTGCCCCCCCACCCACCCACACCCAAGCACCCAACCCCCAGAGGGAAGGGCCCAGAGAGCACCCTGCCCGAGACCCCAGCAGAGGAGCCAAAGCCCACGCCCAGCAGACGGCCAGAGCCGCGCCGAAAGAGGAGCAGCTGGCGGGTGCCCGATGGCGGGCCTGGAACGGAAGCAGCATCGAGAGCAGCCCATTCTGCAACCCCATTGCAGGATTTTTAAGGAATTTATTTGCAAATTATGGTGGAAAATATGTATTTGGTCAATAACAAAAGTTAATCTCAATAGTTTGTAATGTACCCTTTGTTGGCAATGACAGAGGTCAAACGTTTTCTGTAAGTCTTAACACACTGTTGCTGGTATTTTGGCCAATTCCTCCTTGCAGATCTCCTCTAGAGCAGTGATGTTTTGGGGCTGTCGCTGGGCAACACAGACTTTCAACTCCCTCCAAAGATTTTCTATGGGGTTGAGATCTGGAAACTAGCTAGGTCACTCCAGGACCTTGAATTGCTTCTTACGAAGCCACTTCTTTGTTGCCCGGGCGGTGTGTTTGGGATAATTGTCGTGCTGAAAGACCCAGCCACATTTCATCTTCAATGCCCTTGCTGATGGAAGGAGGTTTTCACTCAAAATCTCACAATACATGGCCCCATTCATTCTTTCCTTTACATGGATCAGTCGTCCTGATCCCTTTGTAGAAAAACAGCCTCAAAGCATGATGTTACCACCCCCATGCTTTACAATAGGTATGGTGTTCTTTCTTCTCCAAACACAACGAGCTGAGTTTTTACCAAAAAGTTCTATTTTGTTTTTTTTTCTGATCATATTGCATTCACCCAATCCTCTTCTGGATCATCCAAATGTTCTCTAGCAAACTTCATACGGGCCCGGACATGTACTGGCTTAAGCAGGGGGACACGTCTGGCACTGCAGGATTTGAGTCCCTGGTGGTGTAGTATGTTACTGATGGTAGCCTTTGTTACTTTGGTCCCAGCTCTCTGCAGGTCATTCACGAGGTCCCCCCGTGTGGTTCTGGGATTTTTGCTTACCTTTCATGTGATCATTTTGACCTCATGGGGTGAGATCTTGCGTGGAGCCCCAGATGGAGGGAGATTATCAGTGGTCTTGTATGTGGTCATTTACTAATAATTCCTTCCACAGTTGATTTCTTCACACCAAGCTGCTTACCTATTACTGATTCAGTCTTTCCAGCCTTGTGCAGGTCTACAATTTTGTTTCTGGTGTCCTTTGACAGCTCTTTGGTCTTGGCCATAGTGGAGTTTGGAGTGTGACTGTTTGAGGTTGTGGACAGGTGTCTTTTATACTGTTAACGAGTTCAAACAGGTGTTATTAATACAGGTACTGAGTGGAGGACAGAGGAGCCTCTTAAAGAAGAAGTTACAGGTCTGTGAGAGCCAGAAATCTTGCTTGTTTGAAGGTGACCAAATACTTATTTTACCGAGGGATTTACCAATTAATTCATTAAAAATCCTACATTGTGATTTTCTGGATTTTTTTTCTCATTTTGTTTCTCATAGTTGAGGTATACCTATGATGAAAATTACAGGCCTCTCATCTTTTTAAGTGGGAGTTCTTGTACAATTGGTGGCTGACTAAACATTTTTTTGCCCCACTGTATGTGAACTGGATTAACACATCTCTCGTAACAGGTTATGTACCACAGGCCTTTACAACCACTGTAATCAAACCTCTCCTTAAATAAACCAACCCTTGATCCAAGTGTCTTGTCCAATTATAGGCCAATATCCAATCTCCCTTTTGTTTCCAAAATTCTTGAAAAAGTCATACCAGGTCAACTATGTGATCACCTATATGGGAACAATTTATATGAGAACTTTCAGTCTGGCTTTAGAGCCCATCACAGCACAGAGACTGCTTTAGTAAAAGTAACCATGTCCTCTTAGCCTCAGACAGAGGGTTGGTCTCAGTTCTGGTACTCTTAGATCTCAGTGCAGACTTCGATATAGTAGATCATCATTTATTGCTGCAGAGACTGGAAAGCGTTTTTGGGATTAAAGGAACAGCGCTGGGTTGATTTAAATCCCACCGATCAGACAGAACCCACTTTGGTCATGTTAACACACCTCAGCCCATGCCAGAGTAATCATGAAGTTCCACAAGGTTCAGTTTTAGGACCACTACTCGATACATTATATATTCTTCCACTAGGTAACATTATTAGAGAACATAATATCAATTTCCATTGCTATGCAGATGATACACAGCTTTATCTCTCAATGAAATCAGATGAAACTCATCAGTTAGTAAAACTCCAGGCCTGTCTTAAAGATATCACATCCTGGAAGAGCCGTAACTTTCTCCTCAACCATGATAAAACCGAAGTGATTTTATTTGGTCCAAAACACCTTAGAGAGAAATTATCAGAGCAAATAGTGTCTCTGGATGGCATTACTCTGTCACCCAGCACCACAGTAAAAAAACTTAGGCATTATCTTCCACCTAGCCTTCTTCCACCTCCGTAATATCTCTAAAATCAGGAATATCTTGGCCCAGAGTGATGCTGAAAAACTAATCCATGCATTTGTTACATATCGACATGATTATTCTAACTCCCTACTTTCAGGATGTCTTAGTAACTCACTAAAAAGTCTCCAGTTAATTCAGAATGCTGCAGCTAGAATACTAACAGATACTAACAGGAGAGAGCATATTTCTCCAGTGTCGGCTTCCCTTCATTGGCTTCCTGTAAAATCTAGAATAGAGTTAATAATCCTCCTGTTAGCATTCAAAGCTCTACATGATCAAGCTCCTTTGTATCTTAAAGACCTGTTAGTGCCTTATCATCCGGGCAGATCACTCCGCTCTCAGTGTGCTGGTCTTCTGGAAGTTCCGAAAGTATTCAGAAGTAGAACCAGAGGCAGAGCATTCAGCTACCAGGCGCCTCGCCTTTGGAACCAGCTCCCAGTCTTTGTACGGGAAACTGCTACTCTCTCCACCTTTAAAAGTAAACTCAAAACCTACCTATTTGCTAAAGCCTATACCGTATAATAGCGTTAACCTAACCTCTAGGAAAAAAGCCCTAAACCTAAAAATAGGAACTAAGATTATATAGTAGACCAACATTATATTCAAACACGATCCACCATCTACACATAGCTCTAATGGGCTGCAATGGGATGATGTCAAGTCAGACACAGTTGTGCCAGGTTGTAGACAACCCCTCACTTCTGCCCTTGTTGCATAACCCATCATACTGCTCACACTGCTTCACACCATTTACACTGATGTCCTAATATATATATATATATTTCTTTTTCCTGCAGTCTGTGCCTTCTCCTCGCCCTCTACTCTCTTTTCTGTTTCAGGTGTCTTGATGCTGGAGCTGGCGGTTCCTGATCGACGGTTCACGGCTCAACTAGTCTGGGACACCCGGATAAACTGATCAATGGTTAGGGCTCAACTAGCCTGGGACACTCGAATGGACTATTCTTTTATGCTATTCTGTTTGCCCCTCTGTTCACTAATTCTAACCAGTCAAAGTTGATGGCTGCCACCTCTGAACCTGGTTCCGCTGGAGATTTCTTCCTATAAAAAAGTGGGAGTTTTTTCTTCCCGCTGTCGCTAAATGCTTGTTCACGTGGATCTTGTTGGGTTCTTTCTTTCTTACTATGGACTTTATATTTTTTTTCAGCACTTTGAGAGGACTTTGTTGTATTTTGCACTATATAAATAAAGTTGAATTGAAATTGAATTTGGTGGTTTCTTTCATCATGAATTACCACTATTTACCCTGCCCATTCTATAAAAGCTGGTAGGAAGGTCTCTCAGCTGCGTATATGGCCATCACAGATGACTACAGTTGTGGTGATTCTGGTCTTCTCAGAGGGTTAATCAAGTTGTGTGCACGTACAGGCTGAGACCAAGTGTGACTGCACATCCAGACATACATGTTAAGGTGCCAACCCTAACTGTGTATTAGTTGGTGTCTGTCTCTCTCGTCCCTATCATGTCTATACAATCTTAAAGCGAGTGTGGTCTTAAACAATCAAGTAAACAAAAACACTGTGAAGTTGATGTAAAGTTCTATCTAACCTGGCTTGCAGGTTGTGGAGGTAATGAGATTTAAATCAACTACAGAGTTACTTTAACTTAAAACAAATTCATGACAGTGAAAGTATAAATAATAAGGGTGTGCCAAAATATAGATACGATATATCGTGAGGTTTTGTCTAGTGGTACGTTATCGATTCACTGGCGCAAACTATCAATAATTACTATATTTTTTATTTTATTTCCTTTATTACATAAGTTAAGTATAGGGCCACGTTAACGGAATTGCAGACTGAATCAAATGGACAGAATTGGCATGAAATGTGTCACTGTGAGGCAAGGAACATGTTTTTTATGGGGGAAATGTTTCTGAGGAGTGCTCATTAGGTGCACCGTCCTCCCTCTACCTTCTTGGCTGCATTAAACACCACCTAAACAACCTGAAACCCTGTCTAAACTGCCAAAAAACTACGCAAATCATCACTGACTCTTAAATACAGAACTGACCAGTGCCAGCTTAACTTTGCTGTGCCTGTGAAACTCTGTTTTTTGTCAAGCGCTGAGGCACTCTGAGCAGTTTCACCTACTCAGTGTGTGTTAACATCTCATCAGAGCTACAGAAGATCTGTGGGAAAAGTTGCGCCGTTGTTGTGGATGGGACCATCGATGCCAGGGTAATGCACTAACTGAAAGCAGTACTGAATGTGTCCATGTTTACAGTTAAGTTGATAATACTAGATGTCAGCAGAGATGGAGAGCATGGAGCAGTCTGATGACAAGTTGGCATTTTTAAGGTGACGATACAAACACTACTTTAAATTAATTGTGGTCAAAGTTAAGAATGTGCATGTGAAGTGTACATTATATCCAGGAGTGAAGAATTTGTCGACATCCGTTGTAAGCAATTCAAATTTAATGAGGCACCTCACAACGACACGCATCTAAAAAATGTGAATTCTTTGACATATAGCAACTTTTTTTTTTAACTAACGCAAATAGTTACTTTCCTTGGTAATGAGTTACTTTTATTATAGAGTAATTCAGTTACTAACGCAGTTACTTTTTTGAACAAGTAGTGAGTAACTATAACTAATTACTTTTTTTTAAAGTAACGTTCCCAACACTGGTGGTCAGTGTGTTAAGAAGAGCCACTATGCGGTATACACTTGGCTGTCATTCATGTGAAATTGATTGACAATGTTTTGTAATTCCTGTGAAATGGATTTGGTGCAGTCAATAAATTCTGAATTTTTTCAGTGACAGATATTTTAATGTATCGTGGATTATTTCCCCCACGATGTATCGATTATCGTGGGCAAAAATATTGCGATAAATCGTATCGCGAGGTACCTGGTGATACCCAGCCCTAATAAATAATGATATCTTTTTTAAGAGTTGGTGTTTTTAAAGTTCAAACAAAGCTTAGTGCCAACATGCCTAAAGGAACTATTTATTTTATTCTGAACAGTAAACCTCTTTCATTTATAATAAAGAAAAGGTTTAAATAATGGTATCAGCAGAAGTCAGAAAAATTAGTAATTCAAAGCAGGCTCGTGTAGTAAGTTCCACATAAACGTAAGTGAACTACAAACTGTAACTAGCGTTTGCTAAGCAAGCACATGGATAAATGTACGAGACAGATGTAATAACTAGTTGAATCATGGGCTGTTGGCTAATGAACAAATTTGTCTGTGATTCAAAATCAAAGATCAACGAGTACGATGAGTGATCATCTCACATCTCTGCGTTACTTGAAAGAACAGCAGCTCCGCGGTGTGAACTTCAGAGTTTACACTGTTTTACTACTCTTAGACCTATTGAACAACTTTATAAGAGAGCCTGAAAGGTATTTGATAAAAGAACACATTCAGGTGTTTTTTTTTTTAGGGATATTGATGTCCTAAAGAAAAAGGACACCACCCACCCAACATAAAAGGGAGTAGCTGTATGTCAGACACCTTAAGGAGCTAAACCCAGCCTGTGTAGATAACCGCCACATTACTCATCAACATTGTGCATACAGTTGCAGTTCTTGCTGGTTGTATGTTCTGCTGCTGAGCCTGTTTTATATTAACTGATCGTCAAATAGCTTCATTTCGCAAATTGGTGCCATTTAAACACCATTCAATAACAATAGTGACCTGTTTAATTCCTGGATTGTTGAAAATTTGTGAATTTGGTGTATACAATAATCTCCTTAAAATTTTGTGTCTTATAGATGATTAAGAAGACAATTGAGCAAGGAAAAACTCAGATGTGAACATGCCTGCTAGTATCATCAATCAGTCCTGCAAACAGGAGAGAATGGGCAGTTTCTTTAAGGTGAGTCAATCATTAGTACAAAGAATGCTGTTCAGAGTTAAAGGGAGCACTGTTTCTCAGCACTCTTGCAGACAGCTCTGGCTCCAGGGAGGGACTTGAGGCCGGTGGCCAGTTACAGGGAAGATTAAATGCTTTATGGTTTTTAATTGTCTTTGAGCACTGAAAAAGCGCTATATAAATAAAATGTATAATTTAAAAATGTATTATTAAAGCAGGGACTACTTCAACTGTTGTAGGCTTTTTAAGTGTTTGCACTGGTAAGGGTACATTTTTTTGGGATTTCCTAACTCTGGTTTATTTAGAAAACAATGCTGAACATCAAAATAAACTTTAATTTTTCAATGTAAATAGTAAAACCGTTAATGAAGTGCCTTCTTCACCCCTTACTTGATCCATGCACATAACAGAAACAACAACACCGGTTTATGCATTGCTAGTTACAAAACCAAGGGGGGAAAAAACTATAAAATTTTCCCAACCATCCAACTAACTTGCTTACCCTAACTAGAGTCATTGAGCGCTGAGTAGGGCTGGGGAATATGGACCAAAATTCACATCTCAATGTTTTCTCTCAAAGTTGTGGTATAAGTAAATCTATATATGTAAATCTCAATAAACTCTTTGCAGAAAGTGGATTCTGGGTCAAAATCACTGGTGCAAAATTCCACAAAGGCACTTATATTAACACAATATCAACATGAGCCATTTTTGGAATCTTTTCGCATAATGGGCAACATGTGTCAGTATATTCTGTAGTGTGGCTTGTTCCAGGGCAGGTCTCGGATGCTGAATGCAGTTCTTAGGGTGCCATCAGCCATTTCCAAATAGCAGCCACTGCCGCTTTTCCGTAAGGCACATGTCCTCAGATACTTCCGCTGTTGCCGCAATGTTTTCGTAGCACTATATAATCACATCCACATGTCTTGAAAAGGTGAAATTCTGAAGAAAATAACCTGTACAGTTAGTGGTGTGGCATCACTCTGCAGGATTAAACAGGGTTCGGCTGTCCTGGTGTTGGCGTTTCTGGCCACCTTTTATGGGTTATGATTCAGACAGTCCAGAACAGAGGTTATCATAGATGTTTTGGCTATGTCCCCTCAAGCAGAAATTAAATCTGCTTTTTTACAATGTACTATAAACAGCTGGATAGTTCTAATTGTCATAAATGTTTATAATTATGCCTGCTAAACACCTCAGACCGCACAGGAAACTTAGAGAAAAACATAACTGTTGATACAAACAACGGCCAGAAATGCGTTGCGGACATTGTGTTCTGAATATTATATTTACTTTGCGAGAATTCTTATTGCATAAAATTAGCGCTGTAACCTGAACACCTAAGTGGCTTTTGAGAAGGTTTTTTATAAGATTACTGTTTAGTGAGCATAGACCATCTACTGAATAATAATTTATTTTTAAAATTACCTCTTTCCCCCCCTTGATTCTGTAGATTTGAGTACAAGAAAATAGTATGTTTTTTTTTTTTTTTTTTTTTTTTTTTATTATATCTGCCTCTCAGTAGCTAACTACCATCATTCTGTGGACAATGTGAAGAAATATTTCCCATAGCTGAAATTTCCTCCAAGAAACTACATAGAGTTTTTTGTAATCCATAGTTGGATCCCTGCTGAGTGTATCATTATTGCTAGAGTCTAATTATCAAACCAATCAAAATTTTTGTAGTGATTCTCAACTTGTTAGTTGTGACCCAAATGCAGGTTGTAGACTTTTATCAGTGGGTTGTGGGGAAAACACAAAGCTTTGACAGGATTGATTTTAACTGAATAGAGGGCAGTATTTAGTTACTTTTCTTCAGGTAATAAGAAAATAAATTTTATCTTTTTAAAATGTATTTTAGGACCATTTTATTAGAAGTTTGTGGATCAAAGATGCAGTGAGTGTTCAACAAAACCATTCATTTTAGCTTTGAAAATGTCTATATATGTACTCTGAAACGTAAATGTAAAAAGCAATTCCTTCTATAGAACCACCACCTATTAAACATTTTTGGTTTCTTTTTAATAAATTTGTATTGTTCCTACAGTGTTTTATTGATTATTCATTTCAGATTAATTATTTATGCTCCAGATTTTTATCCTGTTTCATGAGATTTCAGCGTAACAGCAAAAGTAGGTCTGAGGGAATGTGAATGTCAGGGTAGGAAAGGTAAGCAGTGCCTACCCAAGGGTGAATTGATATTTTGATTATTTGTTTTAATTATAATATAATTATAAATTATTTACTTTTCCATTTCCAATAGCATACAGTACCTATAAGTTTGAAAGTGACCGCATTTTGTGCGTTTCATAGCCCAAATTACTAAACAGCGCTATTTCCTGGAACAGCTGCACAGTCTTTTTTTTTTTTTTCACTCCGCTGTAAGGCAGAGGGAGGCCACGCCCCCTCCCAATGGCATGTTGCAGCTCTGCCTCCATTCTCATTACATGTTTTTACGTGTTTGCGCATGCGCAGTCAGGTCCCCAAGATGACAGGGCAAACCGATCCACAGAGGACGCCATCGCCATCACACTTCACACAGCGCTGAGTCATCTGGAGAACAAGAAGAGCTATGTGAGGATGCTTTTCGTGGACTACAGCTCAGCGTTCAACACAATCATTCCGGACATCCTAATCACCAAACTGTTGAAATTACAGATACCTCTCCCCACCTGCAACTGGATTAAAAACTTTCTGACGAGCCGCCCACAGTCTGTCAGACTCGGCCCCCACCACTCCTCCACCATCACACTCAGCACTGGTTCCCCGCAAGGCTGCGTCTTGAGCCCTCTACTGTACGCCCTGTACACCTATGACTGCTCTTCAACTCACCCAACCAACCGCATTATTAAATATGCGGACGACACCACTGTGGTGGGACTCATCCGAGTCGAGGATGAGACAGCGTACAGGGCCGAGGTAGAGGAACTATCACACTGGTGCTCTGCAAACAACCTGACCCTGAATATCCAGAAAACAAAAGAACTGATCATGGACTTCAGGAAGATCAGACAGGACCACACCCCCCTCCTCATAAATGGAGAACAGGTGGAGACTGTCACCACCTTCAGGTTTCTGGGCACCCACATCTCTGCTGACCACTCCTGGACTGAGAACATCAGGGCCCTAGTCAAGAAGGCTCAGCAGCGGCTACACTTCCTGCGTGTCCTCAGGAAGAACCATCTGGACACGAAGCTGCTGTTGGCCTTTTATCACTCCTCTGTGGAGAGCGTGCTGACATACTGTCTGGGTGTGTGGTACGCAGGCTCAACAGTCAAGGACAGGAAGGCGGTGCAGAGGGTCATAAACACTGCCCAAAAAATCATCGGCTGCCCTCTGCCCAGCCTAGAAAACATCGCCACATCCTGCTGCCTCAGGAGAACCAAGGCCATTACAGGAGACCCCTTACACCCTGCTCACCCCCTGTTCGACCTGCTGCCCTCTGGAAGACGCTACAGGTCAACAAAATCCCACACATGCAGACTGACAAACAGCTTCTTCCCCTGGGCCATACGGACTGCAAACACCCATGGATACACACACACACACACTCTTTCAGGAACAATCTCCCATAACCCCCCCCACACACACACACACACACACACACACACACACGCTTTAGCACTAAACACTACAGCACTTTAAACTGTAACTTATTCTGTAAAGTACTCACCGATGTCTGGTTTTAAAATTTTTATGCCGTACGTTCGTTTTTTTATCATCTTTGTACATATTCAATGCCTTGTTGTTGTTTTTTTTTTTTTTTTGCTCCTGTCTTTTAATTCTATGCTTTGTGGTGTACTGTAGCTCTATGCGAGCATCTCTCAAATTTCACTGTACCACCAAGTACCGTGACAATAAAAGACTATTCTACAACCATTTACGTGCAAAGGCAGCGTAGAGCTACCTTTGCACGTAACCGCACTATGCTAAATGCTATACCTAAGTTCACAGTACATTATTAAATCGATGCCATGTGACCGCTGCTGCTACATTCTCTAGCTAGTGGTTGGCCCATTATGTACATCTCTCCCTGGTTTTATTCAGTCTTGTTGATGTTGCCAAAACCGTTGTAATACAGTTTTACCCCTTCCACAGATCTATAAAATATGTGTAAAATTGTGTTGTATCTTTGCAGTTGATCGAGTCATTTGCTTTGGAAATTGGCAGTCTCAGGAAAGAAATGGGAAAAAAGACTGAGTCTGAAGAGGATAACGGAAAGACAGATCATCTAGAGTGAGTAGGAAATACACAAGAAGCCACTTTGTTTAAGATGGATGGTTAAATGCATTAGGACTGATAATGAAAATGATAGTGCATGTAATTTGAAGATGTGCACATTATTCAAAACGATTAATCTCGGGGTGTCCAAACGCGGTCCTCAAGGGCCAGTAGTCCACTGGTTTTCATTGTATCCCAGCTCCAACACAGAAGGGAACAGGGAGGAGAGACTCAAGGTAGGAAATTGAAAGAGTGGGGAAGAGTTGATTATTTTAAAGTGAGATGTGAAGTTGTAGTTTGCATACTGTGCTTATTGTGTTGTGTAATCAAGCCAGTCTGGTGACAAGTGTGAAGCTTAGGTATAATGGTTGTGGCTGTGGACAGAGGGAAAGAGTGAGTGCTGACCCCTAAAATAGGTATTTGGGAACAACGTGTCTAAGGTTAAGCCGAGAACAAGTTTTATCCCACAGCCCAAGGCATGCCAGTGCATCGTAGACCAATGTATGTGCAAGAACTGCGACTGCAAACCCAGGCGCTGCCCCGGGCCCGAAGATGCAGCCAGGCCAGCAGAAAGAGCAGGAGCCAAGTAGCCCTAGGCCATCCCCCACGGCCGAGCAGCCCCCCAGACGCCCCCAAAATCCCAAGCCAAGAGGATGCCACCTGACCGAACCCCCCAGAGCGCCCCAGATCACCTTTTATCAATACTGCCCGTGCGATGAGCTGTTGCCAAAACCAGGCCCCCCCCCAAAGGGCATGTACGCCGGCATGCAGAGTCGCAGACCCTGGCCTCGCAGGGCACCGCCCAACAAGCAAGAATCACTTAGATCAATTACCATCTTTTAAACAATACAGGCAAGAAAAAGCAAAAACTACAACCAACTCACATAATGCAAAATTAAACAAGCATGTATCACAAAAGGGTGATGTGGGAGGAGAAAGGAAACAAGAAAAAACTAAAAACAAGCAAGACGAAAACACATGAATAAAGAGTAAATATTATTACAATAACAAGAGATTATAAAAAGAATTACAAATGAAATGGCTACATAGCCAAGACTTCCGGCAGTAAAGAGTAACGGCTTTTTCGCTTGATCATTGTCAAAAATAGGTTGAATACGAGCTTCTTTAGGAATATCTGTCCAAGTAAGACCATAAAGGCTTCTTTGCAAAGTCTGTGCTTTCTGTAGTCCAACATAGGTTTAAAAGGGGTCCCATATTTTATAGAATGGAGGGTTCGTCCTTGAGCCAGTAAGTCATTGCCTCCAGGGGTAAGAGTTCTATTATACTTTGTACCTACATTGAGAGCTGAGGAGGTTTGTCAGAGATCCATTTAAGTAAAATGCATCTTCTAGCACCAAACAAAAGGACATCAAGGAGCTTCAACATATTTGGTTTAAGGCTAACAGCAGAATGCAAACCAAGAATAAAAGATACAGGCCTAAGATCTAAATTTTCACCATATAGTACAGAATTTTCTTTACATACATTTTAATGAAAGGACAGTCAAATATACAATGGAAGTATGTCCCCTCAATGATCTTACATTTATTACAATACTTTGAAAAAGAAGGGTTGATCTATTTCGTAACAGTGGTGTAATTTGAAGCCTGTAAATAATTTTGAACTGCATTTCCTTAACTTTGTTAGTGCACAGACAACATTCCCATTCCCAAAGATACTTGCCCAGGCAAGCCAATTGGTAGTATTAAATATTGGGCAAAGCCAGACCACCATCTTCAACTCGGAGCTGTAGCTTCTGTAGTTTCAGTCGAGCTCGTTTATTTTTCCACAAAAAGGAAGACAATGAACTGTTTAGAATAGAGAATGATTTTCTCGTCAAAAGAACTGGACTCATTTGAAAAACATAAAGCAGCCGTGGGTGTATGTTCATGTTCATATTAATTCTACCCAAAAGTGATAATGGGAGGGAAGTCCAGTGTGCCAGATCGTCTTTAATTTTGCAGATTTAAGGCAGAAAGTTTGCTTTATAAAGACCAGAGAGGGATGGAGTGATATCTATACCCAGATAGACAAACCCAGAAGGGGACCATCGGGGTAGGGGCAGAGATAACTGATGTCTAACGTGTATTATATAGTATGAGTTTGGGGCATAGCCTCTGATTTGGTGTAATTCATTTTATAGCCAAAGAACCGTCCGAAAGTTTCAATTTTCTCTATTACATTTGAGATGGAAACTTCAGGGTTGCTTAAGAAAAACAAAATGTCATCAGCGTAGAGCAAAATGATATGCTTAAAGGGACCTATTTTGATACCTTTCATCAGAGGATTGCTCCGAATCGGCTCTATTGCAAGAGCAAACAAAAGCGGGGAGATTAGACACCCCTGACGGGTGCCACGCCCAACCAGAAATGGAGGTGAATTCCAACCATTTGTAAGAACTGATGCTCAAGGAGAGTCATATAAAAGAGAAATCAATTTAATAAAGTTATCCCCCAGGTTGAATTTGGACAGTACATTCAATAGATAAGGCCACTCAACCCTATCAAAAGCCTTTTCTGCATCAAGCGAGACCACGATAGCTTTAGCCTTCAAAGCGCTGCCAAACTGAATGAGGTTCAGCAACCTCCTAATATTATTACAGGAATTTCTGCCTAGAATGATCTACTGAAATGAGGTCTGGAAGAATTTTTTCTAATGGAGTAGCCATAATTTTTGCAATAAGCTTTCTGTCCACATCGAATAGGGCAATTGACCTATATGAAGAGCAATCCTCCGTTGGTCTGCCCTTTTTCAAAATTAACAAGATGTTGGTATCTATCATCGTGTCTGGGAGATGGCCAGATTCAAATGAATGAGACAACACTTTAAGTAGAGGATCGACCAACAGGCTCTGGAAAGTTTAAAAAAATTCAGGTGTTAGGCCATCTGGTACTGGTGCCTTGTTGCTTTGCATATCAATATTAGTACACAAAACTTCCCCAAAATGGGCCTGTTCAACAAATCCTTCTGGGCCTGGGAAGCTTGAGGAAGATTGACAGCTGACAGAAACGTATGCATCAGGGTTTCAGAGTTAGGTTCAGCATCTGATAGCATCATAAAGAATGGTAGAAAGCTTGAAAGCAGCTGTTAATTTCTTTGCAATAATGTATCCTTTTCAACAATGTCTTTATTGAATTTTTCAAGTATAGAAAACAAAACACAAGTCCAAAAAAGAGATTCAAGTAAGACAATATGTTAATACACAGGACCTTGTAGGACGGGGACTTTTCAATGAAACAAAAAGGTTTTTAACCCTTTACACAAATATGGTCACTCTAACGGTGCAGACAAAATGGGACCAAAAAAATAGAGAAAAACAAGAACAAACAAAACAGAACATGGCGATTAACAGAGTGCTTCTGTAAAGTTGAGATCATGAGTCCATACAGGTTTCTGTGCAGTTTCCCCCATTCTTGACCCAAGAATGGGGGAAGAGTTTACCAGAGGTTGCTCTTATTCTACTCAACGTTCGTTCAACAGATGAGATAAGTCTTTATTTTTAATGCTTTTCCGTTTTTAGTGCTTTTCCATGTTAGAGCTATTGTCCTCTTAGCTTGTAAAAAACATATGTTTGAAAAAATGACATTTCATATTATGAACAGCTGGATAGAGCTCCAGTAGAAAGAGTTTGGGATCTAGTTCCAATCTGATTGAGAGGATGTCCTGCACATTTAATCTAACCTCTTCCCAAAACTCCCTCAATCTAGTGCACTGTCATAGGCAGTGAAAGATAGTGCCCCTATTGACACCACACCTATTGGAAGTGTCTGCAATATTCATATTAACATTATTAAATTTTCCTGGAGTGCTATACACCCTCATCAGCCAGTTGTATTGTAAGAGTTTTAAGCGAGTACTACTCGTCACTGTCCAGGCTGCCTTACATGCTCTGTGCCACTGTTCCAGTGTTAGATCCTCCTGTAAATCAGATTTCCAGGCATTAAACTGAGAGTCAGAAGACTCAGTGGAGGAGGCTTTCAATAAGTCATAAAATTCAGAGATGATGCACTTGCCAAAAGGATTTTTAATAAGAGTTTTTTTCCAGGAGGGACCTGTCTCATCCTTTATTATGGGAATTGGCTAACAATTTACCCCTTTTTTGACTGAGTTTGCTAAATATTTACTCTGTTTGTTACAAAATTCATACATTCTGTGTTTAGCATAAAAAAGGCATTTATGGGCTTCAAACGTCATAAGGGTGTCGAGGGCTGCAGCTGTGGTATTTGAGATCTCAACTCATCCGAGGGATTAGAATCAAATTCTCTCTTTAGCTTATCTAATTGTTCCTCCAAAAATATTCTGTTCTGCACCCCTCTTATGTTTCGAAAATGCAGAAAAAGATATTATACCACATGATACAGCCTTTGCTGTCTCCCACAGCACATTAGGAGAGATATCTGGGGTATCATTCTCAGCCATAAAAATCTTAAACTGCTCTGTAAAATATTGAGTGAATTCTGGATTCTTAAGGAGTTTTTGAAATGCCATTGCGTTGGAGGACGTTGTTTTTTGCTAGACATAACCAAAACAATGGGGAGTGATCTGAGATAATAATACTACCAATTGAACTTCAAACCACATTCTGGAGGGCATGCCTAGGTGTAAAAAAATAGTTGATTCTGGTGAGATAGCGGAACAAAAAAATTAAGTAATCCAGCCATATTCAGAAGATAACTCACCGCAAAATATGAGGATGCTGTAGACAGCAGCTTGTTTTCAAGCACGGAGACCGGAGGCGAACACCACGCCAGCCCGGTTAAAAAAAACAAAAAAAATATATGTATGAACAAGGCTGTCCACAAAAAGTTATCTGTTAGAGGAGGATCCAGACCCCGATGGTTGTGCTGATGCAATCGTAGAATTGTAGAACCTTTGACTCCGGTGTGTTAAATATGTGCCTCTCGTTGTTGAACGTGATCTGCAGTCGTACAGGGAATAAAAGACCATAGCGGACATTTGCAGCACGAAGCTTGTGTTTAACACTGGCAAAGGCTGCTCTCTGCTTCGCGACGTCCACCGTAAAGTCCGGAAAGATGCGCACCTGGTGTCAGCGGAAGATCAGGGTAGCCCTCTCCCTTGCAAGATGGCGTATTTGTTGTTTGTCTTGAAAGTGGTGAAATTTATTTTGATCAACATGGCACAGAACTCTAAAAAGAAAACAATAATTTTGTCACTTGACGCAGAAAAAGCATTTGATCGAGTCAACTGGTCCTTCCTCCTCGCTGTCCTTGGCAAATTTGGCTTTGGAGAATCATTCATACAGTGGGTCTCCACCCTATACTCTAAATCTAAGGCCTCAGTAACCACAAATAAAATAACATCCCAAAGCTTCACACTGCAGAGGGGAACCAGACAAGGCTGCCCACTCTTACCTTTGCTCTTTGCAATATACGTTGAACCTCGCGCAGCAGCTGTACGTCAGAACTCTGTTATTAAAGGAATCCACTTATCTATCTTGGAACACAAAATAAATCTTTAAGCGGATGATATTTTACTCTATTTAAAAGAACCCCAATCCTCATGAGAAGAAGTATTTAATCTCATAAACAGCTTCTCTAAACTATCAGGTAGAGAAATGGTAGGGTGGGGAGGAGTTGATTACTGTAAAGTGAGAGTGAGATGTGAAGTTGTAGGCGTGAGGCTTAACTATAATGGTGGTGGTTGTGGACAGAGGGAAGGAGTGAGTGGTAATACCTGAAACAGGTATTTGGGATCAACGTGTCTAAAGTTAAGCCCACTACAAGTTTTATCCCACAGTCCAAGGCATGCTAGTGCATCGTAGACCGATGTATTTGCAAGATACTGCCGCTGTAAACCCAAGCGCTGCCCCGGACTCGAGGACACAGCCAGAATAGCAGAAAGAGCGGGGGCCAGGGAGCCCAGGCAAGCCCCCCCGGCCGAGCAGCCCCCCAGACGCCCCCAAGACACCAAGCCGAGAGGCAGCCACCGCCCCCCACATACACACCCGAGAAAGCACCTAGAAGCCGAGGAGCCGGCGCACTCTGCCACCGCCCCCAACCCCAAGGCCCCCACCGACTGTCAATCCTCCCTTTAACAAAAAATTCATGGAACCCAGTAAGCCAAAACCCACAATACCCCACCCCCACAAATACAATTAAATATCTAGGCTTAAATATATCACCAAACTTAAATGAATTATTTAAACTGAATGTGGATCCGCTGTTGGATAAAGTCGCAGAAGATCTGCGAAGATGGAACAATCTCCAGATCTCACTTCTTGGCAGAATAGCTTCAGTTAAAATGAAAATATTACCCAAAATAAATCTGTTCTCTATGATCCCACTGAAACC
Organism: Gouania willdenowi; assembly: GCF_900634775.1. Taxonomy (NCBI): domain Eukaryota; kingdom Metazoa; phylum Chordata; class Actinopteri; order Blenniiformes; family Gobiesocidae; genus Gouania; species Gouania willdenowi. The sequence goes on from NC_041058.1 coordinate 28,603,823, forward strand.
ACCAATGCAATGGTTCCAAAGATTAGATTCTGCAATTACAAAATTCAATGCGAGGAATAAAAAACCTAAAATAAGTCTTTCAACCCTTCAAAAAAATAAAAGCGAGGGTAGTTTAGAAGCCCCTAATTTCATGCATTATTACTTAGCAAACCAAATATTATATTTAACAGAATGGCTAAAACCGAAGTATACTACAACACCTGGCTAGAAATAGAACAGTTAGACTGCAAACATATTAAATTCTCTGATCTCCCTTTTATCACTGCGACCCTCAAATGTCACAACTGCTTTAAAAACCCACTGATTGATTATTTGTACAATAGTTTCTGTATAGTATTGGCATGCACTTACAGTATATAGTGTGATAAATGTGATTGTATTGTACAATGTTATAAATCTTAATAAAAATTGAGTTCTAAAAAAAAAAAAAAACCCACTGATTGCCTCCACCCTGACTGCATGGTGGAAAGCCCTGGACATTACAAATATTCAATTAAAAACTAGCATACTGTCTCCAATCTGGCACAACCCTGACTTTAGAAATAAAAAAACATTGCTCAATCTGAAGACATGGGAAGAAAGTGGAATCACTCATCTCCAAGACCTCTTCAAAAATAACAAGCTCAGGGCATAAAACAATCTAACCCATACATTCAATATGAATAAAAATATTTTTTTTTACAGTACTTACAAGTAATAGAGACAATCAAGAAAAACACTCCTGTAGATCCAATTACCTTACAACCTCCAGAACTGGCTATATTTATGAAGAAAATCTCAACAAAATAAAAAAAACTCTCAAAAATATACAGAGCACTCTCGAACACTAACTCTAATCACTTACCAATCGCTTAATGCGAGGCTGAACTTTCAATCACCACGAACACCGATTTCTGGACAGAAATTTGTTGTAATACTTTTAAGATGACTAAAAACACAAATCTTCAGCTAATTCAATACAAAGTCCTCCACAGATCCCACATTACCCAACAGAAAATGTATAAAATGGGCTTCTCCGCAAGAGACATCTGCTCTCAGGGAACTAGTGGTTCTTATTTACATGCCGTATGGCTTTGTTCCCCATTTCAACAGTTTTGGTTTCTAATTACTGAAAAACTGTCCTCCGTTTTGGACTACAGGATTCCTCTCTCTCCAAATCTATGTCTGATAGGAGACCTGACTATGCTTGATATTCCAGCAAACTAATCACAATCCATCCTTGCGAGACTCACCATAGCAAAAAAACCAATATTAGTGAATTGGAAAGATAAAAAATCCTTAAACATATACCAATGGCAAAATCTCCTCATAGAATATATTTCCATGGAAAAGTTGTCGGCTCTCAAAAAAAATAAAATAACCTGCTTTGAAGAGCGTTGGACTCCTTTTTTAATTGCATTGAATCTCAATTTCTTAGCCTGATGATTTAGCCTGCAAGCGAACTGCCAGCACCACTTTTTACTAACACACTAAATAAAAAAAATAAAATAAAAAAAAGAAAGTGGTGAACCCATACGATCATTGGGCGCGGAGGGGATCCCGGTTTGGGCTTTAGAGCCAAGGATCGGTGGGCTATCCAGCAGTGGGGGAATCCTTGGAGCTTTCAACACCCAACAGTTCAGTAAGAAAGTCAGCCATGAATGAGGTTACCTGTTGCCCCTCCGCACCCTCCATAATCTCGAAGATTCTCATGTTCTGACGCCTACTCCGTTTTGGCCACCAGGGCCCTATTGCTTTTTTTCAGTGCGTCACATTGAGCTTCGAGCTTGGTGACTCTGCTGTCCATATCTTGAAGTGACGTTTCCACATCGGTGAGTCGAGTGGCAAATGAATGAATAGTGGATTGCAGAGTACACATGGAAGACCGGGTCTCATTCCTAAATGACTATAAGCTTAGCCACGGAGGAGAGAGAGGGTTCTTCATGGCCTTTGTCATTGCCATTTTGGGGTTGATTAGCACTAGCCTTATTGATGATCCGTGCTGGCCAGCTCTTCTCCGCTCGTTCATGCCGAGAACTACCCTTTCCCGTCATCTCGTATACTTAAGTCATAAAATGTAGTTTGCTAAAGAATATTCACAAAATATGCAGGAGCTGGTCAGGATGCGTCTACTCCCTATCCATGCTCAACCGTGCCCCCACAGATTTAGTTTTTAATTTACTCATTTTAAATACTTTTGTAAGAAATGTATGGCTTATGTTGTCTGTACTCATTTATGTACTTATTGGAAAGTGGATTAATAAGTACACTGACACTAAAAAAAACAATGTAATCCTGTGTGTGTGTGTGTGTGTGTGTGTGTGTGTGTGTGTGTGTGTGTGTGTGTGTGTGTGTGTGTGTGTGTGTGTGTGTGTGTGTGTGTGTGTGTGTGTGTGTGTGTGTGTGTGTGTGTGTGTGTGTGTGAGACAGAGATCTCTGTCTGTTTGTTAGCATTCCTCATTTTGATAATCATTCTATTGTAATGTAGCAATGTAGAAAGTAGCCAAATAATTTCATTCATTTACTTGCAATAACAAAACATGCATTGCTGTAAAAGATTGCACGTCTTGTAGTGTTGACCTTTGACAGCATGTGCAGACAAGGTAAAAAAAAATAAGAAAGTAGCCAAATGCAGCGCACAGAAAACAACGGTCTATGTATAGGTAAATTTTTATTTATTTATTTTTATCCATACTCTATGAATGTCACATGGCCACTGTCATTACATGTATTTCTCCTTAGGTTTTGGCTTATTTCAGAATTCAGAATTTTGTGCAGGCTCTGTTTTTTTCATCTGCCAGTTAAACTGCTGTTATGATTATGTAATGATTTTTAAATTTTTCACAGACTAACCAACCTAAACATGGATACACACTGTAATATTTTGTTGTTTTTTAGAAGGGGTTTTATAAAGACCTATATTAATTAACAGTAATATGGCCACCTCATACCTCATTATTCCTAGAACTGGTGTACCCCCAATCAAGTAGGATAAACTAGTCTCAGGCTCTCTTTGTCATTTTTAGACTGAGTGAGGAAGTGGGTGGCCTATTCTTGCGGTCTTCACCCTGTGCTGGGACTGGTGCAGAACTGGCAAGAGTGCGAGACTCAGGCTATCATTCACTCCATCGGCGGCTCAGCATTCTGGACAGGCTGGTGCATACACATGCAGTGTGGCTGCAGCTAGGCTTGAGCCACCAGGAAGCTGCACGTATACTGACCAACCAGCCCATGGGGGTAAGAGAACAGAGAAATGTTGTCAAAATTACTTCCTGAAATACAATATTGAAAAGTGAAGCAAATATTACAATGCAGTGCTATGAAAGCAAAAAGTTGCTTTTGGTATTTTTTTCTCCTGTATCATAGACATTTGTGGTGAGAAGGTCGAACAGCCTGAAGAAGAAAGTTGTATCATTACGCATGCACAACGATTCACCAGTGTGTGTCAAGGACTTTCCCGTCAAAGAGAGCCAGTACAGTAAGTATTTAAGGGCTGCAGTACTACTCTGTATGATAGATGCTTTTGTAGAATGTCATGCAGATTGCAGAGAGGAAAATACATGTTTTTACTTTGTTTTGATATCATGAGGAATAACAGGTACAAACTAGAATAAAAATGGTATAAAACATACCACTGTCTTCATCTGGTGAAGAAAAACAAGTTTACGGAACTCCACATCCCACAATGCAATGCACAAAAATGTCAACAAACAAAGTGTTCAAGGTGTAGATCAAACAAAGTTTCAGCTGGCAATTTAAACTTTTTTTTCTTTCTTTTTGGAGAAAATTGTGTTTGATTTATTGATCTTGGATGCATAGGATTTTATCGAATAAAAAAATATTGGTGGTAGCAGCTTCAACAGTGATGGTACATTATGTTGGTGAGGACTACCGGTTTGTCGCATGTGCTTTAAAGGTCCCATATTATGACCTTTCTGGTCTCTACATCTATAAACTGGTCCTCCCTGAGCCTGCCAACTCCCAGAATGAGTAAATCAAGCAATTCTTGCATGGTCTCTGCAGTCCGCCCACTGGTAAAACGGCGCTTCTACAGGCTGTTCAGATTCAGCTCCTGTCGTTACGTAACCAAAGGAGTCATTTTCATTGGTCGACCTCCTCTGAAGAGGAGAGGAGGAGAAGAAAGTGACTTGGCAGCTTAACACTCCGGTGACAGTTTGAAGTCGCTGAATGACTGCTGCTACTGCTCCTGGATAAGCACACAGCCTGAAGCTTTGCGACGGACTCACAATAACAGTAGCCGCTTAAATAGCTATGTGTTTGACTGTAATATGCAGTTTTTTGGCTGAAAAAATAACAACACTTATCGCTTTGGTAATCGCTGATCTTACTCTTAAGAGTGAGGCATGAAATCAGCGCTTATAGACACGCTTACTCATGAATATGCATAAGCAGGCACCAAAACAGCCCGTTTTTAGAACTGCTCAGAAAGTCACTTTTCAGAGGGCTAAAACTCTGGAAAACAGGCGAGTTTGGGGAAATAAACCTCAAATACTATGTTTTTGGGTTTCTTAGAACAAATGGAGATGGGTGAAAAATAGCATAATATGGGACCTTTAACTGAGAGCTGGGTGCTCATCGAAACAAAGGAATGTTTCATATGTTAGGACTCATTGTGAGGTTGATGCCACATTCAGGATGCAGTGTGTTGCAAAGCAGATGATGAAGCTTCTAGAAGCTGCAGCACATTGCAGAATTTTTTTAGTTTTTGAGCTCATTTAGTACATTGTACAATAGAGCACAGCTGTGAAACACTGCTAAAGGATTTATGCATTGTTTTTGTGAGAATGACCATTTTCATACAAATGAGTACCCTGGCAAGACCTATTCTGTTCATTAAATATTTAACATTTAAATATCTTATTTTATGAAGAACTACATTGCATTGTATAAACTACTGAGATACAATCATAGTATTTAATCTTGTAAACTCCTTGTTGATTGCTGTGTTCACAATGTCATGGTTATCATTTCTCCCACATAGGGATGGGCGATATTGACAAAAAAAAAAAAACCTGATAATTTCTGGTATTTGTCACGATAACGATAAAAATCGTGAAAAATAAAAACACTAAATAAAAAATTCACAACTTAGTGTGAACAGGTTCCTTACAATCACAAATAAATCTTAATACATCAATACTAGACACATTTAAAAAGGCTACATTAGCTGCTGACTCAAAGATTTCATGAGCTGATATTTTATGGAATATATTTGTGCATGTGGATTACTATTAGTGTTATTGTATGTAATTCGTTTATTTCCTCAATTGAAAGAAAATTATTTTCAAAAAAAATAAAAGCACATGAAAAGAACAAATAACTTCAATAGTGTTTTTACTGCTGATGAATGTTATTAATTTCATATTTGATAATGAGTTACATAAAGTTATGATTGATAAATATATCTCTGATTTCCTATAATTAAACCAGATCAAGCTTGATAATTTAATCATTCAGTATATTTGGTGTAATAATCTCAATACACCTTTTCGCGTGACGTCAGCACTTGACTTAGCAACGCGCACCGCCATTTTAAGAGTGGTAATCATTTGCCTAACAACCGCTATTGACCGCTGATATTACGGTGGAGATTTTGCAGTCAGGCTGATTTTTTTTATCGTATAATGCCCAAATCCTGCATAGTATTTGGCTGTCCGTCATAACCACGCCTGGCTGAAGGAAAAGATAGCCTTTAACAGAATACCGACAAAAAAAGGCCACAAACAGAAATTATGGATCGAAGCACTGAAGCGTACAAATGTAGATGGAACTACATGGATCCCAAAATCAAAGTGGTCGTATGTTTGCAGTAGACATTTTGTTAATGGTAGGTTGTGTATTTTGGGGTTCTAATTTCTTCCTGACTGATTTTATGACATTGATTATGAATTAACCTACATTTAAGTTATAATTTATTCAGTAATGACTGAAATGTTTATGGCTAATATGTCTAACTTGAAGACAAGCAATGTGAAATTAACAGGAAATATGCAATGCTTTGACTTTTATATGAACTGTAAGTATATTAAATAAAAAAATGTGCTTCATATACCTATTTATGGTTTAATTTAGGCTGCATTATTATTATTATATGCATCCAAGCTTTTGTAAGTCCTCATGTTCTCCATTGTGTAGATGCCAGGGCTGTTAATGAGGTACTCGTAAATAGCAGGCCATTGGAGATCTGGCCATGTTGTCGGGTCGTTTTTGTCATAAACCTTGAGGTGCTCTGTATGGACATGATTCCAAACAAACCAGATGTAACTTCCCTTCATATCAGTGCTTGGCCTTTGGCTCTAATCTGCTGAAATATTCGTACAACATTGAGTAACACCTTTGGTAAATAGTGTAAATGGCGGTTGTCAGGCAAATGTAAACCCCTCTTGAAATGGCAGAGGGCGTTGCTAAGGCAAATGTCCCAGATGATGATGTCACCGCAAAAAGGTGTATAGTTACATTAGTCTAATGGGACCAGCTTTGTCTTGTGAACACGTGAAATATAATTAAGAAATATTGCGTTTCACTAATTGGGATGAGTGAATAGTGACATTAATATTTATGTATGAAGGTAGATATGTTGCAAAATGTGAGAGCTTGTAAAATGTGATGTGAGCGCTTGCAGAATGTGATTTGAGCTTGTGTATAAAAAATCCACACTCGTGAAATAAATTTAATGTCACAAATGATGGACAAAAATGTATAGACTGATATTTACACATAAAGTTATAGCTGCAAACTTGTAATCCAATATTTTTTTTAATTACTTGTGTAAATGATCGTTTACAACCACAACTATCCGGTTACAACTTCTTGAATCTACCGCTACAGATGCACAAACTATTTTTCTTGTGTGAATCTGCGCTGCTTGAGTTTTGCAACACATTTTGCGAGACGTCTGTAGCTAAACTGATTTATGCTCGTAGAAATGGCCTCTCCCTTCCCCGCTCCCCCATGTATGGAATTGACCAATCAGAAGCGAGGATTTGGAGACAGTGGGCTGTGTCTTTTTAGCGTAGCAGCCAGTGATATGACCGAAACGAAGTCATTTTTCTTCACTGTAAAGGCAGGATGCTGAAATTTGCCTTCACAGATTGCGTTTTTGACTAAATTGAGGGACAAGTGACCCGTGGCCCTCACTAATTTCCGACATGGGAATTTATCGTTTATATCGTGGGATGACATATTCTTACCGGTGAGAATGTTTTTGACGATAAATCATAAACGATAAAATATAGCTCATTCCTACTCCCACATTTAGTGTCCTTTGTTTCAAATGACAATTACTGGAAGCAACAGCTAGACTTTATTTATTTATTTCTACAATTTAATGATGTTTTTGTTCCAATTTTCTTAATAGTAAAGAATGTAATTCCTATTTAGACTAATTGTATTAACTGATGAAAAAGTAACCATGTGCATTAATCTAGAAAATGGAGGTTGAAAATGATTGTTGTTCCATGTTATGCATTGTGGAATCAGATGGTGTTGTTTCCTATATGCAATTTTTGTCTTTTATTAAGGTCATATTTACCATCTCCACCATATTTTCCTGGAAGACATATTGGTTTTTAAAAATGTGTCATTAACTCATTCAGTGCCAGCCATTCTGAGATTTTCTACCCCCCTCAGCGCCAGCTGTTTTTGAGCATTTTGACTGATTTTAAAGACCCACTGAATATTTTTTACGATGACTATCTGAAATCTGACACCAGATTCTGAAAGATTGAAGCCTCTACTTTCATCAAAAAAAAAAAATGTTTCTGGCTTGTTTCGTTCTTTTGTAATCAGCCGTTGAATGGAGCATGTTTTACACAAATCTTCAGTTTAAGAGCAAAAAGCTGTGAAAAAAGCCTTTTTCTAAAATAAACAGTCAGTGACTTTAAAGCTTTTTTTTGCTTTAGGGACAACTCTAACATCTGAACATCATTTCCTTGTATAAAACTAAAAAAAAAAACCACACAGACTGGGCTTTTGATGGCAAAATTATTATTATTTATCTGTCTGGGTCAGAGTTAAATGGATTTCTTACTGTATTTTGGCGTTCCTCCAACTTTCTCTCCCATCAGTCTGTACACACGCAACTTCCTCCTCCTCCCAGACATACAGAATGTCACTGCTTACCCCGTTTTTTATGGTTTTATCTCACAATCGCCACATTATCCATGAATTCCACACTTGCTCTGGTCGGAGTGTGCGCTGCTGGGAAGGTCAGCTCTGCACGTAGCGCCATTTTCTGTCACGTAAACGCCTTTCTTTCTCCCTCTGAGCTCCGATGAGCATGGATGATCTCATATCCAAAGGTGCGCTGCTACTTCCTACATGTCCCCTATTATTTTGCTATCTGGCTCACAGGCTGGGGGTATTTTCTACCCACCTCCACACCCCCCTCCTCGCCCTTCCCCCCGACATGCAAGGATGGGGCCCGGTTAGTTGATGGTTTTAGCTCACAATCACAACATTATCACTAATCCACTCAGGTCCACACATGTTCTTTGTTAGTATGTGGAGCTGTGAGCTGCTGGATACACAGCATCAGTGGCTAATCTCTCATCTAAAGGTGCACTGCTGCCATCTTCAGGACACAGTTGGTCACTACAACACTCCACAGCTTAGATATTGATGAGGGACCTCCGCCAGGGTGTTTTCTAGTAATCCCCGTGAAAAAATGCAAATGACGAGATATCTCATCAGTGGCACTGAGTTAAGTATAATCCCATGTCTAAGCTGCCTCACCCCAGCATTTATTCAGTTATGTTGACGATTGGCCTAATTTGAGTTTTGTCTTTTTAAGCAGTGATTTTGAGTCCTCAAGCTAGACCTATTAAGAATGTGATAAATAAAGTATGACCCCATTCAAACAGATCAGGTGGTCCTGGCTCTGTTTCCTTTTACCCTGTATTCTGCAGAATACGTATACACCCGTCACCTGCAGGCATTTTCTGAGATCTCTGCAATTGTTTGCGTGGGGCACTCACCAGCCTGACTCCTCTACTTTTTCTTGACCAAAATCAATCAATCAATCAATCAATCTTTATTTGTATAGCGCCAAATCATAACCAATGGTATCTCAAGACACTTTACAGTGGAGCAGTCTTAAGGACGGACTCTTCATTTTATGGATACACACATATGCATATATACGTATATACACATACATATGTATCCCACACCCAACATGAATTCATCATGGCGGCAAGGAAAACCTTCTGTTAAGCAGCAGGAACCTTGTGTGGATCCCATTCCTATGATGAACAGCCATCCACGTTATGCTGTGTTGGGTGTGTGCAGAGGAAAGGGTGGAGACAGAGTTGTTGAGACTCTGTAACTCCACACTGAGGATCCCACGGACCTGCAAGACAAAAGCCAGAAGGAGTACAGGAGCAAACACACAAGGGAAGAAGCAGACATAGAGGGAGTGTTTGAGAGAGGAATGGGACCCTCTCCGGTCCCTCTCTAACCTAAATGACCTCTCTCTTAACGCCCTCTCCAACCTCTCTCCAACCGAGCATGCCAGACCCCCCCCCCCGGCAGTCTATGCCTATTGCATCTTAATTATGAGCTATGAGCTGGTTCCTAACTAAAAGCTTTACCAAAGAGGAATGTTTTGAGCCTAACCTTAAAGGTAGAGAGGGTGTCTGCCCCCCGAACCGTGGTTGGTAGATGGTTCCAGAGAAGTGGGGCCTGATAACTGAAAGCTCTTCCTCCTATACTACTTTTAGAGACGAATGGAACAACGAGTAGTCCAGCATTTTGAGAGCGTAGTGTTCTGGGGGGATTGTATGGCACTACAAGCTCCTTGAGATAGACTGGTGCCTGTCCATTTAGGGCTTTATAAGTGAGAAGAAGAATCTTGAATTCTATTCTATATTTTATGGGAAGCCAATGCAGAGAGGCTAATACAGGAGTAATGTGATCTCTTCTCCTAGTTTTAGTCAGTACACGTGCTGCAGCATTTTGAACCAGCTGAAGTGTCTTAAGCGACTTGCTCGGGCAGCCTGCTAAAAGAGAATTACAATAATCCAGTCTAGAGGTAACAAAAGCATGGACTAGTTTTTCGGCGTCGCCCTGAGACAGGATAGATCTGATTTTAGCAATGTTACGGAGATGAAAGAAGGCAGTTCTTGAAGTTTGTTTTATGTGAGAGTTGAAGGATAAGTCCTGATCAAATAGAACCCCAAGGTTTCTAACAGTTGTGCTTTGTGCCAGAGTAATGCCATCTAGGGCAGTTAGGCTAGCATAGGTTTCTCTAAGGTGTCGTGGGCCCAGTACAATGACCTCAGTCTTGTCTGAGTTGAGAAGAAGAAAATTTTGGTCCATCCAGGCCCTAATGTCCTTTAGACAGGCCTCAAGTTTAGATAGCTGATTTGTCTCACCTGGCTTCATTGATACATACAGTTGGGTATCATCAGCATAGCAGTGAAAGTTAACAGAGTATTTTCTCATAACATTACCAAGGGGGATCATATAGATACAGAAGAGGATTGGACCTAGCACAGAGCCCTGAGGAACCCCGTAGCTTACTTTAGTGTACACAGAAGACTTATTATTCACGTGTACAAACTGGTACCTATCAGATAGGTAGGACTTAAACCAGTTTAGGGCAGTCCCTGTGATTCCAAGTAATTTCTCTAATCTCTCTAGTAGAATATAGTGATCTATAGTGTCAAAAGCTGCACTAAGATCTAATAAAACCAGCACTGAGAGTCGTCCTTCATCTGAAGCCCAGAGTAGATCATTATTTACTTTAACTAAAGCAGTCTCTGTGCTGTGTTGAGCTCTAAAACCTGACTGGAAGTCCTCGAACAGGCTGTTGTTTTGAAGAAATTCACAGAGCTGAGCTGCCACAACTTTTTCAAGAATCTTTGAAATAAAAGGAAGATTAGATATAGGCCTGTAGTTTGCTAAAGTGCTGGAATCAAGAGTAGGTTTTTTGAGAAGGGGTTTGATTACAGCTACTTTAAAGGACTGTGGCACGTAGCCTATTGATAGGGATATATTTATTGTCTCCAACAAAGATGGGCAGACTAGGGGAACAACTTCTTTAAACAGCTTAGTTGGGATCGGATCTGAAAGGCAGGTCGATGGTTTGGAGGATGAAATAATAGAGTTAAGTTCCTGAAGTCCTATATGTGTGAAACAGTTTAGGTTAGGCCTATTTACATTTAATGGTACAGCAGGCCCAGGTGAAGGCAGGGAGTGGCTAATTTTATCTCTAATCTTATGAATTTTATTGTTAAAAATGTCATAAAGTCCTCACAGCTGAGGGCTAGAGGAATCATGGGCTCAATAGAGCTCTGACTTTGTGTTAGCCTGGCTACAGTGCTGAAAAGGTACCTCGGATTATTTTTATTTTCTTCAATTAGTGAGGAATAGTATGTAGATCGACTATGTCGTAAGGCTGTCATGTATTTACTATGGCTTTCTTGCCAGAGTATTCGTGACTCCTCTGTTTTATTGGAGCGCCACATTCTCTCTAATTTACGGGTTGTTTGTTTGAGTGTGTGAGTTTCAGAGCTAAACCACGGAGCTTTCCTCTGACGTTTAATAGTTTTTTCCCTCAATGGGGCAATTGAGTCCAAGGTGGATTTTAGTAGACTAGCAGAGCTATCGACAAGCAAATCCAGTTGAGAGGGGTTATAATTAATATCATAGTTATTTATTGGATGGTGCACTGAGTTTAAGGCAGCAGGAATGGCCTCTTTAAATTTAGCCACAGCACTATTGGACAGATTTCTACTCGTAACTATTTTATTGCACAGTGCGAGATCCTCTAGGATAATGTTAAAAGATATTAAAAAGTGATCTGATAGCAGAGGATTTTCAGGGTAGACTTTTAGTTCATTAATATCAAGGCCATATGTTAGAACAAGATCAAGAGTATGATTTAAATGATGAGTAGCTTCATTAATAGTTTGAAAAAAGCCAACCGAGTCTATTAGGGTCATAAAGGCTGAGCTCAGGCTATCACTATCTTTGTCCACATGGATATTAAAATCTCCTACTATCAGTATTTTATCAGAACTGAGGACTAAGTTTGATATAAACTCAGAGAATTCTGATAGAAATTCAGAATAAGGGCCTGGAGGACGGTAAATTATCGCAAATAAGACTGGCTGGCAGGTTTTTGATTCGGTATGAGATAAATTTAGAACCAGGCTTTCAAAGGAAGTGTAACTGGCCTTTGGTTTAGGATAGATTAGGAGAGAGGAATGATAAATAGCTGCTACACCACCTCCACGGCCTATGTCTCGTGGCATATGAGTATTTAAATGACTGGGAGGAGTGGCTTCATTTAAACTAACATATTCATCTTGATACAGCCATGTTTCAGTTAAACAGAATAAATCAAAGTTATTTTCTGAGATAAGGTCATTTACTAGTAGAGATTTGGATCTCAGTGATCTAATATTTAATAGAGCACATCTAATGGTTTTATGTTTTGGTGTTTCTAGATTTGAGATTTTAATTTTTTTCAGATTTTTATAATTGATAGCTCTTTTATTTGATTTTATGTTAAAATCATTGTGAAATTTGGGTCGGGGGACTGACACCGTCTCCATAAAATAATATTCATCACCATCACAGCAGTTGCCATGGCAATGAACACAGCTATCATAATAGCAATGGGAGGGAAACTGTCCTAAGGCAAGCGCAGAGGGGCGTGGAGGACTCCCCCTCTGTAACATGGTCTCATTCATGAGATGTCATAACAGTGACTGTGCCATGTTTTCTGATAGTAGAGATGCTCCCTCCAAAGTAGGATGGATTCCATCTCTTCCTATCAGGTTCGGTTTTCCCCAGAAGGATCTCCAATTATCAATGAAGCCCACCTCGTTTTCTGGACACCACCTCGATAGCCAGCGGTTAAATGATGACATGCGGCTACACATATCACTGGTCAGATTTGGTAAGGGACCAGAGAAAATTACGGAGTCCGACATTGTTTTAGCATAAGCACAAACTGATTCAATGTTCACTTTGGTTGCTTCCGACTGACGACGTCGGGAGTCATTAGTGCCGACATGGAGGACTATCCTATCAAACTTACGATTACTCTTTGCCAGCAACTTTAGATTTGATTCTATGTCGCCCGCTCTGGCCCCTGGGATGCACCTCACAATGCCCGCTGACTTCGCTAGCTTCACGTTTCTCACTATGGAGTCGCCAATTATCAGAGTTTGTTCCCCGGTGAGTGTGTTGTCCTCACGGAGGGGGGAGAACCTGTTTGAGACGTGAACATGGTGGTGTCCCGAGCGGCTTTTTGACCTTCGACTATGCTTACCACGGACAGTAACCCAATCATTGCTGGCCGGGGGGGAAGCTGAGCTAGCGCTAGCACGGTCCGCACCGGCTAGGTCCTGCTTGCTAGCTTCTGTTTTGGTATCAGGGGTGCGGAACCGCTTCTCCAGATTGTTGATCCTCGCCTCCATATCTAACAGTACGCTACACTTTATGCAACTACCATTGTCCCTAAAGGAGGACGAGGAGTAACTAAACATCTGACACACCGGGCAGGAGAGCGGAGGGGAGGAGAGAGAAGCCATAGGTGCTAAATTTAAGCTAAACTAAGCTAAGGACAAAAGGAAGTTTAAAGGAGATTACACTGCCTATAAGAGGCGGGATTGCTTTTTACTTAACCTTCGTACGTTTAACTCTACGGTAAAACAAGTGTTTTCAAGGCTAAAATATCAATGACAACAAGTTTGATTAGCGTTAGCAGAACACAGTAGTAGAGCGCTGCAAACAGCGGTAGAGTGTAAACAGGAAATGATCGATACGTCAGCACGTCACCAGCGTCAGCATGTGCGCACCTCCAATGCAGCTCTGACCACAAAATCATGAGAAACGGAAAACTGTAAAGATGTAAAGAATTGTCTTGATAAAGTAGCAGGGATTTGCACTTTTAGACTTTGGGTGAGTAAAATTTAATTTAAACCACCATTAAGCATTGGTTAAGTTAGTTATTGAGAATTTAATTCAAACCTCAGCCCGAGTCCTTTCGGAATTGATGTTCACTTCCTTTGTTATTCTCTCCCACAGAGCATTTAATTTCCAATTTTACCATGAAGCACATATTTGATTTTGTTCACCTTCGCTGTGAGAATGCTGATTTTTCATCTCGGAAACGTTTATTTCCTTGCCAATGTTCATTTGGCCTCAGTTAAAGAGGCATGTTAAAGTCATTAACATGTTTATGACGATTGCATTCAGCAGCCGCATTTATCAACACCCGATCATTTGTACGTTGGGATTGGTCAAATAAGAATGTGTCTTAAATCACACATTGGTGTGCACTCGGATTTGCACCTGTTTTCACACAACGTTCATAAATGAGGGCAAATGACTTTCAAATCTTATCAGTTAATATTTTATTCGCAATAGAATAGATGTAACAGCAAATGTTGAAACTGAGAAATTCTACAATTTTATTCACAAAATGAGCTCTTTCTAAGTTTGATGTCTGCGACAGGTCTCAAAAAAGTTAGGACAGGGGCCTGTTTACCATGGTTTAGCTTCCCCTCGTCTTTTCAACACAGTGGAACGCCTGGACATGAGCAAACACGGTTTTGGAATTTATCCATTCAAATTCTATTCCCACTCTTGTTTAATAGAGGCCTCGAGCTGCTGGAGAGTTTTGGTCTCCTTTGATGGACTTGACTTTTAATTATGCATGAAATGTTCTCGATCTGTGAAAGATCAGGGGCCTCATGTACAAAGACTTGTATGAAAAATGGTGTGAAAAAAGTGTACGTCTCAATCCAGAGATAGGTGTACACACTCGTAAAAATTCAGATGTTTAAATCTGTGCGTAGTACAGGATCTTGACAAGAAAAGGCTGCGCTCTTACCACCATTAACAGAGGAAAGAAAATATATATTTTTAACCATTATTAGATCGACAGTATCATGTAAGACGAAGATGAGTCAACAGTGAAGACACTTGAATTAATATAAAGTTTAATGTAGACACAGTCCGCTGAATGCGGACTGTGAACACACGGGCGGGAGCGTCGGTTGGTCGTGGTGATCAGTCTGTTGGAGTGTGTGCATGTGTGGCTGCTAATGATGGCTGGACTGAAAGTGTTAAGATGTAAGCGTCTGTTACTCAGAGGACAGCTGACCACCTGTAGGAGATCCCATCTCACAGAGCTTTGACAGGTAATGAACAACACTGACTCAGATTAGACAGATAAAAAGATAAATAAAAAAACTGTAAATAATACATGTCAACAGCAGCTCAAATGTTAAATTGGGAATGTATTGTATTACTTTGGTAGTGTGCCTTGTAAATCTTTAGAATTTAAACCATTGCAACTATGTAGAAACGTATGTACACCACCTCAGGATTTGATGTGAAAGACCACACACTTCCACGCCCACTCCAGTTTCTGACCATCAGGATTTTGCTATATATTATGACATACACACATTTTTGGGCGTACGTACCTTTTGTACTTGAGGCCTCAGGACTGCAGCACATGGGCTCTTCTACTACTACTAAGCCATTCTATTGTAATAGCTGCAGTATATGGTTTTGCATTGTCCTGCTGTAATGCATAAGGCTTTCCTTGGAATTGATGTCACCTAAAGGCGAGCCTGTTGCTCTTAAAACTTCATATACCTTTCAGCATTCATGGTGCTTTTTAAAACATGTGGCCCAAGCACTAACTGGTGTTAGGACACTGTTAAAAACTTACTTTGCACTCCTTCCACATTTCCCTGGAATCCGTAAGTTTTAGTGTTTGAACCCATACATTAACTATTTCATACTGTAATTTTTTGACTGGTTGCAATTACAGTCCTTTCAAAACTTCTAACAACTGTTGTGATGAAATAAAAAGCCTCTGTTTATAGGAGGATACACATTTCATTGTTACTTTTTGTGTTCTTTGTTTGTAGTTATTCAAATAATCCTAAAGACATAATACAACAATGTTCTATTTTCACAGCTGTGTTCGTTTTAGTCATTTGTAACTGAAAAAAGTCTGACATTTGACGAATCCAAATCATTATTATGAACTAGGTCTGACTTATTTATTTGTTTTGTTCTGTGTTTCCACAGCTTTCTCTTTGGAAGGTTCAGGCTTGAGCTTTGCAGACCTGTTCCGTCTCGTGGCTTTTTGTTCTATCAGTCGGTGAGTTAATCAGTTTGGGTCATATTATCGAGTCTAAGTATGTGCTTCCATTAATCACATTATCAGCAACAGTCATTACAATACAATTTATAGTCAAGAAAAAACATTATATAATGATTATAGCTGCTGTGCAGCAATTCTCAGAGTCAGGCAAAATTAGGCAATTCTGAGGAAATTTTAAATGAACTTGATTTACATTATATAGCGCTTTAGCCTGGCCACAGTTGTAAATAAGAACTGTGTTCTTAATACACTGGTTAAAACAAGGGTGCCCAATCCTGGTCCTCAAGGGCCCCATATCCAGCAAGTTTTAGATGTTTCCCTCTTCCAACACACCTGATTCAAATGATTAACTCACTATGAAGCTTTGCAGAAGCCTGATAATGATCCTGGTCATTTCAATTAGGTGTGTTGCAAGAAGGAAACATCTAAAACATGCTGGATAGGGGCTTTTGAGGATCAGGATTGGGCACCCCTGGGTTAAAAGATAAATAAGAGAATGAGAAAATAGTTCCATAGCGCTTTACAGCACAACCAATGGGACGGAGTTGCCATTCAACACGCAAGATGATCACTTGGAGCAACTTGGAGTTAAGCATCTTGCCGAAGGACACACATTTATATACATACAACCAATTTTTACACACGCTTATATAAATTTAGCACAAATAGTAAGGTAATTTGTGTTTGTTAGATTATTTCTTTGATGCTTTTTGGCATTGTATCTGTATCAGGTGTTGGGTTTTCTTGAAGTTGCTCAAGTGTCCAGAAGTAGGACAGGAGTCAGAGCTTTCAGCTACCAGGCTCCTCGCCTTTGGAACCAGCTCCCATTTTTATTATGGGAGGCTGCCACTCAAAACCTACTTATTTGCTAAAGCATATATCATAATAGCAGTAACCTAAAACGAACATGGTTTCGTTGTTTGGTCACAATCACAGACATTACACATATATGGTCAACATCTCAGACCATTGTGAGAGACCGTTACAATCATAGCCTACTCATTTACTTAAGCGTGCATCGTATAGTTGCAATGATTTCAATGTGAGCAAGTGTCCCTACTGTAGTGATTGCTGAGATTTTGATGGTGTCTTGATATTAGATGGACTGATCAGTGGTTCACGGCTCAACTAGTCTGGGACACTCGGATGGACTGATCAAGGATGTACAGAACCGCTCCCACCCCTCTGTCCGACGCATCTGTCTGCACACCAAAAGGCAGGGTGAAATCAGGCCTAAAGAGAAGTGGTTCCCCGCAGAGAGTTGTTTTTACCTGCTCAAATGCCTGCTGGCACTGCTCAGTCCACTGGACCAGATCTGAGGCACCTTTGCACATGTGGCCAATCAAGGGGACAGTCAGGTCTTCAAAGTTCGGAATAAAGCGCCCATAGTAACCTGCCATCCTCAAAAACCACCTCACATCTTTTTTGGACTGGGGCAGATACTGTACCTCCCTCCGTCGAACCGCTCACTTTTTTGGGTTGCCATGAGTCCTGCCTGCGTCAGGAAGCCCAACACAGCTGTCACACGGTGCTTATGCTCAGCCTAGCTGTCACTGTAAATGATGACGTCATTGAGATATGCGGCCGCGTAAGCAGTGTGCAGGTGCAGATTGTTATTTTTAGTTACCTCCGGACCCAGCTCATGTTTCTTTTTAATTGCCGACACAAGATTAACAGGCTCAGCCTCATGCCATAATTTCAGGAGGTTAAGGTGGTAGATCTGCATAGCTCCGCCTCTGTCCATAAAGGGCCCTTGCCACTTAGCCAGTAATTTAGAATTAGACGTAGTGTCATACAGGCGCTTCCTTGGCCCCTTGGCTTCCTGCCATATAACAGTTCAAAGGGAGAAAATCCTGTGGAGGCCTGGGGAACCTCCCGCAATGCAAATAACAGAGGGTTGAGCCAGTGAACCCAATTACGCTCATTGTCACTGAAAAACTTATGAATCTGGTTTTTCAAAATCTTAATCAGACACTCCACATGCCCATCGGTCTGTGAGTGATACACACTGGTCTAAATAGATTTGATCCCCAATAATCTGTACAGTTCTTTCAGTGTGCGTGACATGAACGACGTGCCCTGGTTAGAATTTCTTTAGGAATTCCAACCCAAGAGATGACCTAAAACAGTGCCTGTGCCACGCTCTTTGCAGAGATGGTGCACAGTGGAACTGCTTTGGGATATCGTGTTGCATAATCTACTAAGACTAATACAAAGTGATAACCCCGTGCGCGCTGGTGAAATGGCTTGATGAAATCCATCACCTATATGTTCGAATGGGACCTCTATTAAAGGTAGGGGGTGCAAATGTGCTTTTCGCTTTTGGAATGGCCGGAGGATTAACCAAATGACAATTAGGACAGTACGGACTTTTCGATAGATTAGGAATCCACCAGCTCCGATCAGCAACATGCCTACTATCATTATTCCAATCATGTAGATGTCCTCCATGGAAAGGATGGACAGACACACAACTCGCCACTTATTCCAAGGGTCAAGTGCGTATCCAGCCGCAAACGTCCCGCTTGGACATGCGGGTTCACCACCCCCGGTTCTTTTCATCAAAAAAATTTGGTCGATAGCACTGAGAGACCAACTAATTAATTCCATTGTTCTGGTTTTGGATGAGTCGCAGAGAGATGCTCTTGTTAGGCTCACAGGACCACACAAAGCAGCAGCAGGGAGAGATAAGAGTGGAAGGGAGGGGGAAACAGGGAGTGCGACTGCCTTCGTTGAGAAGCAGAAGAGAAGACTTTTTGGTATTAATAATTGCATATTCTTTCCACCGGTTTGAGCGTCATGGCTCACCATACAGCTGGTCCCTGTTTATCACAAAATGTGGGACTGTGTGCGCTGCTTCAGGGTGCACCACCTGACCATCAATCGCTATCACTTGTTGAAAGGCAAAGCGTAAGGTCTCATCCCGGCATTGTTCAAAAGGGAAATCCTCCACGACTGGGAGCATCACTGGGAACTCCGGTGCAGTCCTCGCCCTGTGGCCCCCGCTGTCACAATTGCCAGATGAGCCTGCGTCACCACCGATAGCAGCCAACACATCCCATTCCTCCTCCTGCCATGAACGCACATTGTCCTGCCAATCTGTCGAAACCCAACCAATCAGTACCTAAGATCGGGGGATACGTGAGAAGTGGGTTTAAGGCCACCTCCAAACTATGCGTTTGGCCCAATGTGGGGCTGTGAGCAGCCCGAATCCACCATCGCCCAGAATTTCCCCCCTTTGAGCCTTACCGGCACTCAATAAGCCCCACCTGGGCTGGGGTATGGCGCTGGAGGGCCAACAACCTGGATCACTTGCCCCCACCTCCATCGCTGGACACTTTCTTGCAGAAGTTCCCGGGCTGTCCACACCACCAGCATTCAAGCCTTTGTTCTCAATGACATCCATGAAGACCTGCGGGTCCTCTTCTGGCCCCATTTCTTGGAGGACCAGCCGCCGACGCCCCTCCAGCCGAACCCCGGGGCAGGAGCTGTTGCATTATCGGGGTCTGCCGCTCCGCCTGCACCCGGATGAAGGACTCCTGTTTCTGCTGCACCGCTGTGAGCTGCGCCAGCATCTGGGTAAGTGCCAGTGTTTGTTCCGCCATCCCTCCTTCCGACTGGGTGCCACTGTAACAGGTGTTGGGTTCGAGCGGTTGGGCTATAGCCACACTCGTGTACTCAACATATGGTTTCAAGTGTTTTATTTGCTTCACCCACATTCAGCACACACATTTTTGCTCTCGTTTGCTCCTCTCCCGTGTACTTCTGCGGTGCATTTCTCCCGGTCCTGGCTGCTCACTGGATTTAAATACAGGTAGAATGATTACAACACACTGCCACACCTGCGTTCAATAATTCACAAGCCATTCCTGCCCCTCTCAGTTTGCGCACACACACACACCTAGGGCGACCGTGGCTCAGGTGGTAGAGGGTGGTTTTCTGAGAGGTTTGGAGTTGTTCCCAGCACCTCACTGTGTCGAAGTGTCCTTGGGTAAGACACTGAACCCTATATCACTCTCAGTGGTCGACTAGTGCCTTGCATGGCAGCTCTGTCCCAATGGCGTGTGAATGTGAGAGTGAATGGGTGAATGAGCTGATATCTAAAGCACTTTGGGACTACTTCAGTGTAGGGATAAAGCAAGAGGGTCCAGCTGCAGAACCTCCATGCCCCGGTCCTCCATGCCCCGCTCCGGAAGTGACATCATAAAATGACGCACTCAGCTCCGGAAGTGACATCAGGAAATGAAGAAAAAAATACAAAATAAAACCAATAGCAAGGTTTATCTTCGTTTTAATACCTTTGTTAACCGAAGGTTTCTCTGCATTTTAATACCTTTGTTAACTGGATTCCTCAGCAGTGTTACATTGAAAAAGCAAAGTATAATGCACTTCATCAACAACATATAAATTGATCAGCATTTCCGTGAATGATATCGATCATTTGGATTTCCTCTAGAGACAAAATCAGCCCTATCACAACCTCTTTGTTTTAACCTTAAAACAGGGATAAATGTATAAATTCAATGTTTAAAGATTCACAGCATTGTTATTACCTTAAAACTTTAAGTACAACACATGAAGGTAAAATATTTCATTAGGTATGATAACTGTCATATATTATTTTTTTGTGATTAAAGTAGTTATTACAGCCCAGAGCTAATTGTTTTATTAAACAATAACAAAACGTTCAAGATGTGGTTTTACATTAGATAATTTGTGCTAATGTTTTACATATAACGTTTTTTTTTTTTTTTTTTAAATTGCAATTTTTAGGTTTTACTAGGATGGTGTCTCATGTGCTCATAATTTATAAACATCTGCATTTAAACTACACAAGAAACGATTTCCCATATGCAGAATCACATGGCTTGATAATCAAATATTGTTTTTAAGTAAAAGCACAGATCTCGTTCAAGTAGACCTCAAGGAACATAGTCACCGTGATATATATCATGAATCTAATATTGAGGATTTCAGTACAATATGAAATGTACATTGTGTTACAATTGTGCTTAAACACACTGTTATTAAGCTATTAATTATACAATGCCAGATGCAAATACATTTGAACCACTAAAACTTACCTTGGTGAGCACTAACAGTAAATGTTACAAAGATCCTTGAGGACAATTTTGTTCCAAGGTTTCACATCAGTATTGTAGAAGTTATAAGCAAGTAACGTGGAGAATAAAAAAGCCAACTAAAAGAATCATAGTGCTCATAACGAAATATAAAATTTAGAAGAAAACAATTCCGCATAAACAAGCATCAGTTACAGTGGAGAGAAGAAAAAAAAACCTCACTTTTTTTAATACAAGCTTTTATTGTCATTGTACAGATGTACAAAGACATTAAGGTGCTCTTCATGAATGACAAAACACACAAATAAAATTGAAAAAGGAAAGAAATATATAACACAAACTACACAGCAAACTATATACAGTACTCAAAGACCAAAGCTTGGTGTCAACCATATAAGCTTTCACAATAAACCAGGTTTAACCTCTTGTCCACAATTTCTTCTAGAAACCGCTCCATGTCCTCCGTGTTTTGAAAAAGAAATTTAAATGGCTCCAAAATCAATTCTTTTTCATTGTCGTCAATTTCCTCATCTGTAGAGTCATTCAGAAGCCGGCCACACTGCTAGAGAGCATATGCCAGCCCCTCTTCCTCAAACTGCAGGGCCGCTGGTACCTCTACCTGTGCTGCAAACTGGTGTTTGTTTCCCTCAACCCACTGTGCAGCTTTTCTGCTGTCTGCCACAATCCTTTGCTGTGCAGTCATCTATGTTAACAAAGGGAATAAGCCTTTAATACAACAAAAATACACCCTTTAATTCATCTTAGCACCCTATGGGGTTTAAGAGAGTTTTAATTCTACCTCCTCGGTAACCGTTTCCTCAGCATGAGTTGAAGAGAATCTTCTTCTTGTTGTTCCTGTTCCAAAATAATGTCTTGGTCAATGATTCAGATCCATAATCAATTTAATTTTTTCCTACTCTTTCCCATTTATTTCAGAGCAACTGAACAATTTCTTGAACACAATATATTTCTCACAAAAACAGATGTATCTAATACAAACACACATAGATGTAGGTAATAGATACACATATTTACAGAGATGTACAGAATATATACAGTACATGTAAATGACAAACCTCAGAGCTGGCTTCTAGTGTCCCCCCCTCCTCCCCCCCACAGAGACATCTTTCTCCATCAAAGAGAGAGATCTAAATAGACTTTTCAGGAGACCGGACTCTGTCTCTTCTTCTACCTTAAAGCACTGTGCTGATCAGCTGTCTCCAGTGTTCACAGACATTTTAACACCTCACTGGAGACATGCACCGTACCAGCCTGTTTTAAGGCCTCCACCATCGTTCCTGACCCTAAAAAGCTGAGGATCACAGGACTTAATGACTACAGACCCGTCGCTCTGACATCTGTGGTCATGAAGTCCTTTGAACGCCTCATGCTCTCCCACATCAAGGACATCACCTACCCCCACCTGGACCCCCTGCAGTTCGCCTACAGATCCAACAGGTCTGTAGATGATGCTGTAAACCTGGCTCTCCACTTCATCCTCCAGCACCTGGACTCCCCAGGCTCTTACGCCAGGATCCTGTTTGTGGACTTCAGCTCTGCTTTTAACACTATAATCCCAGCTCTCCTTCAGGGCAAGCTTTCCAAGCTGAACGTGCCAGACTCCACCTGCAGGTGGATCACAGACTTCCTGTCTGACAGGAAGCAGCACGTGAAGCTGGGAAAAACCATCTCTGCTCCCTGGACCATCAGCACTGGATCTCCTCAGGGTTGTGTTCTTTCTCCTCTGATCTTCTCCCTGTACACCAACAGTTTGCAGACGACACGACCATCATCGGTCTCATCTCTGATGGAGACGAGTCTGCCTACAGGTGGGAGACAGACCGGCTGGTGTCCTGGTGCAGCCAGAACAACCTGGAGCTCAACGCTTTAAAGACAGTGGAGATGATAGCAGACTTCAGGAAGAACCCAGCCCCCCTCACCCCCCTCACCCTGGGAGACTCTACAGTGAGCTCGGTGGAGTACTTCTGCTTCCTGGGGACCATCATCACCCAGTACCTCAAGTGGGAGCTGAACATCAGCTCCCTCATCAAAAAAGCTCAGCAGAGGATGTACTTCCTGCGGCAGCTGAAGAAGTTCAGTCTGCCAACAAAGATGATGGTGAACTTCTACAGCTCCATCCTCTGCTCCTCCATCACCATCTGGTACGCTGCAGCTACGGCCAAGGACAAGGCCAGACTGCAGCGTGTCATCCACTCTGCAGAGAAGGACATCGGCTGCAATCTGCCCTCCCTCCAGGAACTATACGCCTCCAGGTTTCTGAGGCGTGCAGGAACGATTGTGGCCGACCCCTCCCACCCCGGTCATAAACTATTTCAATTTCTCCCCTCTGGAAGGAGGTTTCGGTCCATCAGGACCAGAACCTCCAGACACAAAAACAGCTTCTTTCCCTCTGCCACCATCCACATGAACACACCCCCAGTCACCCACTGAACTCCCCTACCACCACCACCACCCGATCACCACCTCCATGATGACATTATCTGCTGAACTGTATATATATACAGTATATATATATATATTTATCCTTATTTTCTATCTATCCTTTATTTATCTCTCATCCTTTATATTTATCACTATTATTATTGTTGCTGGGTTGTTCTTTGTTCTTGTTTTCTTTGTCTTTTTTTTTGTTTTTGTTTTGTGCACCATCTACCAAGACAAATTCCTTGTACTGTCCTTAAAACTGTACTTGGCCATTAAACATTTCTGATTCTGATTCTTCTAGACTCAACTGTACCTTTAAAAAAAAAAAAAAAAAAAAAGACAAAACAATATGTTACCATTGGTATTTTGATTATTTTAAACCTAAAACAAATCAGAAATACATCGTGTTTTTATTTGGTTTTTCCGTTTTCCAGTTTCTGGTTTTAAATTAATAAAACAGAAAAACAATCCATATTTTTTATTTGGTTTTGAAACTAAATAACCAAAGAACGAAGGGTACACAAATCCGTGTATCATTCGTTCGTCATTACCTAACAAAAACATGAAAAACGAAAAAAAAAAAACACTGATTATTTGATGTTTGTTTCCAAAACTAAAATTTTATTTACTTTATGACGAACCTCTGCTAAATAAGACAAACCATGCAATAATTTTTTAATGGACAAACAAATACAATTATAAACGATAGTTTTATATTTCCCAGGGTAAACTGTGAAACCGTTATTATAAAAACGCACTTGATTACGACTGTTTTTACAATCTACTGGTATCAAAATTAACCCTTGCGACTAATTTCAATGGCATGACATAATAGAAAGCTTTAAAAGTGTACCTATTTTAAAGAAAAATAGCCCAATTTAGCTCAGCCTCATTTAAAAAAAATGCTTTGTGCTAATGTTGTGATTGTATTTTACATCAACAGATCATCTGAAGAAACTAATAGTAATAGTCTGCAGCTGGACCCTCTCGTCTGAACACCGCGAACGTTGAAAATTAATATATTTATCGATAATTTAACATAAACAAAACTCTTTACTTACCATGTTCTGAGCAAGGCTGATCCGAGAAACACGTGGACCACTACTGTCTCATCTAAACAATAGAAGAAGAGGAGAAGCTTCTTCTTCTTTGGTTGTTGATGGCAGTTGGCACCCAAAATGTTGCGTTACTGCCACCTTCATGAGAAAAGCTGCTGTGCAGGAACCCATATATGGAGGGTTAGCTTCCGGGCCGGGGCATGGAGATTCTGCAGCTGGACCCCTCTCGGATAAAGCGCTATATAAATGAAGTCTATTTACCATTTACACACCCCACAATATCATATACCATTGGAAAGCCTGTTTATTTTACCATACGGTTCCCCAATTATAAGGAACATCCATTTGTGGGATGAGCAGCAAAGCTGAGTATGTGGGTTGCACCTATGGAAAAATATGCTAAATATTTTCTCACTTTGCTAAACAACTTGTGTTGCTGTTATTACTGACTCTTGTTTTGAGCTTCTGGTACCCCTTGGTCAATGCAGAGAGATACCTCTGTAACCAGAGCAAATCCCATATTTCCACAACCTGGAACTGAACTCTGTCCTCCAAGATTACATCGCTTGCCCCCACAGAGAAGGCTTTAAAACTAAACTAGCTAATATGGAACAGATGCTGGTTAAAGAATGGGATGCTATTCCACAGGAGTGTGTGATCAGGCTGGTGACCAGCATTGGTGCCAGGCTTTTGTGGCTGTGGATGGTAGTTCCACACACTATTTGGGCTACATTTTGTTAAACAAATTGTTAAATTTGCCAATTTGTCTTTTTCTTTTTTTTTTTTCAGAATTCAATCCCCAAATTTGCTATATTTTTTACAATATTGTCTAAAAGCCCAAACTGGATGCCTTGGCAGGCCAGTCTTTTTCACAATAATGACACACACTTTTGGGAATAGTCTTGCAACCTCTTCTCTCTACTCTACGTTTTTTTGCTTCACGTGTTTCTCTTCTTTTTAGGGATGTGCTGCCCTTCACCTTGAAGCTCCCAGAGGCCATTTCTTCTGCCGAAACATTTGCTCAGCTTCAGGAAGTTGCTAAACTTGGAGCAGGTTTGTTTTCGTTTTTTTTTCCCGTTTCATTTTTTGTTGCTTTTATTTAGAACAGTGGGGTATGACATCCAGATATAGACAAAAACAGTGATCACCATCATCCTTATACAAATATAAATTAAGGTACTTTGGTACAGTAACAGAGAAAAATGATACTGTATAATGTATACATATACATGCATACAAATACACATTAAACATTTTGAAATGGACATTGTTCAAAATATACAATTAACTGTGGAGACAAATTGTAATTCAAAACAAACAGTAATGGTACCATATGATCATTGAGCACAACCAAAGTTCGTCATGAGCCTGCCTCACTCCCAAACCACACGCACATGCGCACACAATGTGACTCACTATGTATGAAAAGCAAAAAGCAGTGGTACAGGATCAAACTTTTGCTGTCCTATTTAACCTGGCTATAATGTGATTAATCAGAAGGCAAGTGGTGCATGGCATTGGGATATGAAGGTTTTACATGTTTGAAAAAAAATCCTCCCCGGAGCCCCTAACAGTATAACTTCATTTTTTCCAATTTGAGGAAAAACATGATCTTCCTAAGGCATCTGGAAAAGGACGGACTCTTGGACAAGTTCCACTGTAATTGTATTGTGCTTCGAGCAATGAGAGATGTGAATGCAATTATTTGTTTTTGCTTAGAATTGAAAGCATTTAGAATTGTTTCCGTGGGTGGGGGGGGGCTCTGCTGGCGACATTGATGTGGGGTTGCGGTGCCTGGCTGGGGGAGCATGGGTTCGCCTACCTATCAGTCCGTGGCTGGCGGGGTGGCCCTGCTTGGGTGGTTGGTGGCATCCTCTCTCGTCGGGGAGGCCGGGGCCGCCCATCTGTGGAGGGTGCTATGTCTTGATGTCGTGCGGGCCTGTACTGGCCCTGGTGTGGGAGCTGGCCTCTCTCCTGCGCGGTCGCCGCCTGCTTTGGCGGAGCGGGCTGCTCTGGGCCGGCTGGCTGCGGGGGTCGCCTCCTGGACCTGGATGTGGCTGGTGCCTGGCTCCGCCGTGCTCCGTATGGCCGCCGCGGTTCGGGGGGGTGCCGCGGGTGGTCACCGGTTGTGCTGCTCGGCGCGTCTCTGGGGCCCGCGGTGCCGTCTGCCCTCTCCGGTGGCCTGCCGTGCGGACGGGCTGGGCTCCTACCAGACAGGCCTCCTACATGGACACTTCACATTACTCACTCCCAGCTGGTCTGGCTCACCCACTTGTTGCACCACACTCACATACCCAACCCTTGGGGGGCTGGATTGTGGGGCTGGGGGTGGAGGGGGCCGCCGCCTGCGCTACTAAGTAGTGGCGCGGGGGCGGCACTCCCACCTCTGGCTGCCCTACTAATCCCTCCAATTTTAATTACACCTCAACACACCACCCCCCCGGAGGGTGGGACCACCACTTCCACCCTCCGGAGCTATTGCACCACATACACATATATACACATAGGCTGGATGGGGAGCACAGCTGTTATTTTGGAGTAATTTGGTGTTGCAAAATGTTCAAAACGTTACATTTAAGATTACAGCTCCCTCAGTAAGAGCGCGGTATTGACGTCACTGTGTCGCAGTTTGTTTGGGTTAAAAAAAAAGTCAATATTAAAAAACGTTTTTGTACCGCTAAAAGTCATTTAACTTAATATTTCATGGTTATTTAATATTATTCCTGTGATTCCAAACTTACTTAAAAAAATATAAAAGTGAGTATTAAAAAACAACAAACATATCAATCATGCACATGTCCCATAAAATTAAACCAGGGAAATCGCACATGCTATTTTACTTTGCACCCGCAAATATACCCCTTTATAACACTACAGAGTATGTACACCTCTTTTTACATCCAACCTTCAAACATATTCTCATTTGGCCATAATTGACAACTGTACTTATGCTCCCACATTAATGCATACTTCCAACGGGCACTGTACTTGTCTATACTATAATTCAAGAAAGGTGTGTGTGTGTGGAGCGAATATCTCCCCGACGTGGTGCCTGTTCCACCTGAAACTTTGTCAACGGCTTCCAAATACCCTGAGTGTGTGTATCTGTTATTTTGGAGTCATTTGGTCATTTCAAAATGTTTATTTTAATTTTTTGGTACGGATGGACTGGTACGGTACTGGACGGCCCGGCAAGTGAAACCTATTCAGCTTTTGACCTCAGAGGGTGAGGGGACGCTAGCGCACCATCTATATCTATTTAACTGCACAGCTCACTTCCGTTGCATGCAAGAGCTCCTGTGGACTTCTCTTTTGAGGAAACATACTTTTTTCCACTGTTACTTATTTGGTGATGACATTTCAAAACATTTATTTTCATGTTAGTTTGACCGTACGCTATTTAGACCGGACAGACCTCACCCGGAAGTTATTGATGGCAATGGCTGCTGTTTTGAAAGCTGCCCATTTCTTTGTGGCGCGTGTGTGAGAGAGAACCAACGGAGGAGATAAGAGTCCCAAGTGGAGAGTCTCACACACACACACACACACACACACACGTCGATCAGGTGCGCTTCAATATCGATCACCGTCTACGTGACATGCGTGCAGGTATGTGAGTGTTGAGTGTATAACAGACCACCATTTAGTCTGGTTACAGTCTGTGTCACGACATCCGTTCATGGCGTGGCAGTGACTTTAGTGTTACGCTCTGAGTCAGATCTAAGTGTTTACATCAGGGGTCACCAACCTTTTTGAAACCAAGAGCTACTTCTTGGGTACTGATTAATGCGAAGGGCTACCAGTTTGATACACACTTAAATAATAATTAGGGAGATTTTCAAAAGAGCGGGGGGGGGTAGTTTGCTTTTTAAAGAGAAAATGAAATAATTCAATTTCACAGTGTTCTTTTATTTGAAAAACACATATAAAGTAAAGAACAAATTCCACAGAACCCGTGCAAATGGTAAATGGTGGTAGTAGTAGAATAAATAAAATAAATAACATAAAATTAAACAAAAAAGGCATACATTGCATAAATTATCCATCAATCTATGCAATGTATGCTTGAAATAAAAATAATCAACAAAAGGAAAATTAAACATAGCCTATACAACAACGGCTATAACCATAACAGAAACACTTCCCTACACATGGTTGGATTTGATTTTCTCCCGATTTCCTCACTGACATTGTCCGGGCGGACCATCCTTCACTGAGCGTCGTTTCCGGCCGGACAATAATAACGATTACACCTCTTCTTATGCGGTGTAATCGTTATTATTACTACAACAATATTATTATTACAATAATATAATTACACCGCATAAGAAGAGGAAGAAGAGTCTTCTTCCTCTTCTTATGCGGTGTAATCGTTATTATTGTCCGGCTGGAAACGACGCTCAGTGAAGGATGGTCCGCCCGGACAATGTCGGGCAGAAATCAGGAGAAAATCGGGAGGGTTGGCAAGTATGTATTAAACACAAAAAACACTTTACATTTTAAGTGTTTATATATATGTATTGTCATTTCTAAGTTACATGTAAGTGTGATTTAAACAAGAATAGCTAAATAAATAAATCTATATATATAAAAGCTCACTGGTAAGTGCTGCTATTTGAGCTATTTTTAGAACAGGCCAGCGGGCGACTCATCTGGTCCTTACGGGCGACCTGGTGCCCGCGGGCACCGCGTTGGTGACCCCTGGTTTACATGTTACGTAGACGGTGCTACATAGTGAAGGTCACCTGATTAGTGCAGCTTCACTCACGACACACCTGCCACTACACCCCAAACACACACACACACTAAACGACAAGAATATGAAAATGACTCAAAATACACAAAACTAAATATTTATACAAAAAATACACAAAAGACAACATAAAGGCAAAAACTACACTAAAAAAAGATTCATAATGACGCCAGAATCACACTACAAATGCAACAAAAAACAATAATTATACAAAAAAATGCACAAATGACATAAAACAAAAAACTAATCAATATTTATACATTAAGTACACAAAACAACAACAGAAATGCGCAAAAATATACAAAAAGGCTCCAAAAACACAAAAATGACTCGAAAAAACATATATTACAGAAATATACACCAAACGACAACAAAATACGAAAATGACTCATTATACACAAAACTAAATATTTATACAAAAAAATACACTAAAATGACAACAGAAATGCACAAAACTACACAAATTTTTTTTATAATACTCAAAATGACTCCAGAATCACACTACAGTGGCAACAGAAAACAATAATTATGCACAAAAAGACACATAATGACTCCAAGAAAACATAAATTACAGAAAAATATACCAAACAAAAAAAAATATAAAAATGAGTAAAAAAAAAACACATTCATCATGCGCATGTCTCATAGAATTAAACCAGGGATATTGCATACGCTATTTTACTTTGCACCTGGAAATATACCCATTTATAATGCTACAGAGTATATTGTTATTATTATGCCGATAATTGACAACTCGACTTAAGCTCCCACTATATGAATACATACTTCCGATGGGCACTGTAGTAGTCTATCTATAAATTCAGTGTGTGTGTGTGCGTGTGTGCGTGTTTGTTTGTTTGCGCGCGCACGAAGCAAGTTCGACTGAAACCAAATACCCCGAGTATGTGTATCTGTTATTTTGGAGTAATTTGGTGTAGCAAAACGTTAAAAATGTTAATTTTAAAATTATGGATCCCTCGGTAAAGAGCGCAGTATTGAGCGCGCTACTTACGGTTCTGGGTTCATGGCGTCACTGTGTCGCAGTTTGTTTGAAAAAAAAAAAAAATGTCAATATTAAAAACGTTTTTGTACCGCTAAAAGTCATTTAAATTAATATTTCATGGTTATTTAAAATTATTCCTGTGATTCCAAACTTCCTTTAAATCTCGGGTCACGGACTTCACTTCCTCCTTCGTCTCATGACTGTGGGCGGTGGCTGTGCTGACGGTCATTAGCCGACTATATCACAAACATTCTGCTTCTTCAGACAGAGGACGGTAACGTTTTTGTGAGAGGATGAGTCCACAACACGGCTCCACTATGATTATTGTTTGTTCTGCGAAAGGGCGAGTGTTTCTTCTTATAGTAGACACCTTAGAGAAACCTATGCTAGCCTAACTGCCCTAGATGGCATTACTCTGGCACGAAGCACAACTGTTAGAAACCTTGGGGTTCTATTTGATCAGGATTTATCCTTCAACTCTCACATAAAACAAACTTCAAGAACTGCCTTCTTTCATCTCCGTAACATTGCTAAAATCAGATCTATCCTGTCTCAGAGCGACGCCGAAAAGCTAGTTCATGCTTTTGTTACCTCTCGACTGGATTATTGTAATTCTCTTTTAGCAGGCTGCTCGAGCAAGTCGCTTAAGACACTTCAGCTGGTTCAAAATGCTGCAGCACGTGTACTGACTAAAACTAGGAGAAGAGATCACATTACTCCTATATTAGCCTCTCTGCATTGGCTTCCCATAAAATATAGAATAGAATTCAAGATTCTTCTTCTCACTTATAAAGCCCTAAATGGACAGGCACCAGTCTATCTCAAGGAGCTTGTAGTGCCATACAATCCCCCCAGAACACTACGAACATCTCCAGCGATAGTCCAGCTTTTGATTTACTTCCGTCTTGAAACTGTTGAATTCCTGTTTCATATCATTCCTGAAGTTGTTCCTGAAGTCGGTCAAATCTTGTTTCAGTTCTGTTTTGAGTCCTTTTATGTTTTTGGCTAAGTTTTGGATAGCTTTATCGATGGTAAAGTCCCCCTCCTCGCCGCCAGCCTCCATTTCCCCCGCGTTGGTTTTAGTAGTTTTTGCCGCATTTTTTTCTTTTTTCTCATCATGATCTTTGTTTTTCTCCAGAGCCTTCTTGCTTTGAACCCCACTCGAATCGTTCACACTGGAGTCTGATACAGGTCACATTTTAAATAGTAATGTGAACGGACGAACCAAAAACAAATTAGTATTGAGCATTAAAGCTTGCAGTGTGAACGTAGCCCTTAGGATAAAGAGTTTCAAAGATTTGCCCCTTTCACAGAAAGAGCAGACTGTCTTGTCCCAAGATACAGTCCAAGACTTTAATATGTTAATACTGGTGGAGGCTCAAGTGGTTGCTTTGTGAGTGCTCTGATGCCTGGTAGCTGCTTCTTAAAACAGTGTTGACACATGAATAATTATACATCTAGGGGTCTATTCTCCTATCTGGACTTAAGCACTTTTTTTGCGCACCTGCAGTTACGCGCTTCTCTTCTACGCGTATTCTCTGGTCCAGGCTGCTGACACGTCCACTGCGTGTAAGGAGCCAAAAAGCGCGTATGTGTGAATGAAGGCGGGCTGAAGGAAAGGAGACAGTGATGTCATTTTTTTGGGCTGTCTAGAAATCACGGAACATGGAGTTTTCCCAATGCTTGTAAATGTCATCCTCATCTGCATATGACAGCTTGTTTCACTCTGTAGTGGATCAAACTGTGACTTTACATTGGACATAGTATGAAAATAGTTGAATCACTGTGATCAACGTGGACAGAAGTCTGCATCTGTCAAAGTTTTAATTAATCGCGTAGCAGCAGCTGAGTGATCACAGCTCGCACAAGTCTGTGTGGCTTCAAATGTAACTAAGTCCATATTTCTTGTGCAATATAATGTTTCACCTTATTGGGGCGCTGCATTTATTCCTGGGTTAGAAGCACGCAGGAGGAAAAGGACTTACACACACCGGAGAATGTGCGTAAAGCCAGATTTGAATGGGAACACCCACATTTCAGGGCTGCTCCAACCACAGTGCGTAACTGAGATGAAGGCGCGCAGCGACTGACTTACAGGGGGAGAATAGCGCGCAGCCAAAAACGGCACTGCTGCTCGGCTTTTTGGACTTAAGCACATGGGAGAATAGACCCCTTAAAGAGCAATTTAGGAGTACATAAATTTCAAAATTTAAGTGAGAAGGTTGTGTTTTCTTGAAATGCGTCAGTGGTGTCGTCTTATTGGTTTTCGCTTTGGTCAATAATGAATCATTAAAAGAATAGGATATTTTTCTGCAGCTTGATTATAGTCGAATGCTTAAAAGTGAGTTTTAACTTGTTTCAGTGGGTTTGACATGTTGCATATTACTTTTTCACTTGTGTATAGTTCCTGTGATATTGATTTAATATATGCTTGTAGAATAATTGATTAATATGATGGATGTCAAATGATTAAAAATAAAATGTTTAGGTGTGATAAAATAGTAACCCTTTAATAAATGCCAATTTAAAGCAATGTATTATTTACAGTGAAGGGAAAAAGGGTTGTTATTATTTTGTGTTTGAATTTCCTGTTAAGCTGCCATATCTTTTTGCACAATGACTTTACCGGAATACTCTCCAAACTTGTAAAACTACATTCCCCTCCTTGCACTATGTGTATACCTTCTCGAGCTTTCTTTTCAATGCAAACATGTAAAAATATATCTGAAGAACAATCCTGTTTCATTAGCCTATATTTAGTCAGGAGAACCACATTGAGATTAAAACTCTCTGTGAAACCAGTACCACACTTATCTCCTAGAAGTGGTAGCTAAATCAGCAAGTAATACAAGGGGAAGAAAAAAAGTTGTCTCTGTAGGAGGGTGGGGATACAGGCCAACAGCCCGCCCACACGCTTATTATAGTGCGAGTGTAAGTAAGCCAAACAAAGAAGCAGAGTTTCAGCTTGCAGACATAACATCGTGTCATCAGCAGCTAGGACAGCTCTCACAGTGAGTATCACTGTACTTTTCTCTGCTTTGTCTGAGGGTAGCTGTGCTGTGTCTGGCACCAGTATTCATCATTGTGTCCACCGTTTTACATTTGGTTTGATTAGCTGTTTCTGGATGCCTAGAACTGCTATAGGAAAGTTATTTCGCTAAAATTGGTTCCGTCTCTGCACTACCACAAGGAATTTTTCTGTTGCATTGTTATTTGGATTGATAAGCAGTGTGAAAAACTTAAAATAACAAAAATGTGTTTTTTTTTTTTTTTTTATTTGTAGAATTTTTTTTGGTTTAGACAACATTCATTTTGTTTTGTTTAATACATATACTTATTTTAATGCTCAATAGTTGGGATTCTATAACTATAATCTGACTAAAATGATGCATCTGTTTCTGTGTGCACACCTGTACTAATATTTAGTTAATGCATGCCACTCGTAGAACAGAATGGAAAATACTGTTTGATGTTAATTTGCTAACTTGGTCCTTCTCTTCTTATATTGATCTTGACTTTAGTTACATAAATTGTGTATATGTTTATCTGCTAGGATTTTGTACAATTTCCAACCACATGTTTGTTCACCTTGTTTCCTGCAGGCTTTTGGGATGCTGACTGGAATGAGAGAAAGAAGAGATTCAGCTTACTAACAACTCCACACATATCACTTCCACCTTCACTTTCCCAGAGACCAGTCTCCCTGACAGCTGTCCCAGGATGCCCCCAATTTCAAACTCGCACTCCAGCTGAGATTGACTGTTACCAGTCCAATGGGGCACTGTGTTTCATTAACCCTCTCTTCATAAAGGTTCATCAGTTGGATGGCACTTTCCTCACTGCCACTCTTCACAACCCTGGCACACCTAAGCAGGGTGTAAGGGAGGAAATCAGGGATTTAGACACTGGTAACACGGAAGCTCAGCGCTCTTGTTTGGAAAGTCCTCCTGCCAACTGCTCAGATCAGAATCAGGAAACACATTTTATAGCTGTCAGTAAACTTGTACTGCAAGACGACAACTCATCTAGTGAAAATTACAGGACACACAGTGAACAGGTTGTGCCGCGGTCCCCACCCCCTCGTCCGCCCCCACCTAACTTTGCTCCACAACGTTCAGTCTCTCCTCTTCAACAGCAAAGCATGCCAGAAAAAATCCCCTTGATCAATAGCTTCAAGGAGGATCTTAAGGAAAAAGAGAAGGGGGGTGGCCTCCTATCCTGGCTCGGCTCCTCATTCAGCATCAGCACCTCATCCTCTCCTCCTAAAAGAGTCGGCATCAGTTACCCTATCTCCATACCGTCTCTTGCCCTCCCCCGGTCCTCTCTCTCCCATTCTCCATATAAATCCAAGACCTCACCATCAAATCTGGACGATGCCCAATGCCACTTAGCGATGGAGGATCAAACTATTGAGAAGGCCCTCAATAGAGCTAAACTGCATGGTCAAAATGTGACTCAAACATCCTCAATCACAACAAGAAAGCCTGAAGATCTGGCAGTTGGACAAGAAAATGACAGAAAAGAATTAAGGCTTAGTGATATTTCCACTGACTCCTCAGGCTCACTGGACTTTTCCCAGCTCCCATCCATCTTTAATTCTCCTCCTGATCCCAGCCCACCCACTGTGACTGACCATGATAAGCTTCCCAAATCCCCTTTATCATACGACATGGATATGGAAGGTGAGGAGGATGATGGCGAGGAAGAGGAAGAAGAGCCAGACAATGATGTAAGTTTCGAGAGTGACCCAGACCAAGACCAGGATGTGACCATGGTGCCTCCAACACACCGCACCAAGCGGCGTTCCAGTGCGAGCGCTCTGGTCCTGCGTAAGGCTTTGCAAGGACAACTGCGAAAGATGAGTGGTGTCTTCAACTCACTGATGACCCCTGAGAAGAGGGCCATCCGCAGGGTGTTGGAACTGTCTCAGAACAAGGCATCCTACTTTGGCTGTCTTGTGCATGACTTCATTAGCTACATGAGTGAGGGATCTGGCACACAGGCATGGCAGGTTTACACCTCTGGATTGGAGCTGCTACAAAGTGTCCGCCAGTTCATGACTCAGATGAAGATCTATCTGCGACAAAGTTCCGAAATGGAGCTGCCAATAGAGAGCCTCATCTCTGAGGACCAGATCGGTATGTAATAATACCCCTTCAATTTCTTGACGCACTCATTAAGGCTGTTTGCAAGCACACAGTTACCGAGCTATGTTCACAAGTTGATTGTTTGTGTATAGATATAGGAGGGAAAAGCAAACTTTTGACAAACTTTGTCTGACTCCGCCTCGATAGATGGAACTGTATCCCTTACAAAACGTACATAATGACATACATTGAGTTAACAAGAGAAAATACATTTTCTTCCTGAGTTTTTCCCCCGTGCATGTATTTTTAGATGTTCAGCTGCTTTCGCTGTCGCAGCATGAACTTAGTTTTCTTGTCATCCAAAAGTACATCTTCCGATTCTCACCTCAACTTTTTTCAGTGGACCGTTGCGGGATCAAAATTGGTGCATTTGTAGAACACCTTGTGAGCTTGAGTACCTGCATGCACTATATTAGCTTTTTTGTTCTTCTTTTTGTTGACATATGTTGTCATTGGTTAACACTAGGTGGAGTGTAGTCTTTTTACAACAACTATGCATGTTTTATTCTTGCAAAAAAAAAAGTAATATTATTTTTATTATTTTACACAACTGTGACTGTCAAGAGCCCTCCCTAAGTAAGAGTAAGCTAAGGGTTTTTAGGGGGAAAGATTTGAAAAGAGAGAGCAGTGTTGCACGTGAGTGAGGGAGATACAAAGAGGAAGGGGTTAGGGAGGACAGGACAAAGAGGGACAAGAGAGTGCTGTTGGAATAACATAATGCTACTATTGTGTAGATGAATGACATTTGGAGAGAGTATTGGAGGGAAAAACATCCCAATGCTCAGACAGTAAGAAGATAAGAGTGAAGACAGGGTCTGAGTGTTTTCTTACAAGTGTGACAGGGCTATTTGTTGGAATCCAACATTTCTCAGTTATGTCACAATGTAAGCCATCCTAAAGCCCCAGACATACCTATGCGACCACAACAGATGTGTGTGTAAGAGCCACTTTTGGACACCATCTCACCGCCCCGGACTTACGACACCACCCAGACAGGCAGCCATTGACGGGACTCAAGGAGGCATGAACCACCTCCCGAGAGACCGCGTCACCCTTTCTGATGCATTATTAGCTCTATTGTCAATCACATTATTGAGGTGTGTTCATCAAGCTATGGAATGTCCAATTCCAGCTGAATTAACCTGTTTACATGCATTTTAAAAACCCAGTCACTATCTGATTAAGCCATTTATTCTGTTTTCTCAAGGTGCATGTGAACGCAATGACCGTGTCTAATCTGTGTTTTCTCAAGATTAAATATTTATACTGTTTATATTTAACACCCATAACCTTCAATGGCTCTTTTTGAGATTAAACATTTAGTGAGCTCGGGTTGAAGTTCTGCTGACATGCTGATCAGGGTGCTTTTTTCTTTCGTGAACATTACATAGTAAGTTGCTGAGATTCAATTTTGTTGTTGGAAAATATTTGTGAGACTATTTTTGGGAAGTGTGAATGGATGATGCATTCATGAGTCTGAGTTGTTGTGGAAATGCGATTGCACAGAAACCAGCTTTAACACAAATGCTGCAGTTTCACTTCAATATTTTAGCTTTGCGGAGTTTGGGAAAACTTGTCCTCACGTGTTGGCAGCTAGATATCTGATAGTTTATTGTCTGTCATACTGGTGAATCAATAGTTGTCTGATATAACCTTATTGGAACTGGTTTTGTCTCAAATATTATGTATGTCTGTGTTATTTTATGTATGATATATATATATATATATATATATTACATTAAAGAAGGGGAAGTAGTTTGGACTTTCATCAATGTTTGCAACTTAATGAGCAA
The DNA here is from genome assembly GCF_900634775.1 of Gouania willdenowi. Classification (NCBI taxonomy): domain Eukaryota; kingdom Metazoa; phylum Chordata; class Actinopteri; order Blenniiformes; family Gobiesocidae; genus Gouania; species Gouania willdenowi. The sequence continues at coordinate 28,641,241 of NC_041058.1, forward strand.
ATTCACTATGGTTAAACTTTTGCCCTCTATATTGCCAGGTGTGCAAAACTGTTTGCCTTCAGGCTTGTTTCAGACTGCCACGGTTCTGTTTGTGGACCTGGTGTAGCTGAGAATTATCTGAACAGTTCAAATACTGTACATACTATGATTTCCAACTTGCCACTTTCAGTGGCAAGTTGGAAAGCATACTATAACTACTCATACTATAACTATAAAGTTATAGTATGAGTTATGTACACCTCAGCTGGAGTTCATCTGAACCCCTATCTTTTATTTAATCAATGTTCACTACATCCAAAGCCAAAATATCAGGAAAATATTAATCAATTGATTAAATTCTAAGTTGCTACAGACATACTATAAAGTTTAAGTGAGTGTGCCAAAATGTGTACATTGACTAAAGGAAAATGTTTATATACTTTGGTAGTTTTTGATTGTAAAACCAACACATCTTCTTGATGAGTTTCCAAGGCAAAATGATCAAACAGTAACATGCACACAAATTGGTTAACTATTTCCATCAGTGATGTATAGTTTGGTTTTCAAAAAAAAAATCTTTGCTTGCCACTTGGCAAGTCATTTGAATGCCCATACTCACCCTACTTGACAAGTAACCTATGAAGGTTAATGTAGAGCCTGTTGTGGCTTTGTTTAGCTCTGATTGGCATAACTGTAAGTGTGGGAGGACAGTATGGGAGTGCTGAAAATTATATTTTCAAAATAATGATAAATCATGAACAAATATTTTTTCTAATGCTTTTCAAAAATGATTTCTGTTAGATCTTTTGTAAGTTGAAATAATTATTTTGTAAGAAATACATGGTGAGGCATGCTTGTTTTACTACAGACTACTGACATGTAGGACCTGTTTTTGTGATGCAATGAAGGTGGTGTGCTGCCTGGAAAAAGAGTAGTTGAAGTTACTGGTAAAATTAAAACTAACACTCACTTTCCTATTTCCCCTCCAACATTTAGTAAAGTTGTTTTGTTGCATGGTTTCTCTGGAATGACACAGTTCTTCTTAGAATTATTGCACAATGTGTTGTTGTGGCAGAGTCTGTATTCTGTGCAGCTCATTGGCCCCGCAGCCTGAATACATTCTGGGGACTTTTGATTGAATCGTGCAGCCATTGAAGAGCTGTGTTTAAAGGACAAAGAATCATTATCACACTGCTTTTTTTAATATTATTTTACTTTGTTCGGTTATACATAATTAAGTGTTTCCTTCCTTCCTTTGGTCTTTTTCCTGTACTGTTCATTTGTTGTTTTGTGTTTTTTTTTTTTTTTTACTTCTAAGGGACAGTGTAATGAGATTAATTGGGAAGTTAAACCAACACTTTTGAGAGGTGCAACCCTTTTGCTTGCTAAAAGACAGCTATTAGGATTACCTTTACTTTTCTACACAGCCATGTGAGGTCAAATGAGGAGAGGTGACTGGACCATACCTGTCAAGTTTTGGATTTGAAAATAAGGGAAATTTTCTGGCGCCCGCTACGAGCCGTCCCACCCGCCCAACCAAGCTCCAGTATCCCTTATATTTTAAGATAAGTGTACAAGAAATCTAAAATACCCACTTATAAACCACTTACTGAATACAATTGTGATTAGAATCTGGTAGGTCGACCTTTATTTACATTGAAATGCTGTGAACATTCCTACTAGGGCTGGGCGATATGGACCAAAACTCACATCTCAATATATTTTCTCAAAATGGTGATATATGATATAAATATAGATAATTTTACCAAATAAAGTCTGACCAGAAAAACAATTCTGGGTTAAATTTGCTGATGCAAAATGCCACACAGGCTCATTTATTAACAAAGAGTGGCACAATTTGTGACACTCAGAAATCCATTTAACTGAGCTTTACATGTTGTTCTGAGAAGTAAAAACAGTGACTCCTATAACTAGTATTTGATACATAATAAGCTATATGTATATGTACGTATATATATATATATATGTATGTATGTATATGTATGTATATATATATATATATATATATATATATGTATATATATGTATACATATATGTATATGTATATGTATGTATATGTATATGTATGTATATGTATATGTATGTATATGTATATATATGTATATGTATATGTATATATATGTATATGTATATGTATATATATGTATACGTATATGTATATGTATATATATGTATACGTATATGTATATGTATATATATGTATATGTATATGTATATGTATATGTATATGTATATATATGTGTATATATATATATATATATATGTATATGTATGTATATTAGGAATGTAACAATTCACTCAACTCCCGATTCGATTCACGATACTGTTTTCCTTTTATTTTTTCATTGTCAAAAGAATCCCTTGATAAACTATTCAAAACAATGCAATTTAACGAAAAATAAATCTTGAATGAAATAAATAAAGGAATAATACAAATGAAGAAGAAGCCAATTAATTTAAATTCTGGTTCTATAGTAAACAATGCAAAACTGCATAATAGTTCTTTTTAAAACTGCAACTGAAAATGTATTTTGTGTCTTAACAATTGGACTAAAAAAAAAAAAAAATTAATTTCACTATATTAAGGTCAGATATTTGTTTGGACCAGCAGAGGGCGCTGGTAACCCAGTGGTCGGTGGGCATGCAGATATTCTTGCAGTGAAGAAGAGATGCTATGCTAGCAGACAGAGCTAATAGCAAAACCTGACTTTTACAGATATTCACGTAATATTACAGATATTTTTTGGTGCTACAGGGGTAAGGAATCATTTATGAATATGTTTAAAAGTAGAAGGCGGCCAGAAAGAAAGTATTATCAGATTCCGCCCGCCCCCAACACTTCTGCTCTGGTTAAAAAAAAGTACTGCGATTCCATTTTCACTGTATCAATGTGAATCGTGATACCTATGAATCGATTTTTAACTGCCTTACGATTAATTGTTACATCCCTAATATATATATATATATATGAAATATTATAGTTTTCTGTATCGCCAAAATAGAAAACTTGATACATCTTGAATCTCGATATATCGCCCAGCCCTAATTCCTAAATTATCAAACAGCCTAAATAAAAACATAAATGTGTAAATAAAGCATGTGTTTATTTAATATACTTAGAGTTTATATACAAGTCAACACGTTGCATATTCATCATTAATTTCACATTGCTTGTCTTTAAGTGAGACATTAACAATTTAGTTTCATTACATATTGTCTTATAATTTTTCATGCTCATTCATGTGGTTCTCTGGTATTCACTAATGAATTATTAGACACATTTGTTGCAGACTTTACATCCTTTAACACTTTTTGAAAGCAGTGTATATTTGTGGCACTTGTGATTTTTCATGGTGACTTACGTATTCCGTGGCAGACTTTAAAATCTCAGTTATTAATCTAACAGAAAGTGTAACTGTGTCCCATCCTGCTGCTCTTTAGGAAGATAAACTCTGTCACATTTCACAACGTATTTATACCAGTTCTTTGGTTTTTTTCCGCCGGAACGTCTTCATTCATTTATCATCTCTTTTCTGAGTTGTTTCCGGGTTTGTTGCCGCTGTCTGCACTCATCTCGTGAGAACTGCCACTCAGGCCATTTCAGGTGGCAGTTCTCGCGAGGCTAGTGACGGCGTTCAGTATAGTAAGGTATCTTTTAATGATTATTACTTTAAAATACGGGATATTTACGGGAAAATACTAATACGGGAAGATGGTGGGAAAGAGGGGTAAAATACGGGAGTTTCCCGGCTACAATGGGATATTAAACAGGTATGGACTGGCAGAGTGTACTCCACTCACATTCCCACACAGGAAATGCCATCCACCACACAGTCAGAGCCAGCTTCACATTATGAAGTACTTTTTTTGGTGATTTTAGTGTTTGTGTTGTGACGACCTCATTTGGAAACACCTCTATCCAAACTGTGAGGACTCATGACTTTTGTGCATTTGAAAACTGACATATTTTAACTGATGATGCAATAACAGGAAGTGGGATTGTTTAATTTATTATCTTTTACACTTCCGCTTTATCCTACCAACTGTGAACAGTAGTTATTATTTACAAGGATTGGCTAAGAGGAAATGTCTAATAAACATGTTGGACTGCAAGCAATAGTTCATAATGACTTGTTTTGTTTTAAAATGTAGCTGTTGAGCTCAAGGTTAGGATTTTCTTGACTAAACATTCAATTAGATCACCTTTTTTATTTCACTGTTTGCTGTAGGCTAGGAGACAACTGGATGGAGGCTAGAAGAGGATGTGTGGTGAAAGGATGTGTATGGCAGGATGAAAGATGCTCTTGTTTAGTCCCAGGAAGTGTGTTTTTGTGTGATTTGCTGTCTGAGCTGTCCTTGACTGATAAGTTATCTTCTGCTAAGTGACTCCAAAATGTGCATTTTAAGGAATACTACTGTGTGATGTGTGGCACAGTTTATGTCTCTGTTGTTTTTCAATGTAGACATACATTTCAGTTTATTTCTAATCAGTCCCTTAGCAAATATAAGTTTGTTTTTTTGTTCTGCTCAGACAGACCTGTGGGGAATCAAACCGATGTCTTATTAAAAACATAATAGTAAGACTTTTGAAAAGGCTAAAAAAATCTTGACCAACACAACAATTTCACCCAGTTGGGAGAAAGTAATATTATTTGAAGACATTTTAATCCCTGCCAATGAAACAATGGTCACACATTTTTTTTTTTTTTTAGTACAGCCAGTTCAGTCCTTCCAACCTTCCTATCAGTACAAGAAGCAGTGACACAAGTCAGACGACGTTGCTGGAGGATTAACACTCTTATTTTTCACTCTGGAACAAGGAAATGAGAATGCTCTGCTGACACGATTCCGGCACTCATAGCTTAAACACCAGTGAAGGGTTGTGGAGGTGCTAGTAAAGTGGAATTGCATGGGATTTTCCACTGAGCCAAACAACAGATAAATGTTAACATAGCCAGTCATGTAATTCTGGCTGACTGGTTATTCCTGCTAGCAGATGCTGGAAACTATCCAGCTGTGCTGGAAAGTAAACTCGCTGCAGATGTTTCAACGAATAAACTCCTGGTGTTCAATGAAAAAACTGCTGATTTACTCAGACAGTAAATAGTCAGCAACACAAACACTCAATGGTCCTTATTCAGCATGGCTGTGGTTTGACCTCCTACTCTGTATCCTCTGTGCAGCATCATATTCTACAATTTTGCAATTTTAATTCGCAAATGCTTTCATTCAAAGCGACACAAGAAAAAATGTAGGCTGGAGGAAAAATCCTTTGCAAGTGCAACAAGTGCTTCACGTTTGCTTGGCCGCAAGTGTTGCCCTCTCCAGCGTTCAGTTTTTTTTGCAATACAATTCCAGATTTTACAGCTAAAAAAATATTTTTGTGTCACAACTGTTCATTTTGCTAATAGTTTTCACCCCAGTTTTCATTGACTATATTTTTTTGAACTAAACTAAAACTGCATCATTTCAAATCCAAACGCTCGCTGCCATTGACTCATACTGTATGCGTCAATTGTGTTTTTCGGCTGGGGTTGCTAGGAGACGGTGTCATGGAGTTCTCCTGTGAATATAAGGCTTGTACTATGGTGTAGTGACCAACTGAAGGCATGTGGGTAGCAGCAGCTTTGGATAAGAGATTAGCTGTGATTAACGCCGTTGATGAGAAGGGGGACACAGGGACGAAGCAGAAAATGGCGCAATGAGAGAAGACAGTGAAGCTTCCAGCGGCTCACACTCAACCAGAGCATGTGCGGAACTAACTGGACTATTGAGAATATTGCAATCGTGAGACGAAACGATCAACAAACCGGGGCAAGCAGGTTGACTCTGCATGAAAGGACGGAGGAGGAAATGGCATGTGGGGGAACGGACGGGGGAAGAGACTTGGAGCAAGGCCAAAAAACTTTAAGAAATCCATTAATTTCTGACCCAGATAACAAAATAATAATAAGCCCGGTCTCAGTGTTGTTTTTGTAGTCTTACAGAAGGAAAACATTGTTGAGGTCTCACTAAAGCAAAAAAAAAAAAGAATAGTTTCAAAGTCAGCTTTTTGTCAAAAACTGGCGATTTGTGTGATACAAGCTAAAAACAAAACAAAGAATTCAAACGAAAGTAGAGACTAATCTTTCAGAATCTGGTTTAGATTTCAGATTGTCATAGTCCAAAATATTTTGTGTGTATTCTTTAAAAATCAGTCAAAATGCTCTGAAAAAGCTGGCAGTGAGGGTGGTAGCCGTTCTGAAAATCCTCCCGACACGCATCGATGACCCGTTTGGCCCGGTTAGTTGATGGTTTTATCTCACCATCTCAACATTATCAATAATTCACTCACGTCTACACATGTTCTGTGTTAATATGTGGAGCTGTGAGCTGCTGGATACGTCACAATATCACTCTGTTGCACCATTATCTCACTCGTTCCTGCTTCTCCTCCCCAGCTAATGGTAGCATCAATCTCATCTAAAGGTGCACTGCTGCCATCTTCAGGGCACAATTGGTCACTACAACACACCGTGAAAAAACGCAAATGACGAGTTATCTCGTCAATGGCACTGAGCGTTTGGATTTGAAATGACGAGTTATCTCGTCAATGGCACTGAGAGAGTTAATAAGCAGTTAACCATATTTGCATGCAGACAGGCTTGTTTTTTCAGAGGTAAAATGTACATGTGTGGACGGTTATTCTTTCTTGTTGAGCAATATCTACTCACAGATATGCAACACTTAAGCCGTGTTAATTCATGAGGTGTTTGCTGCGTCCCCTGGTATGCTAAGAGGGTACTGCGTTTCTTTTGAATCTCAATGAGAATATAGTTATTTCATTAATTCGTATTCAGAGGTGTGTGTGTGTGTGTGTGTGTGTGTGTGTGTGTGTGTGTGTGTGTGTGTGTGTGTGTGTGTGTGTGTGTGTGTGTGTGTGTGTGTGTGTGTGTGTGTGTGTGTGTGTGTGTGTGTGTGTGTGTGTGTGTGTGTGTGTGTGTGTGTTCTCCCATAAAATCAGAAAGTTTAATCTTGCAGAGTTTAAGGGCTGTCTGCTTGGTGGTGTTTGGTAATGGGTACCTGCTTTTTGTATGCCATAATTTTGTACTATGCCTAAGCCTTATTGTCCAGCTACTTGGTCGGAAGATTGAACTACCAAGTTATGTTTTCCATTCCTACAATGATCTGTATTCAAGTAGACATTATAAAATGTTTTGGCTATTATTCAAAGTCCCTTTCGCCATGTGCTTCTATCCTCAGACCAAGTTCTGGAAAAGGCCATGCAAAAATGTGTCTTGAAACCTCTTAGGCAAGTGGTGAACACGGCCCTGCAGGAGTTCCAATTGCGCAGTGGGACATGGCAGCAGCTAAAAGACAACCTGTCATTAGCTAAAGCCCGGCAGCCCCAGGAGATGGGCGTGTCTGCTGCACTGCACCCAGACCCCGTGGCCATTGAGAAGATCAAGTTGAAGTTCCAAGTCATATGTAAAATGTACTCACCAGAGAAGAAGGTCATTAGGCTGCTAAGAATTTGTAAATGTATCTACAATATCATGCAAAACAATTCAGGTGCGTGCCTTGTAACGACCCACCCCTGTTTCAGATCAAACCGTAAAGTAACTGCAAGTCTGTCTGTTCTCAGGTCGTATGTACGGGGCTGATGACTTTCTGCCAATGCTCACTTATGTGTTGGCCCAGTGTGACATGCCTCAGTTGGACAATGAGATACTTTACATGATGGAGCTGTTGGACCCTTCACAGCACAATGGAGAAGGTGTTTGTGCATTTTGTAGAACCAACAATATTCTGTTCTTTTTTAAAAGCCCTGCTGACCTACTTTCCCCTGACGCTCTGAGGTTGACTCTCGACTGGCATCTGTGTGTTCCTGTGCAGGTGGGTACTACCTGATCAGTGCCTATGGAGCCATGACCCTCATCAAGAACTTCCAGGAAGAGCAGGCGGCCCGCGTGCTGAGCTCTGAAACCAAAGACACGCTCCGTCAGTGGCACAGCCAGTGGCAACGCCGACGCCACACCACTCAGTGCTGTGCACCATCCATTGATGATTTCCAAGTGAGCAAACACACACGCCTCTTAGGGCCCTCTCCCTGTTAGGTCCCCTATAGAGTCTATAAGAAAAAGTGAAATGCGAAAGCCTTCTTTAACCTCAGAGGAGCTTTACTAAATTTTACTGCTTGTATCTTATGAACTAGGACACTAAACTAAACTAAAAAAGGTATATGCTCTTTTTGCTTTGAGTTTAAAATACCTAATCCACATGTTCAGATCAGCTTGCTCTGGGCAGAGGGAAGCGTCCATTTTTTTTTTTTTTGTTCAAAGTATTTTTATTGTAGACATGATACAAAACAGAAGAAAAGAAAAAAGAACAATGTCTTTTTATTTATTTTTTTGGCTTATAACCCCCCCTCCCACAGAACACTCCCACCCTGTTGCACCTTAAAAAAAATTACCAATAGAATATAAATATAAATACAACATCATTCTGATAGAATAAGTGAGGGATCCGCCTGTTTAATTTGATCCAAGATGGGTTGCCAGGAAGCGTCCATTTCTAACAGGCCTTCAGTAAATCATAGACTCACAATGACTCCTGCAGTCAGTTTGTAGTCACCAGTAGGAGAAAACTTGTATACATCATTTGTGATTACTTATGTAATTACTTCAGTCGAACACAGCTTTACAATTTGTCACTGTTTTTACTCAGAGTTACCTGCGGGTGGTGCTGCAGGACTTGAGCAATGGCTGCACAGCCAAGACTCTGCAGGTGGGTCCTTTTGCCACTGTGGAGGAGGTGTGCTGTCTCTGTGCCCTGAAGTTCAAAGTGGCTGACTCTGAGAGCTATGGCCTGTTCCTGCAGACGGAAGGCAGCAGCCAGCAGCTGGCAGCAGACACATACCCTCAGAAGATAAAGGCTGAGCTGCACAGCCGTCCTCAATCTGCTCCCTTTTACTTTGTTTTTCGTCGTGTGGACAGCGGCAGCACTATAACCAGCATCAACGACCTTTCTGTGACCCTTGACCCCCAGGGTAACCCAAACAATGCATCCGAACATCCTTGAGTTAACTTGGGCTTCAGTGTGCTACCCAGCATCTAGCTGTAGCACAGTAGAGACACACACACACCCTCTACAGGATGCCAATCCCACCAAACAACAAGAGGCCAGTGAAGTAACTGAATGTGTGACTGAATGTACATACACACACACTTGAAGTGCACACAGTTTATTTGGCATTAGCCACATTGTCACAGTTGCTGGTAAGCTGTCAATGAGATTTTTAGATGATTTTTTTCTGTCAATTTGAGGACCCTTGTGAGAAAACGGGTATGCATATTTTATTTAAAAGCAAAGCAACATAACAGCACATGACTTGCAAAACAACATAAATTTGACCACCTGACCAAGCAGGTCATAGAAAATAATCCAGAGTGACACGTCCTTTTTCCGCCACAACATTCAGTGCATTAGCTAGCAGCAGATAGTGACTATTTACTGCATCATAAAGACATGGACGAGCAAACCTACTGGGAAGAAAACTTGACAGGCTTTCAGTCCTGAGTTGATAGTGTGAGCCAGTCCATCTTATCCGTCACCAGTGCCTGACCTCACTTTACCCTAAAAAATAATTATAGAACATACCCAATGCCTTACTAGATGAGTTGAAGCCTGTGTAAACCTGTTGAACAGGTTTGATCGGTAGCTACTTAAAACGCTGAGTTTCAATGATTCCTATCAACAGATTCAGTCTATGGTTTACATACTCTTTGCTTCAGCTATAACCAGGATTTAAGATCAAGCTATAATATACTGGAGTTATTTCTGTGAAATAACTGACATGTTATGTTATTCTAGCTCATGCTCATTTTTGTTTATAGCCCAGTTTTGTCTCAAGTGGATCAAATCAACAAAATCCCTACATTTTTTTAAAGGAGGTATGTGCAATTTAACAATACTGTGCCTCATATATGATCACTGATACTTTTTGAATGCAACGTGCAGAAAAAGAGACTATGGTTCAGGGCAATGAACAACTAACGTTTGTGCTTAATATTTTAATTCTCTCTATTTGTCCATCTCTGTAATTTTTTAATTAGTGCAGCATCATCTAAAAAACCAGGTTCATTGATTTGAATGGCCAAATGTGACACATTTGACAGGAAAAGTTCCTGCAGTGAAAGGGGCCGACAGGCTTTAGATTCTTATTCCATACACATTACGAGGCATTTTCCTTATAGCATATACATGGACTACGAACTCGAAACTGTATTGTGAATGATGAGCAAGGGTAACAAGCCTGTACAATATGTTTATGCCATTCTGATCAATGGTTTACCATCTGATGAAATACCTTTTTCGTACTTTAAGTTTGGTGATTGTGATTAGAAAAATTCTTCCATGACTTTGTTGAGCATTGTTTCAACAATCCACCAAAGTTTTTACTTCTTCGACTCCAGAGGGGTATTCCTGAAAGGAGGTTTAACAAACTGAGTCTATCCACAAACTCTTGGTCAACATACCCCATGACGGGAAACTCTGAGTGTCTGATTCTATTACAGCTGGTATGAAGTGGGTCAATCAACTCTGAGTATGTAAACCTTGGGTTACTTGCGTGCATGAGCGCAATAAAAAGCAATCATTAATGGAGAAAAGATGACATGAGCTACCAAGGCAACCAGCCAGAAGAGAGCGATTTATTCACCTCGATTGGTGTAATAAGAAAGTGTTCGTAGGGGAAAATTAGTCTATTGTAAAGGGGCGTTGACACAAAATGCCACTTTAGCGACTTCTTAATGCCATTTGAATTTTAATTTTAAGACCATCTTCACAGTTAGGGTCACTTTTTTCCAGTGTCTAGTGCAGACGTGCAACTGGCGGCCCCCCAAAGTAAACACAAAAATACGCAAAATGACAGTAAAATACACACACACAAAAAAAAGACTAAAATAATAAAAATCACTCCAAAAACACATAATATGACAACAAAAATAGCCAGAAATCTATAAAACAACAAAAATACAAAAAATTAAAAACTATTAAGAAAAGCCATTAAGAAAAATCTTACTTAAAAAAAAAATACACGAATGTTACCATTTATTTTGAAATGTGAGACTAATTACAATTAGAAATTCATACTTATGTGTTCAAATTTAAGATTTTATTGACAGTAACAGCCTTATTCTTAGATTCATTCATTTAATGCCTTTTAAGACTTTTTAGCAATCTTTTTAGGAACCCTGAAGATTACATATGTGTTTTCAACTGCTATTTTTGAAAAACTAAACTTGGTTGAATTCTAAAAAAACAAAAAAGTGGGTCATGATTTAATGACCGTGGCAAAATGTGGGTCCCAAGGTGAGACAAGTTGAGAACCCCTGTTCTAGTGCACTAGAAAGAAAACTACCGTCTGCAAAAAACGTAAAGCAGCACAGCATTTTTAACGATGTGAGCACATGTCTGCAGTGTGTGATGTTACAAATGTGTGGTCAGAAGAGTGTCAAGGTAAATTAATGTGTTCCTTGAGGAGCAGTGTTCAGGTGGGCGGAGCCAGGTTGAAACCCAGGGTTTCTTAGACAAAACCTGCCAGCGGGCAGGTTCAGCACATGGAGAGTTACCATGATGACATACTCAGAGTAGAACTTACCTCACTTTCAAGAATCGGATACTCAGTTTCCCTCATTTGAGCGAGAACGTACTCAGAGTTGGAACATAACCTGCTTTCTGGAATACCCCTCTGGTGCTGTAACATGCTTACATACAAGTTTGTGGATTGTGCTTGTTAAAACAGTGACTCTTTGCACATTCATGACTTTTTTTTTGAGACATCTGGTAGATGGATGATGAAATTACAGATGTGGACATTCAGACGCTGGCAGTGTTCCTGCAGGAATCATAAATCTGCATGGTCACAAATTTGGAAGTAAGGGCTCGTAACCTGGAAACAGTATGGTGGTTTACCATCCACACCATTTTGGTGAGAGGAAGGGAATGTTTTACTGAAGGAGAATGTTCCTGTTTGATGATCAGTAAGAAGCATGAAATGTCAGATGTGAGGTGATGGATGGTTATGGATAATGAGAAACACAGTATCTCAGAAATATAGAATATTACATAAGATCAATAAAGGATATTGTCAACAGAAATGGTTGTATGTTAGATTCTCAACAGTATGTTTGTACTCCATATCTCCATTCTATCCCTTGTTAGCATCTATTCTGGCATAACTCAAATTCTAACTATGTCAGGTCCAGTGTTGGGTAAGTTACTTTGAAAAAGTAATTAGTTACAAACTACTAGTCAAAATAGTAACTACTTGCATTACTTAATTACTGCCTCAAGAAAGTTACTTTTAGATTACGTGTCACACATTTTTTTTTTTAAATGTGTATTTTTAATGTTTAAATAAAGGTCAACTACAATTAAGCTGTTCAAAACTGTCTCAAATGACAGAACATTAACTTGAAAGTAAATGATTGATGATCAGTCAGGACAATTCAATTAAGGCAATTTAGTCTTCAAGACGACTTGCTGCTTAAAATACTACTCTGTAAATAACTCCTGAATTTCTTTTGAACAAAAAAGTGCAAAAGTAAAAGAATAACTGTTACAACCTTAGGAAATACATTCAATACAAATCAAATCTGTAAAATAATTTTCATGGCAAAAGGAGGGGGGGGGGAGTTTGTTTTTCAGGAAGTCAGACATCTAGTCCGGGAGCCAAACCCCTAAATTTCAGTGGTCATGGTTTCGTCGAATAAAGTTCTTTTTGTCACTTTTTTCTGGTAGTCTAGGGTAGTGGTTTGTGTACCCCTTGAGCCTTTTTGTCATACCATGAGTACCCCCTCACTCATATGTGTTCATGATTCTCCAAAAGTAGAAAATAACAACTGAATATTCAACGCAAGTCATTTTATTTCATCTTCTTAAATTGAACAATTAATATTCAGGCAAAATCTTCTTATTTAACTCAAACATAAAATGATGTTGCCTTCAAGGCCATAAAAATGATAAATATAAGAAATACTATTATAGTAAATGTTATTAATACTAATATATTATGATTATATTGTTATTAAAAAAAATTATAAAGTTGAATTTAGAAAAAATAAGAATAAATAAAAATAAGTAATATAAATAAATAAATACAAAACAAATAATTAACGTGTTATATATAACTTTTTATGACATTTACCACAAAAGGAGCTTCTTTGAATACAGTATATCCCCTTTAAACAGGCATTTACACTTTAAAAACAAGTTATTGCGCACACGTACCATTTTATTGACGGACCTGTGAAATGAGAATATTATTTATTGTCTTGGAAATAAATTCTTAATTTTTCCACGTACCCCCTGCAATGTGCTCACGTACCGCTAGGGGTACGCGTACCCCTGGTTGGGAAACACTGGTCTAGGGCATGCTTAACATGCATAAGGGGGGTGACAATAGATATCTGGTGGGCAACTTATATTAACCCCTTTCTTATCAGTATGCTGAACAAACTTGAAATATGCTTATATTCTGCAATAACTGACGTTGAAGAGATTGTCAGAATCATTTTAGGAGTACAGTATAATATTGCATTTAAGACCAGTTTCAATTGTGTTTTAATAGGATTAGGCAAGGATTCACAATTAGTATGTGCTGCCATCTTTTCAAATCTAGTGCCAGAATCTGTGAATGATAAAAATGCCATCGTGATTGGAGGGGCAATGTTAAAAGACTGAAACCAGACTGTGTATGCATGTATCAAACCAAACATTCAAAGCTCGGAAAGATTCCAGCAAATCTGTGAAAATTGGCAAATCCAAGGTTTCTGACCTGAACGCCATCTATTCAAGGGTCATTGCATTATTAGCCAGTAACAGAGATGTTGATGTGAAGGAGGTGTTTGCCTATGAGGATACGTGAATGGGTTAAGAAGAACAGGAAGGGTCATTCATCTTCCCCAGACTTGCATGCTGTTCCAACAACAAGGGAAGCTTTGATTGAAAATGTGAAGAGGGCCATTTTCATACAGTTCTATAGCGAAATCCTGACTCACCACCACTAAAGACAGAAGACTTTGGATGGGAAAGGGACACAATAAACAAATCCTTCTGCCCAACTGCTCTTCCAGAGAACTCTAAACCTGCTCCAGATTTCATATGCTTCAGTGTAGGATGCTCCAAGACCACAGTAACCTGAACTAGCCATTGCAATATTGTTAAACTCTTAAAGACCATGTAAAGCAATTTCAGCCATTTTCTTCTAAACACATTAAAAAGGTCATAAATGCATTGCTTAAAACGGGTAAAAAAAAAAAAAAAAAAGCCATTCAACCATTTAGAATGAAATTGTGGAACTAGGCTTCACAAACTGTATTTCAAATTTCTGTGCTCAGGATTTAATGGGCGGGTCAAAAAGCATAGCCGCGTTACATAACGAAGCCATCATTAGCATGAACCCAACCCTGCTGCTTAAGCACACCAAACTTTCACAGCCTCCAGGGGTCGCAAATTGGGCCCTAGCTGAAAACAGACCTCATATTTGGACTCGGGGACAATAAAACTCATCAGCTGGTGCCACATTCCAAGTTCCAAGTTTGGAGGCAGGGCAAGAGAGCAGTGGAGAGGGAGAGAGGGATCTGAGAGTCGTGGACTGCACCTTTAATTCCTAATGCAAATTTAATTATGAATTCAACTTAAATCTGAATTAGGTGGCTGATTTATTCTGATTTTAATTCCAAATTAAATGACATGGGGATGACGCGCTGGTAACTACATCGTCCACGATAGCCACCTGGACTCCAACCAAGACTATTTATTTAATAAGAGCCTTAAAAAGACATGGATGTAATGAAAAGAGTGGATGGACGGAGGCATAAACATGGTGACATTCACACAGACACACGGACTTATTACACACGCGGACGTCGATAAACGAAAACAGGCTTCATCGGGGCATGAAGCAACAGACGCAACTTCACTAATGATGCGCGGATGATTATAAAGTTTATTTTTAACTCAATGTCCTGTATAGTGGAGGTAAAACAGCTGCTGCATTAACTGCTGGCTTTGATTGACCAAAATATGAATGCTTGCCTCCTTTGCTCTGCTGCTCTATCTCTCTTCTACTGCGCGTAGGAAAGCAAAACCATGTGTTATTGTCGAGCTGCTGCTTCAAAACTACAATTAAAAAATTAATAATAATCTGTTCTCATGTGGTCTTCTATGTTGTAGCCGAAAAGAAAAAGTTTGTTGTGTGTTTTATCCCGAAAGACATGAATCAGATCCCTTCCCAACCCCCAGACCTAAAACGGTTATGAATAAAGCTGAATAAACCAGCTTTCCATGTAAACCTCAATTCGGGAATTACTATTTCATATAAAGACGAAGCAGAACATTTTAATTCCGAGTAATTTAATTCAGAATAACTAGTTCTGAATTAAGGCTTGTCTTCCACAAGCCTCCAGGTACGCTTTCACTCTCTTGCACCAAATCTAGCAAAATAGGCAAATCATTTCCAAGAATTACATCAGAAGGTAGTTTGGAGCTAAAGCCACTTCCATTAAAAAAGTCTGACCAGGGGCCTCATTTACAAAAGTGTGCCTAGGTAAGCACACTTCAGCTGGCGTATGCTAAAAACCAGGAAGTGCGTACAAATCTTTTTTTTTACGATTTCTAAACGAGGGCGCACGTACGTCCCACGCCTGTTTCCGAACTCGAAGGTTGGCGCACATGAAGAAACACCTTGCTCCACCCATTTGGTGCTACAGGTGTTGCAGCCAATTGATCGGCAGTTTTGCGCAATGATCATGTAATTTTGATTACAATTATTATTAATATAAAACTGTATTTGTAGGCGCGTGGATGTCACTCACTTCCCTCGGTTGTCAGTATAATTTTTTCCTCTTCTGTTTTTGCAAATGTATCCTTCAGATAATATGTGTTGTGAAATGTTCAATGTGTTTAATTATTTCACAGAGCTGTCTTGAATTTCATTCTTCTCCTGTTGGCGTCGGAGTTTCCCGTTTCTCATATGATTTTGTGCGGGAAAAATAAATAAATCTGCAAACTTTGCTTATATGTGACGTACGCTTTCTTTTGTACGTACACAGCGTTTATAAATGAGGCCCAGGGGAGAGTTCTGTAATTACATATCACCTACATGCAAGTCACTTAGTCATTCACAGAGCAAAAGTGTAACAATTTTCAGAGACTTTAAAACTACTTAAAAATCTTACCACAGCACAAAAGGTTTGGAGATTGTAAGCAAATAACTTTATTAATGCTTAGGGAACAAAGTGATTCCTACACATTAGATTGTAAACATCTTAAACACAAAGTAAACTGTCTGAAAGAAAAGTTTCTTGTATAGGTAGAGGAACTTTAGGAGAAGTAGAGAAACACATTTACAGCAAACGTTTACCCTGTTTTTTTAAAACCTGTGCCAGCAATGGCATTCAGTCATCAAACTGCCCCCAGTCCTTTAGGCTCTTATCCAAAAATACTTGAAGACTTATTATTGAAACATCTCCATGCAAATAACAAAGTACATCAGTGTTAGAAGTATTGAATACATCAGAACAAGAGTATAGGAGGAGCCTATAATCTATGAAAATATCTTCAACAGATATACAGCTTCAGACAAAAATATAAATACATTTAGTCCTATTTATGTACATATATATACACAAACAATGTATCACAATTTCTTAGAAATCTCCTGTAAAGAGGCCTCATTCTGATGTGTGAAAATGTAGGTGAGGGTCTCAGAAAGAGGCTTGTAGTGGGTCACATAATAAAGTCTAATGGTAAAGTGCATAAAAAAAAGACCCAATAAAGATAACAAAAACATACTTATTTGGTTACAAGAAGTTCACATGAGAAAAAAAGGTCCCCCCTGTAAAAACAACAGACTATTGCACTAGTCCAGCCGCATGGGCCATGATGGGCTCTAATAATGCTGTTTAACAATTGTTTAAATGTTGTTTTAGTTGGTAAAAATAAGTTAAGTTAATTTCAAGGCCTATTATATTTCAAACTATTTGTTTATTATAATCAGCTCTTTTTAAACAAGTATTTTTTTTAACTGTGCGTTGTGCCTTAGAGTTGATTAACTATTTCCTTGTGGAACATTATCTACATTTTGTTAGCTTGTACCTTCTGTTAGCTAAAGTTTTTTTTTTGCCCCACCAGTAGGGCTCCTTATCTCCCAATAGTTAGTTCAGAAGTGTCAAAGGATGTAAAGGAAAATGTTGAATAATTCCAGCTGCTTTTCCTGAGCCCATCAAACACAACAAGAGCTGCACGACTGAGAAACTTCACGGATAGTTCTGGATAGAGGATGATTAAGTGATTAAAGGGTTTAACAAGGACATTTAAATTGATTGAAATGAAAAAAAAAAAAAATCTCACGTTAAAAAAAATCTTTGTGGGTTGTGTACGGTAGTTGTGAGCTGCCTATTCACAGTTTTTTTTTATTAAATAGACAAAAACAACATGTGGCAGTATTTAGTTTTGCGGGGGGCCCAGTTACTGTTTAATAAGCACAATCATGTGCTTTGACCATTATAAAGTTAAGAACAAATATTTGTGAGAGTAAAAGGAAAACAGAACTTCAATATAAGCTAGGTCAACAGTGAGGCCAGAGTAGACCTTCTCATAAGTACCAAAGAAGTAAGACATTGGAATAGTGCAGCAGCAGTACTACCCTGATAACCAGAAAAATGACAAATGTCGAGCTTACAAGAAATAATAATCAGCTCTGACCACTTGATGCATCAAGGTTTGAAGTTCATGAAGAGCAAACCCATTTTGTACAGCACAAGTTACGATCAGAGCTGTCAAGCCATAAAGAAATCTCTGTGCACCAATATTGCAAAACATCATATTTCCCTTATGTGACTTATTTTTAACAATTAATTTTGGATCAATAAAAATACATATTTACATGAGTCAGCTAACACTTAATGCATTACAAAATATTCAAACCCTGTTTTTCTCTGAAATAAATATAATAAATAACAATCATACAAACTTTTTGCACATTTAATATAAACAATTCCTTATCATTTTCTTTAAGTTTGAGAAAAATTCATTATATTAGTTTATTCGTTTAACCAGGAGAAAGTACAGACTCTTTGGTTAAAACAGAGCTTTTAAAGGTGCAGTCTGCAACTCTTATAAAAGTGACTTTTTGTCATATTTACTAAAGCTGTCACTATGTAAGGACAGCTTTACATAAAACTAGTTGTTTGTGTGGAAAAAAAACAGGCTCATTGAGTCCCCCCGGCTGCTCCTGCAGCCTTTGGCAGATTGCCAGAATGCACCGTGACCAAGCAAAAAGAACCAATCATATCCAGGATTGTGTTTGATGGGCTGTCTGACAGCTGTTGCTCACAGGCCCTGCCCCTTTCTGGAGCATCGTCTTTTTTACAGTGTATGGTCTGGAGGAGTAGAAGATGGAATTGGTGACTTTTCTGCTTGAAAGGTAATTACTGCTGCTTGATTTACATTATGCTTGATTTATAATTGTTACACTAGAACTGTGTAGTGCATGTGCTGTTTGTGTGTGCGCGCAGCAGCCTCCATGTGGGCTGCTGTAAGTGACACTGTTGCTGCTGCTCGAATCTGGTGTGTGCACATAGAGAGAGAGAAGCTCTGCAGTAATATGCTTTTAATAGAGCATGTTATATTACTGTGATATTGCTGTTGGGCAAACATTACCTTGTTAGCTCCTCTAAGGGAGGAACTTTGGAAAGTTTGGAGGCAGGGCAAGAGAGCAGCAGGGAGGAAGGGGGAGGTGAGGGTTCTGAGAGTTGCGGACGACACCTTTAAGCGCCATTCTGAAATATTGGAGGTTTAAAATACAGGAAAAAAACAACACACTGCACCCAATATAAATGTTAAAGTAATGATTAACCACAAATCTACATTTTAGGCATTACATAATACAAAGAGTACATGTATACAAATATTTTTAAACCCTGTTTTTGATATTAAGCGCTGCAGTCATTACTGCTGAAGGTGGAACTAGCAGAGGAGGGAAAGCTGTGTATCTGTGTATGACTGTAAAAACAAGAACAAAAACAAAACTGCTTCTGAACCTGACTTCCATCCAACCCTGCTTCATTCCACAAGGATCTTCTCCTTATAGTCAGCATTGCACAATGGATCTCCACAGAATAACTTCTAATTGTTTTGTTTCATATGTCAATGAAAAGCTTTAAATCACCATTAGAGGAAACTGCGCCCATGTATTTATTTAGCTGGGCACTCGGGCATCTCATAACTATTAGTGAATCTGATTCATCTAACATCAATAAATATTAAATACCATCTGATTAATATTTACAGACATGGATTATCTACAAAAGGGTGACAAAATACTCTCGGAAAAACTAGGAAATACAAAGCTACAGCAGTTGTACAGTTATAAAAGGTAAGTGGGTACTGCCCTGCTTCATGTACAACAGTATGAGGGTCTTCAGAGGTTTTCATGTTCACTGCACAAATTAATCCATGTGTTAGATCTGATGTACATCACTATCTAATGTAGTCACACAAAGTTATGCCTCAAACAAACCTCAATTAAATTCATTATGATCAAATATGAAAGTGGGAGGAGTCTAAATATAATACAATGTGCTCATGAGCAACACGTTCTGTTTTATGCCATGCTTTATTACATGGTTCTATGTATCTAAACATTAGTGGTGGCATCACAGCCCCAAACTACAGGCTCCCCCATTAATCGTTACTTTTCAATTCACCACTTAACTAGTAGATCTAACAGACCTTCTCTTCCTGTCAGGAAAGGTTAGCAGCTAAGAAAAACATTTAAAACACAGAGATCAAAAATACAAAGTCATTCTCTCAGAGATATGTGTGTTCATTGTGTGTGTGTGTGTGTATTGTCCTCAGTGCATTCCTGCCCAAAGGCTTGGAAAAAGTCCAGCAATCCCATCTTTTCCGCTGGAATCAGGTTCACATCCTGCTTTGTAAACTCCACATCATCCTTGCAACCCGCAGAGTGAGAAAAAGCTAAAAATAAATCATTACAACGTCTCCTCTCTAAAAAGAGATGACAGGAGGAAACAATGTTCACAACGCAAATGTCAGACAGGTTGCAATGACCTCCCTTAGATGAGCCTGTGCGTTCCTGCATCCAGGTTCTCCTTTCATTGTGTCAATGTGTGTGTGTGTTTGTCTGTGTGTGCAATATTCTCCCCTTAGTCATCACGACATGTTGGCAGGTTGACAAAAGTGAAGATGTTGTACTCAATCAGGCAAGAGAAACAAAGGAAAACCGAGTAGAGGAGGAGACACCCCAGACCCAAACGCCGGTCAAGTGTCCACTTATTGAGGTGAACTCCCAGGACCTGGACAATGGAGAGACAGAAACAGTCAGTCAGTCATTAAGAAAGTTGGACAGACGAACAGAGAGACAGACAACCGATGTGCAACAGAGAGACCAGCAGACATGTTGATGGCAACACTCACCGTCAGAAACACTGATGCCAGCAGCAGCCCCACAGAGAAGATCAGTCCTTTGCTGTTGAGTTTGATCTGCGGGACAACATGTGAGATGTGACAGTAAGGATAAAATAATAGAATAGAATGAAAAAATGTATAATTTTGTACAATTAGGTACGGAATGTAGGCTGGAATTAATGAAAGCAGTAAATTAAGAAATGGAAAGTAAAGTAGTGAATAGTGAAGTTACTTTTCAATTGCAGTAACTAGTAAAGTAATGACGTGTATGGAGCGGTTTGGGATTGGGCCTCTGACTCTCTCTCTACCTCCATTGTTGTAGTTCTTCTTCTGGTAGACTAGATGCAGCAGAGGAATGTTGTTGCCCCTACAGGTTAGCAAAGAAAGTGTGTGTGGACCACAGTCTATGGTGTTCAATAAATAAATAAATAAAAATGGTATCATTTCATCTTCTCCTGTTGTTGAACTCAAGTGTATCTACCCCAGGGCAGCTGCTGGAGTTGTTTTCTTTCATAGAATGCTCCAATTGGTGAGAATAGGGAATCTGTTGTGTTTTGTGTCAACCATAAAATCTGCAGTGATATAAAATCTTCAGGGTTCTAATTTTCTCTAACAAGTTTCAAAACAAAAGTGATATTCCCTTGTAGAGACAGTGTCAGGGCAAAATTGTTAGTTATGTTTATTAACATATTTACTCATAGACCTTATTA
The DNA here is from genome assembly GCF_900634775.1 of Gouania willdenowi. NCBI lineage: Eukaryota > Metazoa > Chordata > Actinopteri > Blenniiformes > Gobiesocidae > Gouania > Gouania willdenowi. The sequence continues at coordinate 28,662,427 of NC_041058.1, forward strand.
TTCAGTTTTCCAGACCAATGTATGTTAATTGTCCATTTGATAAAATATCAGCAAATAGTGGCAAGTTCCTTTATTTCTTTTTTCAGTCCAATTAGAGAATGTGAGCCAATAACTTGATCAAATAACTTCCCATATTTATCCTTTGATCCTAGTCAACCAGCACCGTTTTGTGCCAAGTTAACCAAAACAGAATTGACTTTTTGACAGTATTCTTCACATTTACCATATACAATAGGTGGAACAAGATAAGTTTACACATAGGCTGCAATAATGTTGTTTTCCGACTCAAAATGGAACATTGTTTTTCATCATACTTTGAGGAACTAAACCCCAAACCCACTATTTTTCTGCTGAATACATACTGTATGTATTTGGCTATTAATTAGTGCTGTTGATTGATCATGTAGTCCAACTTTTAACATTTTACTAAAAGTATTTTAATTTTGTCTTTAGTTGTAAAATGTGAGAGTGACTTCCCTCTAAGGGGCAAACAGCGTATATAGCGCACATATTTTTAGGTTGACATTTATTATTTATTATATCATGATTTTATTTGGTGTCAATGTAATTTATCATTAATAACCTCTGTAAGAAATAACAATTCATTATTCTAATATTTTCTTATAGCTATAGGGAGTAGAGTTGTCACGATACCAAAATGAGTAACCACGATACTATACCAGACAAAGTATCACAGTTCCAGGTAATATCGCAATACTGAAGCCTTTTTTTTATTATTTATTATTGTCCCTGCTTCTCCCTCCTTAGCTAATGGTAGCATCAGTGGCTAATCTCACATCTAAAGGTGCGCTGCTGCCACCTTCAGGGCACCAGTTGGTCACTACAACACATTACAGCTTAGATATTGATGAGGGACCTCCACCAGGGTGTATTCTAGAGTTGTCACGATACCAAAATGAGTAACCACAATACTATACCAGACAAAGTATCATGGTTCCAGGTAATATCGAGATAATGAAGCCTTTTTTTAATTAATATTTTTATGAACTGCAATGTATTTGTATAAGTTAGAAATACTTATTAATTACTTATAGTGTTATTCGGTGCATGATAAGAGTACATGAACAAAATAACATAAGCAATAAAAAAAAACTAATAAATGAAGTTAGAATTTACATGGTTGAAATGAAAAAAAGATCATTCAGTTTCCTATGCGCATCAATTTGTTTAACTAATATAAATAATCAACTTAGGATAACACATTTACTGTCTTATATATATATATATATATATTTGTATGCATTTTCTGGGTGACGTCACTGGTGTTTTACGAGATTAAATGTGATCCATATTTTGTATGTATATAATTTGTAAATATTGTTTGACCATTGTAAATATCTCTGTGGAAAAAAACAAAAAGTGTTCCCTGCACAGTGGATCTCCTATTGCTTTACTGTCTCTGCCTCGTTTAAAGAAAAAATAGTTCCAAATAGGACTTTTGGAGTTTGTTTTTTTTAGCAAAATTAGTGATGTCACCGACGCCGCCGCCGCAGTAGACTCGCCGCTCGGGCCCGGTTCTTCTGCCATGTGTTGTCTCGTGTTTGTGACTGTTAGCCGTGCACGCGAGACAGAACTTTAGCTTGTTGTTTGTTTTGAAGCGAGTTTCTGTCTTCAGTTCCTTCATGCCACGAACAGCCAATCAGCTAACAGACGGGCGGACCCAGTAACAGGCAAACAGCCAATCATTCAGCAGCTGTGGAGTTCGGTTGCCATATTGGTTTGTTTTCAAGTGTATAGCGTGCAGTGAGCTTAGACTGTGTAGTGAGAAGCCGGGAGGAGAGTAGTGGCAACCGCTATGTAGCGGAAACTGGCACCGGTAGTATCGTAATCCATGGTAGTACCGTAGTATAGTAGGAACCGTTACAATTTGGCACCGCGGGGTACCATGGGTAACTATAATAGGGAGCCATTGCAAAATAGTTCAAAGAGCCACAGGTTGCAGACCCCTGTTCTAGGGGTACCAGTTTGGGAACCACTAGAATATACAGAAATCTCTACAAACATTTTTAACCTAGGGAATATATATAATATAAAATAAAATATTAATGTATTTATTTATTGTTAACCTATCAGTATGATTTTTGCTAAAAGGCCATACCTAATACTGTATGTTTATTTATATTGCCTAATACAACTGTAATAATAAATTGGTCCAAATAATCTGTCTCAACCAATAGCAAAATTCAGTTGAAATAGCCGGCGGTCAACCCTTAGAGGGAAGTCACATTTTACAACTAAATACACAAAAATAAAATGCTTTTAGTAAAATGTCAAAAGTTGGACTAGGATAAATACCTACTACTTAATACCCAAAATGCATATGTATTCAGCAAAAAAGTGGGTTTGGGGGTGAGTTACTTTTTAAGGTTGTTGCTGGTATATTTCTTAACAATGTCAAATGAGGCTACATATACTGCAACACGCAGAGATCCTGAGATAAAGGGAAAAAAACAATTCAAATATCCTAATTAGTCACCACAAAATAAGCCATTGAAATTATAGTAATTTAAAGGAATATGAAACAGCTGCTACACAAACCATGAAAAGGAAAATGCAGAAAAAGATGTGGGAGAGTTCATTATATATGTTGCTTAATAGTTGATATATATTGACAAAGAGTTCTGGGAGACTCAATCATCAGCCGTGACATTACAGTGACTTACATCAGAGCCATAGTTGATTGCCAGAGTCTTCAGAGCCCAGGGGAGACCCAACCCTACTAAGATGTCAAACACATTACTGCCAATGGAGTTGGACACAGCCATGTCTCCCATTCCTGAACACACAAAGGCAGTAGCACTGAAAAGTGTAAACACCTTTACGTAATGAGAGAAAAGAGTATACTGTGAGTAAGAGTTGTCTGTCTCTCTGACATCACTGAGGCACCTCTCCTCCACACAGACAAACATATAGCCAATCAAATATTTAATGATGGTATAAAAACAAACACAAATAAGTAGCTGTCATTTCTTTCATTGTCGCTTCACTGATTTTACAGTTTAAAAATGACCCAGTGTGTTTCTGTGTGTTCCATTACCTTGTCTAGCCACTATGAGGCTGGCCATGCAGTCAGGAACACTGGTGCCAGCTGCCAGAAAGGTGATGCCCATGATGACATCTGGGATGCCAAGGGTAAAACCAATCACTGTCACCTGACATACACAAAGAGACATTGTCAGCACCTCTTCTTTGTGCGCAACCAAAGCAGGGCCTGGCTTCTTCCATACTGAATGATGTATGAATGATGTGAAAAGATAACCAAGTCTTTGGCAGTTCTACAGTCAGTGGGGGTTCAAAACACCACTTCTGAGGGACTTCAGTGTACTTTTAAAATAGCTGGCTGTATTTACACTCTTTTGGGATACATTTTCAATAAAGTTATATTTTCCCTCTTTAATAATTTGCTATAAATGAGCCTGGCTTAGTATGTATATGTTTTTTAGCTAATCAACTAATTCTCCCATGCATGACTCAATATGGAGTTCAATAAAGATTACATTCTATAGACACTACAATCTTGTGTTTTGAAGATCCACCATGTTTTCTACACATACCATCCAGACCATGATGTAGGAGAAGGAAGCAATCCACATGGTTGAGGCTACAAAGGACAACATAAACCAGCTCTCCCAGGAAGGTGTGGAGCAGTTGGGGATGGTGAAGTACAGCAGCAGGCACAAAGGCCAGGCGATCAGCCACTTCAACTTGTTAATCAAACCTCCTGAAGACATACAGGTCAACACAGGGTCAGGACTCACAATAAACACACATGGAGGATATAGTGAGAAAGCTCTCCTCCTACCATTCAGTTTGTTAGCTGGGTTTCAACCCATAAAGTGTCATCACTTTTTATAACAAAAATAGGACAATTTGACATACTTTGACTAAAATGTGAAGAGTTTGGAAACAATGATTCAAAAACACTACTTCATACCCAAACACATGCCTATTTGTTTTCTGGTCTGGAGTGTTTGTCTGGTTTTAGGTCTTATGCTGTAGTATTCCTTAAAACAGCTTGAAGGCTGTCATCGGTGATGTGTGATCCGTGCTTGGTCTTATTTACATTCATTATTGACATGCTCTGACAAAAAGGAAAGTGGGCACGTTTGTCCTGTTTCAGGTCGGATTGTCTACAGGTAGGAAAATCCACCCAGTTTGGATCTGACAGTTTACGACACAGTTTCCCTTTTTGCATGAAAAAAGAAAATATTTTCCCAAGCTCAAAAAAAACATTACAGCGCTCCAGCTCAGCAACTTTACTTCTAAATGGGCATGTTCATGCTCCGTGCACAATTTCTGTAAAAATAGCTGGAACTGGCAGTGATTCAGGTCATGAGCCAGAATGAAGTTCACTTTTAAAAAACCATGCTCATTATATCATCCGGTTCCAAAACCTTTCCACATTGAGCTTCTTATTGGATAAAGCAACATGTTGTTAAAACAGTGTGCTAGTTAGTGTAATGCATTTTCTCCTTAATTAGTCCAACCATCCATTTCTCTCCACTTTGCCACGGGTAGTTTGTCCAACCAACTTTTTCCAGGGCCATATTTTTTACCTAATGACTTCACCATCAAAAATATCCTTCCCAGTTGTTGTCCCATGCATGGAAGCTACCTTCAAGAACTCCTCAGAAAAATCCTCAGAAACATCTGCATTGTATCCATGTTTTCTGTGCTTTCATCAACAGCTTATAAAAATGCCAGATAACTGTGTGTCTCTTTAACCAGCCGTGTCGTCAGATTTTAACGGACATTTTAAAAAGTCTATATCTGTTTGAGGCCCACCTGCTTACACACTTTAAGCCTGAACCACTTCGAAAAAAACGTCTTTGCAGCTCGGGCGATTTCTTCATCCAAAATAAAGCTGGCTTTCACTGCTGCATCATTTTTGGCTGTAGTTTTTGTAAACATTTCCTGCTGCGAATGCAGTTTGCCTTTGAATTATTTATCAACTAGTTTTTTTTATCTTGAAGGCTAAATTTACAATACTTGGCTCTGTGTTTGGTGTCAAAATGCCGAAGTATATTGCAGAGATGTGGACTCAAGTTACATGACTTTGACTTGACTTGGACTTTAGACACCACTTGACTTAGGCTACGTTTATACTGCAAGCCTTAATGGAGGGGAAGACGAGGAGAAAGAAAAAGAGAGCCAAATATTTTGTTTTGGCTTTTTCTGGTGCCGATTTGCTTTCCAAACCAGGACATAACCGATCCGACAAGTCCGACAGACATTAGGTATTTATATCTGTGCCCAACCCAACACCGACAATTAAAACCTAATTTTTCCTCAAACAAATCATATATTTACTTTTGTTTCAGTGGTAAGTCTGCTTTCATTAATAAACAACTGTTAGTGTCCACAGAACAGATCAGTGCACTGTGTAACCAGCGCACGTCAAACACACAGGTGCGTAGTACGCGCAAGAGACAGTGGATCTATTTACATAATCCACATATCAAATATGAGGATAATCTGTGTTCTTACTTAATTACTTCAATTTATAAACCGTGCATTAAATCCGCCTTGGTCATTCACACTGAGGTCGCATTCAAAAATATTCGATCTGTATCTGATTCAGGACCACATATGACATTGGTCCAAATCTGATTTGAAAAAATCAGAGATGGATCGAATTTCAGTGTTCACACTGCTTTTAAAAAATCCGATCTGACTTCCAAAAAATTAGACTTGAGCCTATTGACTCAAGAAGATTTGACTTCCGACTCTTCCATGACAAAAGATTACAAAGGTTTACAAGGAGACTTGGATGACCATATTTTTCTGAAAGTGCTGCAAGGGCTGTCCAATATGGTTTGAAATCATGCATAGAGGAAAGAGCCACTTTATTAGCACCTGCGTGTGGCAGACGGTCTAAGATGATGTGATATTTATACTGTTCAGGAAGATGTGTTTGATTTTCAAGGAGGTTATCAAGAGCCATTTTCAGGAGGGCAGACTCACTCTCTCTATCACTCTTCAACACAAATGTTTGAGGTTTTGGTATCCCAAATGCAGAGGCTATTCACTAGAGATGGTATCATGGCCAGTTTCTTTAATCGATTAGCTTAAGATCAATCAGGTTTTGAATTGATTAATCATGATTTGATTCTGATTCAGTATTGATTGACTAATCTTTTAAATTTTATCTTGGATATTCCTAAAATGGTTCCCAACTTAGACTCAAGTTGGGAACCATTAGACTTAAGTTGGGGCTGCTTAGCCAGCAGACCTTCCTCTGCATCCGTCACGTTTACACTAAATGCACTTTTGCATTGCACAGGCACAGTCATTGCTAAAGTCAGACTACAGTGCGAGACTACTGAAAATCGATTCCAGCACCTATCAATTCTACTCTACTTTTAACAGATCCATACTGAGATGTTATAAGTAAATTGCGGCTGCTGGGATGATGTAAATTGGACTGGAGGTGGATCAGGCATACAGTAGATACAGTCTGAACAGAAGCATGAACAGTAAGTGAAGGTGCAGCAGCATGGAGAAGGGAAGAATGTGATACACTGACAGAGACATATTGACTGGAAGGCTGTGTAGACACACTGGATGTGGACAGCATTGGAGCGTGAGCAGTAGCTATAAGGAGCCAAGTGTGAGACTGAATTGAGTCTATGAACAATGGAACTGTTGGAGTAGCGTTCCAGTTTGGAGCCTGGACGGGGCTAAATTTGGCTCCATTAGTTGAGGCATAGGCAAGCTTTGGGGAACCCTAGGAAGGTTTGGTTAAGGGAATGGAAGAGGCTGTAAAGCTGTGAGAGCTTGATTGTCGGCAGATGTAATTCTTGAGGGGGCAGGAGTGAATGTTCTGGATGGAGGCGGATCTTGAAAAGGAAGAGGTAGCCACATTTGGAGGTGAGAAAAGTAGAGTGGCAGCTCCATCAGGTTTGTCCGAGAGGTTTTGTTAAAGGAAACTAGACACAAGCTCGGCTGATTTAAGCTCAAGTTCCTTTTGGCAATTGTATCTTATATTTTCAACCTGTCTGACGATTCGCTCCCTTTCCTTGAGTGCCTCTTCCTGCTACTGCTGAGCAGCTTTGGCTTTCTTGTTGATTAGTTTGCATTTTTCATGCAGTTCCTCTTTGGTCCAATTTGTGAGAGGTAGGTAATGGGGACTTACGTGAAAGGCTAGGCTCTGATGAGAATGTATAGATGGCTTGGGTGATGTTTGAGACATTTGAGGGGTGACTTCATCTGCCATGTCAAGTCGGGATCTACCGGCACACTCAATGGAGGGAGCCTAGTGTTCACTGGGCTCAGGTTCAGGGGGCTCATCAGAAGCCTTGCATTTGGTTGGCAAGCGGCCATTTTAGGTCACTGTGTGACCCAGCTTCTGGTTCAAGGGACCAATTTGTTGGAGAGTTAAGGTTCAAACTGGAGCCACATATAGCCACATATACCATGCAGGAAAAAAGTTTGCATTCAGTTCTGGAATTTATTTTCTTTAAGTAAGTTTTTAGGACAGAACAGGATGAGTGCTGATCATAAGTGTCTATGCTTAATGAAGTAATTCAAAAGACATATGGCACACATCATCAGTTGCACGTAAGAAAAAGTCAGGACTGTATTTATAGGGGAGGTAATGATTGGCCGACCCAAGAAAGAAGAAAAAGACTGGTTGATGTGTGCAGTTGATCCACCCTGGGAGCAGAGGTGAAATTAAGTTTTTAACAATGTGCTTTGAGGTTTTGCAAGCCACACAAAATGTCACTGCGTGTCTGCATAGCCCACAGGATAGGAAAGGTGACCTTGATAACTCCCATTTGGAATTTCCTATAATTTCAAAGCCTAATTAATAATTATGGTATAAAGCTTTGTACAATCTTGACAACACAATCCTCACTCCATGCATCAAAAGGCAGCATTCAAAAACATTTGCAAGAGCTTTCTAGCAGACAACAATGAGCTAAGCTTAGGTAAAAACGTATAATGATGTATTTATGGCTATATTAACAGTGTTCATGTCCTAACTAGTTAAGCTTCTAAGGACACAGGTGCAGCCAAAATGTAGAAAAAACACGAGGACAGATATTTAAATAGTAGTTAGCTATTGACTGGTTTTTTACTTGCACAGCAGTACAAAATAAAATTATTGTTGCAAAAACAAATCATGAGTCGGGTAAAACTAATCTGCCTCATGACTATCTAATCCCACTCATCACATGACATAATACTCAGGGAGTAAACAGGACAGAAAAAGGCTTGTCTCATAGATACCTGGGCACTTGAATGGGACAAAGGGTCCCTCACCATCCTCTTCCTCTTCTTCTTCATCATTCTCATTGTTCTCATTATCTTCATTCTCTGTCTCATTTCCTGCCTCTCTGTCATCCCGGTGAATATTACAAATAGCCCGCTCTAACCTGGGCAGTCCATTTTCTACGCCCTGCCTGCCACCCCCTTTTGCTGGCCCGTCAGAGTCACCGTTGGTCAAAGTTCGTGTGTTGATTAGCCGCTGTCTCTGAAAGTGAAATAAACAGGCAATGGTTTAATACTAAAACAATAGCATAAAACAGCAATTCTATTTCTAGAAATCTCATAGTCTGAAAATAACATGAACTGAAAAATGAACTGAGATATATGAAATTCAAATAGTTTCCTTTGCATGTGGCTGCCTGACCTTCATGACATTCTAAGAGTGAAAATGGTATTTGTAAGACTGCTTGCAGTATTATTTATGTTCATGTTCTGATTTGCACACTAGTGCCACTAGGGGGTGCTAGGGGAGAAGGAAAAAAAAAGGAGAAGAAAAAGAACGTCTGTGATTGGTGGTTTTGAGATCTTTCTCATTAAAAGAGTTGTTTACCACAGACCCACGTCATGGCAGCGATGGGATGGTCAAACTGTTGGAGTATTGTCTGTTTGGATTCTGCTCAACTTTGTGAGTCTCAGATGCTAACGTTAGCCAATGGTGCTAGCCGCTAGCTTAGCTTATCTCAAGACACAGTGAGTCAGTTAGATGCCCGCCATCCTGTTTTTTTTGTTCTGTTAGCCACATGAAAGTTTAGAAGCCGTGTTTCGGTTGCCTTACTGCGTTTGAGGGCTACAGAAAACTACAAAGAGAAAAAGATAAAGCAAACATGTCTGATTAGGAGTCACTAGCTGATGGACAGCAACCGCCAGCTGGCACTCGCCGAAGCGAAGCTCTTGGAGCACTGCGGGGCATTCCATTGCTGAAGCCTTTTCTCAACGGCGACTATGAGTCTTTCCAACTGTGGGCTCGCTGCTATGAGGTAATCCAGGAAGCACGTTACAAAGACAGTGATCTCACTTTGACTACAGTGTTAGACTAACACCAGACTACCGCCAGAACTGTTCACTGTTTGGGATAATCTGCCCCGGGAAACCAAAGCTCTTATAATAAAGCACAGTAACATTTGCAGGCAGCTTTTGGCCAAAAGAATGTAATTGCATCATTTCAGACATTCCCAAATTAACGTCACCGAATGCCTAATGAAGCCATGAAAATTGATGCTGCCCCAACACAGGTGGAAGACAATATTACATCAGCGTCTTCCATTGTCCTTTCTCCTGTGATTCAGCCTTTTGCTGGGGTGAGGACTAAGTCAGGATGGGTGGGGACTAAGTGGGGACGTGTGGTGCATCGCCCAGCACACTACAGGACTGAAGGATGACCTGTGTTGTCAATGTTTTGTTTCTGATGCTTTGTGTGACATATGCAAGTATGACTACATGGTCTGTGAGATGTTTATTTGCATGTGAGTGAAGAATAACAAAGGAAAAAGACACAAAAACAAGACATAAATTGAGTTAAAAAAAAAAGAAAAAGCAAACAAAATTGTTTACTGTTGGTTCATGTGCTATTTTGTTATGTTGTTTGGGTGTTACTTATTATAATTGGTAAATTCAGTTTATTTTTAAATGAGGACACTTCTTTAAAGGGGGAATAAATATAAGAGTGAAAATGGTATTTTGAAGACCGTTTGCAGTTGTGTGAAGTTTGCAGTATTGTTTATGTTCATGTTCTGATTTGCACGCTAGTGCATTATTGTGTTACTGCTAATGGGTGCTAGGGGAGAAAAAAATAAAATAAAAGGGAGAAGAAGAAGAATGACTGCAGTCCATGGTTTTGCGATCTTTCCAATTAAAAGGGTTATGACCAGAACCAGTGAGTTTAGACTTAACTGTTTTACCACACACCCACGTGACTTACAATATGTTGAGGACTTCTGCCTAATGGAAAGAGCTCAGAGTCGAGCAGTTTTTTATTCATTGACCATGTAGTTTGGATGCCCTCTGGTGGCCTTACATTGGAAGGGTACAAAGCACTTTAGTGAGACATAGGTGAAAATCTACTAAAGCGTTTTGCCTGTGAAAAAGAGCGGTGGTGGAATAACGGTTAAGGAAGAGGGCTTGTAATTGGAGGGTCACTGGTTTGAATCCAACCTGGGCCTTCACTGTGGGATGTTGAGCAAGTCCCTTAACCCTAACTGCTCAAGTTGTACATTGATTTGGATAAAAGGGAATTGGGAGGGGAAAATCAAAATACATTAATGCAGCATATTGCTCAACATTGTCATCACGGCCTCAGATACAGTTATTTTTGCTTCTGCTCACTCATAGAAATTTGGGATTTTGCATTAAAATAAGTACTATGGGATGACTCACTTCTGTGATGAGCATTCGTGAAGCCATTGTAAGGCGAGTTCTGGGGGAGAAATGACTGGTGATCATGACCCTCATGCCAGCCTCGGAGAAGGACAGCTGATGAGGAAACGCTGACAGTATTTCATCCACCATCAGCACCGATGGCTTCCTGTAGTGGTTTGCTGTACAACACACAAGTGTATTGGTTATAATGGATATCAAACACATTTATATGGTATCTATTATTTGTTATTTCAACATAAAACATTTGTTAATGACAATAATCAGAAAATAAAATAATATTAGATAACTTTAGGATTGACTCACACTGAAAACACATCTTTTACATATAAAAGAAGAACGTTAAATGTAGACTTTTTAAACATGAAGCCCCCTACTAAAAACACAGTAGCATCTAAAATGTGTTTGAGCATAAGCTTGGTTTGAAAACAACAAATATTAACTCAACCAAATAGTGGAAAATAAAAAAAAAACATGTTCAAAGAGCGTTGAGTGAGACCAGTTGGGTGTAGTTTTTTTTTTAAACCACTATATTAAAAGTAGGTCAAGCCAAACAACCATGTGTTTTTATTTGATATAATTTAATAGAATTCAGGAAACACAAGGGGAAACCAGCCCCACAGAACATTAACATGGACTGTGTTCAGTAGATGTCCTTTTTCAAATTCCTTGGAACACATGTAGCCCGTCGTGAACTGCCAATACTCTGAGGAATTGGTATTGTTTGTGCTTAAATGTAAATAATGCATTGCATATTCCTTTTGAAATCATTTTAATCTATATTAATTTATTTCTGTTTCACTGTTTTCTTTCTGTTCCGCACTGGAAAGAGTAGCACTGACATTTCAGCGTCTCAAACATTTCACGGAGCAAAAACACATGGTATTTATTTATTTATAATAAAAATATACCAAATGAGTAAAGTAAAACACAAAAAAATGCACAAAAAGACAACTGAAAGAATAAAAAATGCACATGACTCCAAAAAATATACATTACAGAAAAATACAATGTGGGTACACGAAGGAGATCGATGTAGACACACACATACATACACACACACAGTATTTATAATAAAAATATACTATGCGTAAAATAAAACAAAACTAAACAATATTTATACAAAAAGTACACACAATTACAACAGAAATGCATAAAAATACACAAAATTAAATATTTATACAAAAAATACACAAAATGACAACAGAATCAGACTACAATGGCAACAAAAAACTATAATTATACTAAAACACAACAGAAAGATACACAAATACACATAATGATTCCAAAAAACATACATTACAGAAAAATACACCAAACAAAAAAAATATAAAAGTGAGTTCAAAAAACAACAAACATGTTATCATGTTCATGTCCCATAGAATTAAACCAGGGAAATCGCACACGATGTTTTATTTTGCACCCGCAAATAAACCCCTTTATAACACTACAGAGTACAGAGTATGTACACCTCTTTGTACATCCAACCTTCAAACACACACTCATTTGGCCATAATTAACTCTACTGAAGCTCCCACATGAATGCATACTTCCGACGGGCACTGTACTAGTATATATAATAAGTCAAGGTGCAGTCAGAAGGTTTGTTCTCTCTTAAGAAGAGGCAGAGGACACTCAAGCATAGGTCAATTTCATGCTGATGGATTAAACGTCCTCATTATTCAGGGCTGCGGTTCAGTAAGATGAACATGACCGACAGGAGAGGCAAAAACGGAGCCAGCGGTGGTCCTCAGTAAAAGCTCATTCACCCATCTTGCAAGTACAACCACCATAACCGGCACCGGTCCGTGGACCATTTGGTGAAGGGCTGTACACATTGCAGGAATTTTAATCCACCCGTTTGCATTAACTTTTGCGCTCCATGTGAAGCCTTTCATTTGGCACAAATATCATACAACTACAAGACATTGGTGCATTCATTTCTGCAGTGTATTTAGTTGTATATAGCTACCCACTGATGAAAATAACAATAATAATAATTTCTAATGTCTATAAATTCATAGACCTGCTCAAATTATAATTATATTAACAACCATCAGCACTTAACACAACCCTTGATCCACTAAGACTGGATATGCAACTTGGAAGTTTATAGTCGAAAAACAAAAAACATGTTGGCAATGACAACATTAGCCTAACCCTTTCCGACAAACAAGGTAATTTACCAGATACCAACAGTACCTTTCTTAAGCAGAACAGATGTAGCGTCGCAGCCATCATCCAGTTCAGTGTTACCGGCTGCACCGTTCCTCAACCTGGACAATTTTTTCTTCTGTCTCTCCAGAAATCGAACAATATGAGAGTTCATCCTGAGACAGAAAACAAGTAAACCATAGATTATTTTACATGTAAAAGTGATACAGCCAGGTGATCTATCTAGATAAATTTAAGTTTTTGCAAGATTTAATTTTGATCTCTTTTAAATACAAACACACCTTTGTATTCTTCCATTGTATTGAAATAGGCCTTTAAAGGTTGTGAGAGCCTTGCCTTAGATTTATTACACATATTCTTTAGTGAATTTTGTCATATCTTCTCATTGAGCCCATTAGGTAAATATATAATGCAGCATGTGCAATCAAATTGATAAAAATCCGATAAGGGGTGGTAACACAGAATTACACACAGTGGGGCGAATTCAAATATCTGAAACAAAGGGTGGTAAACCAGTTGCTTCCCTAAATCCTTTGGTTTCCTCATCTGCTGTGAGGAATTCACTAAGGGCTCTATTCTCCCATGTGCGTAAGTCCAAAAAGCCGCGCAGCGACACTGTTTTTGGCTGTGTGCTATTCTCCCCCTGTATTTAAGTCAGTTGCTGAGCGCCTTCATCCCAGTTAAGCACTGTAGGCTGAGCGTCCCTGAAATGTGGGTTTTCCATTCAAATCTGGCTTTACGCGCATACTCCGGTGTGCGTAAGTCCTTTTCCTCTAACCCTGGAATAAGTACAGCGCGCCCCGATAAGGTGAAACATTTTATTGCACTAGAAATATGGACTTAATTACATTTGAAGCCACACGGACTTGTGCATCGTGCAGCACCAGCTGTGATCATTCAGCTGCTAGATAAATAGATTATTTATTCATCCGGCAGTGGGGAAATGCGCGTGCGTGTGTGTGAGTGAGCAGCGGAGGAGAGATGTGTGTGCGTGCCTATGGTCAGAGTCCGACACGGCGACCGGGACTGGTAGCGAGCTTATGTTTATAGTGCAGCCAGATAATAAAGTGCAGCTCTACAACAACAAAATGGCCTGTTTTTCCTACACAGTTCCATCTTTAACAAGAGTGAGGTGTACGGGAGTGATCTTCGAAGGAGAAGCAGCCTCCGGGCATGGAGAGTGCTGATCTCCGCTGTGTCCCCCCAGCCACTGTGGGGAGACGAAACAGTAAATTTAATTTTTATTAAAATGTTATTCAATATTTATTTTCCAAAAATGTAATTAACCAATTTGTTAAGAATTTTTTTGTCTGTCAAATACATTTAAAATAAACTAAAACTAAAGAGAGAATGTTCTTTAATTGTTCAACCTGGTCATGGTTTTTGAAAATGTTGATGGCCTCGGTCTTGTCTTGGTCTGGGTTTGTCTTCATCTAGGTCTTGACATGGTCTCGACTCCCTAAAAACACTAGACATACTGTACATGGATATTCAAGCAAGAAGCTCAGATTATCCCTTGCCTTTTCCTGCCACTATCTTATCTTATCTTATCTTATCTTATCTACTATCATCACTAACACATGCTTATTCAGTGTTCCAAATTGACTTGGATGTAAAAGCTTGGTATACCCTGAACAAGACACAAGATCATCAGAAGCAGGTTATCACTGACACATTTTAAACAATTTTAATATTAACAGGGCTACATTGTTTTAACACAATCAAAAAACATGCACTGATGCTAAGAAAAAAGGTCTGCACAATTGCGTGTTAGCTCCCAATATCAGTTTTAATTTACACCAAAAACAGATGTCTGATGAAGGGCGGTCAGCCCGAAACATCACGGTTTTTTGGTGTAAATTAAAACTGAAATTGGGAGCTAACACGCAATTGTGCACACCTTTTTTCTTAGCTACATTGTTTTAAAACATTATACCATGTTAAACATTCTTGGGGTGAAGGAATGTCCCTGTTCAGAAACGTATTCAGATGACAGACAAAGCCTCTGCCACGACGCTGATTGAGTCAAAATAAAGATAACAGAAACAGACCAAGCAACCGACAAGGACTGGCAGCCCACAAGGCTCTGACAACCCGAACTGACTTAAAACAAACTGTTATATGGTTTTGTGGTTCTCTTTATATGGTGTGATTACGCGTGACTTAGGGAGATCTCCTGTCCGGCGGAGCCCGGTAGGAATTGATGGACAGCTGAGCATGGTGACGTTCCGCAGTAGAGCTGTTACGCATCCAGTAGAAATCTGGTGTTGGTGTCTCTAAACTGCCTGTATTGGTCAGTGGTTAGCAAAGCTTTTTGTGACCACACTTCTTCTTTTCCAAAAATTATTTTCTAAATTGTAGCCATTCAACACCACTAAGTAGACTACATATATTTTGCACTACAAAAGAAAAATAATAATGAATCAATCAATATATTCCCAAACCACATTATTACCAATTATTAAGTTGTTAAATACATGTCAGAGCAGATGGATGGTACTCACTTCATAATCAATATGTAGACGAAATACATTAATATCAATGTCAGAGCTTCCCACCTGAAAAAACACAGGTGAGTCAGTGCAATATCTCTAATTGTCAGTGACTTATCATTTAGATCAGCCAGTATTTAAAATGTTGAACTTACCAAACCACCTTTTCATCATATATAAACTGGAAAAAAAAAATAAAATAAGAAGCACAAACATTAGACTGATGTACAGCTGTAATACATCAATTTATAGAGCTGTATTTGGACTGATTTTCCTTAAATTGCCAATGAGTGTAACTTGTTTAATTTGACTCAAAATATGTAAGAGATAAAAAAAAACAAAAAAAATGGTAGATTTCATCATTGTTTTGGTCCTGGGAGTCACCAAATTTCTTTTTGGGTCCTTTTATCTTCATCGGGAGCTAATGGAAAATATGTGACTTCTGACAAATATTTTAGCCAGTGTTTCTAAACTCACTCTGGAGGGCCACAATGAAGCATGTTTGATATGTTTTCCTCTTTTAACACACCTTAATCTAATATAGAAGGGATATCCTAAGCAGTTCTAAGGAATTAACTAAGTATGAAAGCTAGGCAGCAGCATGCCTAGGGCTACAGCTTAACACCCACCTTTTATAAAATAAATAAAGAAAAATTAATTTCTGGATGTCTGTGTGCAGAACTATTTTCTCTGCTCTTTTTAGTCCTTGAGCCACTCACCACTATAAGAGCTGATATGGACAAGGTGTAATAGAAGGAGTCTCTGAGCAGGGGCCAGTGGGACAAATGGATCACCTAAAGGATAGAGAAATAGAAAAAGATTTGAATGCGATTTATGAGGTTAAAACCTGCTCAACATGATGTACGGTAGCTGGCATTCATCAACACCTAACACATCCAACTCCATTTGTATGCCTCTTTGTAATGCAATTGCTAAGTATGTTACTTCTTATCTTCCTGAGAGAGAGGTAATAAGGCCATTTCTGTTTAATTTGTATATCATTGTCATTTGTTAATTACACAAGTATTTTAGAGTACAATATTTAGGAGAGAATTAAATTGTCATTTTCAATTGCTATCCGGCTTTGTGTCTGGTATTTTTTCATTTCCTACTGCTTAAGAAACAGAAGACCAGAAACCAAAAAACTGATTTAGAGGAACGTTGAAGGAGTTATAAAAGTTTAAATAAAAAATATGAAACATTTAAAATTTCATTACAAATATGCAAGTTGTTATACATTTGTGAATCTTATATTGGTTTGTGGTGAAAAGCCTCCACTAGGTAGTCATATTTTACTTAGCTTATGCACTTGGAAAAGTCTTATAAGAAGATTTTTTGCACTACCACTTTAATATAGATTAACTACTGTAATTAACATTTTTATACCATTACCACACGAGGCACTGCTTTGACTGCTGACAGTTTCCGAGTAAAGCAACACCAGCATTCTCAACTTGCTGTGTGTGCATGCCATTTATGTGTCTTGGCCTGTGGCAAATTGCTGTGCTGTAACTCCTTTGAATATAGTGTTTAAATTATTTGATTAGAAATGTTGTAAGAATGTGTCCTGTACCTGCACTGAAAATATTCCACACACTCCAATAATGCAGAGAATGTTGAAGACAGCAGAGCCCACAATGGTACCCACCCCAACGTCACCTTTGGTGATGAACACACCTGTAGAAAAGCACAGCAAAACATTGCTTATAACCTATGACTAAGTTATCCTTAAGCTAACATTAATTACTGTGGCTAATTCAAAGTAAGACAAATAAGTAAGTCAAATATCAATTCTTCAGACTTTGTTTACACCTGATCAAGGGTGCGTCCTGTGCTCCTGCATAACTGTGTGGCATGGCAACTCTGGTGGAGCCATGGTAATGTCACATTTTCTGTATTGTATGACTACCTGGTCGCAGGTGTGCAAAACAGCCATGAAACCCATTGAGTCTTTAAATAAACAAGCAGTCAAAATTAATGACAAAAAACCTTGACAGTACCACCACTGTCGTGTTCTTACCAAATATAATTTCCTAATTTTTTATAATTTGTTAATTTACAATAATCTTTGCCTACTTTTTAAAGTTTTGAATGGAGCTGCTCCTCCTCTGAGAGGTTTTGTCTCGTTGACCTTGGAAAAAACAGCTCGCGTCACACGCTCTTCCTCCAGAGGACAGTGCAGTGTTCCCAAATATAGAACCACAATCACCAAATCGCAGGGGTGGAAAGAAACAAATTACATTTACTCTCGTTACTGTAATTGAGTAGTTTTCTTGTGTACTTCTACTTTTTTTGAGTACTTTTTAAAATCTGTAATTTTACTTTTACTTTAAGTAAATTATGTTTCAAGTAATAGTACTTCGCTACATTTGAAATAGATTCCATTACAGAGTAAAATAAATCCTGCACGCGGACGGGAGTCTGCTACATATGTGCTATTGAACGTACCCTAGAGGTGTTGTTAGAATGTATATGTCTATGGCCTGCTCTGTTGAATCACGTGGCATTACTCATATTGCTGCATCGCGACAAAGCCAGAGCGCTAAATTCTGATAAAGAGCAGGAAACTTGAGAATCTGCCGTCTGAAATCATCATGTTTTGTGGAGTTTACGGCTGCTCCAATCGTTCTAACTGAGAAAAGAGATTTAATAGAGTACCAAAGATTATCGGTGAGAAATGTAAAAAGCTCACAGAACAACGCCGTAAAAAGTTTTCTTAATCCCCCCCATGTATTACTGCCTGGCGCCGACCCTGGTCTCCTGTGCGCCTTGTCCTCCAGCAGTGCTAGATAAGCCACTGTGCATCTTTATGCATTGTGTGCGTAAAAAAGGAACTGAGTTTGATCTGTATACACGTCTTTTTATTTTTTTATTGCATGGGAGAGATGCGCCCCCCCCCCCCCCAAAAAAAAAGTAACCAAGTAACGTTTACTCTGTATACACGTCTTTTTATTTTTTTATTGCATGGGAGAGATGCGCCCCCCCCCAAAAAAAGTAACCAAGTAACGTTGACTCTGAGTACATTTTAAGTGAGCTACTTTTTACTTTTACTAGAGTAGATTTTTACACCAGTAACTTTACTTTTACTTTAAGTAAAATTTAATCAAAGTAACAGTGTTATGTTCTGTTGGGTGTTTTGTCATTCTGTGTCTTTGTTTATTCTGAGTCTTGTCGGTGTTTCAGGGATTCCTGTTTGTGGCTCCACCCCTCAGTGATGTCTGTGTGCTTGGGTGGTGATTGATTAGCTCCCTCGTGTTTTCACCCAGGTGTGGCCCATTCCCAATCAGGCCTCCTCCACTATTTAGCTGAGTGTTTGGACACAGTATGGCTGCGGGATCATTGTGTGTGATGTCAGGTTTGTTGTCGCCTTCCTCGTGTCTGGTCTTGTTCCCTGATTCCTTCATGCTGCCTGTTTTGGATTTTAGTTTTGATTTTTGAATTAAAAACATGGATTGGTTCCAAGAACGCTACTCCTGCATCCTGCCTCCATCTTTTCCTGCATTTGGGTCCACACCAACAGCTAACCGTGACAAACAGTACTTTTACTTAAGTAGATTTTTTACTGTACTCTTTCCACCCCTGCCAAATTGGCCTGTGGTCATTGGAATAGTTTGCCAACAGAGATCCTGGCCTGCACTGAGTTCTCCTATCTGTCTGACAAAGAAATGGCTGCTGTCTAAACAAAACTGTACACATTAAGGATGAAAGATGTTAATGTGAACTGTATGTTCTGTATTCATGATTGAGAAGGAGAGAGAGAGACAGAGGATAAGGGAGGGAATGGGAGAGTTCAAAGGGAGAGAATGAGTGAGAAAGGTATGCAGTGTAAGAGAAGGATTTTAGAGTGAATCTTGATTGTTGATACCTAGTTTTATCAATACTATACAAAGTGGTCAATTAGTTCACATTTCATTAATTCTGTGGATGTATAAGTTTTCTTTACTATACACCAACCTGCCCAGGGACTACAGGTGTAAATTACCATATTGTGCTTTAACCTGACACCAAGCATCTTTCCTGACTTTGTCTTGGTCAATGTGTTGTCAAATAAAAGCATACCAGATCCTGCTCCCACCCCTCCTGCTCACCTGCACATTCTCACATTCCGGTGCTTTTGTATGTATTGTTTTTTTTTTCAGGGGGCTTTCGCCTTTATTTATTGTCATATATGAAATTTGTTCTCTGCATTTAACTTATCCCTTGGAAGCGGTGGGCAGCCGAGCAGTTGGGGGTTAAGGGACTTGCTCAACATCCCACAGTGTTGGCCCGGGTGAGACTCGAGCCGGCGACATTCTGATTACAAGCCCGCTTCTTTAACCATTACGCCACCATTGACCACTATGTATATATGTGTTTTGATTGTACAATGACATAGAGAACAGTTTAAACCAGTGATTCTCAACTGGTGGGTCGGGACCCAAAAGTGGATCGCGGGCCTGTACTGGGTGGGTCCTGGAAAGCTGGCCAAAAAAAAAAAAAAAAATACTCAATGTCTGTCATGTTGGATTTGTCTTTTATTCTGAAAGAAACTTTTCTTTTGACAGGCATGCTGTGAAAAGTATGTTGCACAGCAAAATATATAGATTTATGTTTTAAAAAAGATTATACTGTATATGCGTGTTTTCAACAGCTCTCTTTGAAAAAAAATTAATTTGGTTGGTTGAATTAAAAAAAAAAAAAAAGTGGGTCGCGATTTGATGACCGAGGCAAAATGTGGGTCCCAGGGTGAGACGGGTTGAGAACCCCTGGCTTAAACTGTCTAAAACTGTCACAGCCCTGTCACAACAGAAAAATCACTCCTTTTTCGCCCTGATGAAGAAACCGCCCAATGCAGCCCACCACTCTATAAAACCACCAAGGTGCAAATATTGTGTTTCTCACCAATGACAGAGGTGAAGAGTTCAGGTGCTGAGCTGCCTGCGGCCATAAAGGTAGCTCCTGCCACATCCTCACTTAGGTTGAGTCGCTGATGGAGACAGAGATACAGAAGCTTTTGAAACAGTGAAGAAGTGTCAATGTAAGAAGCAGTGATTGCTTTGATGACCTCCTTACCTCACAAATCTTTTCTAGTGATGGGACAAAGTAGTCATCACAAACCAAAGCCAGAGCATAAAACATGTAGACAGCCTGCAAGGACACAAACAGTTAACGGTTAATGTTCAGGTAAAAAACAGAATGGGCATGCTGCAGACTTAGACCCATATCAGAGCTTCTTTTGTTTTGGTTTCTTTATATGTTGCATATTTACAAACAATACATTCACTGCAAAATGTTTACAAAATGTTTTAGGACGGGAATGCAGGCAGAACAGACAATTCACATTGCAGTCCGGTATGCCTTCAGTCTAAACTAACCACTGCTACAATGTGTTACTTGTTTTATTCATATGTCTAATCTTATCAATGTGTTGTGGTTTTGAATATTTTTTAATTTCATACACTGTCAAGTAAAAGATCATGAACACGAGATTGGACAGTTAACAGACCAGCCAACTTCCACTTTTGTACGTGTAAACAAAAAGAAACGTCTGATAAAAGTGCTGTTTTAGCAGTATTTTCCTTATCCATCACAGTCATCTAGACCCCACAAGCAACAAAAGACAGGTGTGTGATAGGCAGAGCAAAGAGAGAGCAGCAGTTGTCACTCACGAAGAGGACGTGCAGGCCCACAGCTCCTTCGACGCGCTCCTGGTTGGTAAAGTAATCCCTGGGGAACTCGTGGATTGCTGTATAGACGAAAACAACAAGCACTCATGATGGAATATGGATACAGCAACACCAGAAAAAAAAATGTATTGATGGTAAATGAGACTAACCATAAGGGCTTCTGAAATGTTCAATTAACAATAAATCAGAAAGAATGACAAAAGACACTTAACTGGATTGGAATCCAACCTGTGGTTCTAAGTTTGATAATTACTGATCACTGCTATCATATCATTGCTCTAGCCTCAGACAGCAGGCTGGCCTTCTCCAGCCGGAGTCATACTCAGGTTGTTCAGTAACTAGGAGGAAACTACAAACAATACAAATATCTGCAGTGAAGATTTGCTCCACTTTGAATAGATTTCAAATGGTAGATGTTTTCTCAGGATGTGACCACTTTAGTTAGCAGGTAATAAATAATGAAAGCTACACAAGTCTGGCCTCTAATATCATGGTTGATACAACATTCATTATAATATGCATGGATAACAGACTTGCAGACGTTTGTAGGTCAGACTGCCCTAAGCAGGCTAAATACCACAGCACACGGATAGTACACACCAAGGTCTCTGCAGGAGGAGATTAACATGTTTTGACTAACCCTATCAGTAACACTCATTAACAGAGAGACCACCGAGCAGCAGCAGATTCACAGGGACACATGCTTCTCAGCTGGTTAACCTCTGAATCCCAGACCGGTCTGTCCGTCCTAAACCGTTTGACATATTAAACCATATTTCTCACCAGGAATTTTTCACAGCATATTTTTGGCGTGGAAAACTTTAAAATGTATAACTTTCTGAGTCTGAGGGCCAAATTTAGTGAAGTAAAGCTAAAGTTTTTTTCAGCCTTACTTAAAAGCTAGAAGTTATTTGTTGAATTGGTGATGATGAATGTAGTTTACTGTGTTTAAATAATGGGCAATAAAGAGCCAGAAAACCTGTAACATGTCTGTGATTCAAACCCCTCCCTGGTCAGTCATCCTGCTACAGATGGTGATGTGAAGTGAATTTAGGTTGATATTGGCATTTGACAGATATTCAGCTAAAAATAGAACATCTTTGACTGAAGTGGTTTGAATATTTTTAAACCTCTTTGGTGGTTGGTTTGGCAGTGGGATTGGACATCTCAAAAATGTTTAAACCACTTTGGTCAAAAAAATAGAAGCCATTATGTCAAACTAACTTCACCATATTTCGGTTTCCGTGTCCGTGCATTCCTTTATTTAGATACTTTTTTTGTTGTTAATGTACCAATATAGGAGCCATAGCAGGCTCCATCACTTTCCCTCACCCATCCTTTCGAGAAAATCCCAAAGGGGATTAGGAAGTTTCACACTGTCTAAAACCAGCAAGTTGTTGATTGAATTTTTACCAGCTACAATTGGCCACTTTTGGACGCAGGCCACACAAGGAAGTGCTACAAGTTCATCCTTTCATTGCCAGTAATTGTCAACCCTCGTTCTTTGCAAAACTATGTTAACTTCTGCACTTTCTAGTGAATGAAGTCCTTAATACATATTCTCTAATCTCATTTGACATATTTTGGCTGTTGTGACCATTGATCTAATCTCACAATGCAGCGTGTAGCTGACATGTTGGACTGCTCTGTTGGAAAGGCATTAAATAAAACAATATAAATAACAATAAATATCAGCATGAACATTAATATTACAACTACTATATTGACTGAAATTAATATAAATAGTGCAAGTACTCCTCCTACTAGCTCCACGTGTGAGAAAATCGATAAACCTTGTGATCACATAACTACACTGGTTCAGATGAAATGCCTAAAACAAAGCAGCACATCCAATGTTTTGATGATACAAATGGACCAGTTTGTGTATCAGGGTGGCCATGCATTTTGATGTCACTTTCCCTCTCCATCTTGATCTGACAGAGCAGAACACATGAACTTGTCCCTCTCACATGCCCAATTATGCTACACCATCATTCAGAACTGTAAAAAGCATTACCTGTTCAATATGAGTCTGCAAATTAGTATCTGATCTAAAAATAAACTCGGTCCCATGGAATTCTGCTAGCCTGTGTGTATTTGAGGTTTGCTTGGCATGTAATGGTGTACGCAAATTTTGTACATTTGTGTGCTCTGTGTGTATGCTTGTGTAATGTGAAGGCACCCCAGTGCGCAGTGACATTCTCCCTCTCAACAGCAAAAAGCCTGAAAATCAGGAGGCTGAACCACAGTGTGTCGTGCTCATTGGAGGTGACAGGAGCAGTGAATGAGAGAGAGGAACAAGACATTCAAATAATAGATTATTTATCCACTATACATGATTTGTGTTGCAGAAAATGTTTATTGTATGTAATCATTCCTCTACACTAAAGGTACAACGATTCATCAATTAGATCGATGAAATGTTTTATATCCGTACTATTCAACTACATCAATTTGTGGTCGGCAAGTTGGTCTTCCAGATAACACTAATCGATCTAAAAGGTTTGGTTTTAAAAAGGTAATCAATCGATTGCATTGATACAAGGAATTAATACATTGGATCTAAGCATGGCAGACTTTATATGGATGTGTTTAAACCACTTTTAAATTAAAGACATTACTGCCAACTCTATCGGCTGTTCATGGCGTTGTTGCCACGCGCCAGCAGACAACAAATCACAGCATGGCGGAGAAGCCAGAGAACAAGAAATTGATCAATCCACCTTTGGGTCCAGTGTGTGGAAATACTTTGGCTTTTGCACAGATGGTGATTTTCTAAAGGAGTCGCTTGCTGTGTCAACCGTCGACCGCCAGGCACTTCTGGCAACATTCACTGCATCAGCAGGTTATACTATCATGTTAAAACAAAAAGTATCAGGTTCAACCACTGCTCATTTAACCTGAACAGATCTTGGTTGTGCTTCACTAATATGTAATTTCAATGAAAATTTACCTAGTATTGACAATGAGAGCAAAAAAGGTTAACATCATTTTAATTAAAACTGAAATGTTGGTTGGACTTTATTCCAATATAATGTGAAAACTTTTGCTATTAAATGTTGTTTACTTATTTATGTCCATAAATAATTTATAGACGATTCCCTTACAAGAAACATCAGGAATCTAGGAAAGCTCACCTGCACTGTACAGTATTCAGTGTAGGAAGATAAGGGTTATTAATAATGGGTTATATGAATGAGAATATTAATTATGATTAATAATATTACTTCAACTTTTACAAGGGTGCCACTGCTTTTAACAGGAGAAATATGTCCAAGTTTTTAGACTAAACCCATTAATGTGAAACCAGGGAAGCAGATTCATACAGCAACATCTATACCTTAATACACAGCTTTAATGAATCAGAGGAATCAAAGATTACGTTTCAACTTTTATTCAAAATTCAACAATTAACACAGTCAAAATATCAATTAAAATGGGATAATTAAAACATGATAAATGTATCATGCATTTCTATGCTAATAAAAGTGAAGATTATATGTAATAAAGTGAAATCACTATTCTAGGAGAATGCTAGTCTACTAAATATTGAATAAAAATGCAGGATACATATTTGAATAATAAGATCATAAAATCAAAAAATAAAGTCATAGAGAGAGCTCATAAAACAAAGAGGGGAAGACAGACAGGGGAGAACGGACAAACATGAATGAGATGAACTGTGTGGAACATGTTGTGAGTGTATGTATGTGTGTAGCGATGGAAGTATGTATGTGAGCTATTGTGGATCAAGTTTGCTGATCAGAGTTCATTCAGGTACCTTGAAGATGATGTCCGGTAGAACTAGGTGCTGTGTTGAAGAAGCGCAGCGGGACGTGCCACCCTTGAGTTCTGTTATGTTCCAACAGATTAGCCCCTTCAGCCAATCCAGGCGGTTCTGGCCTTCACAGCTGGGTTAGAAAAGCTCGTGGCTAACCAAAGTGGGTCACGGGCCGGGCTTCTTTCAGCTGTTACGCACGTCACTATGCTGGATTCGTCCGAACCAAGCAAGCTGTCATTTCCAGAAATCTAACTGTTTCAACTAAAAAATAAAATAAAATAAATGAATAGATGGGGAAGGGAAACGCGTTGAGCATGATTACAATTTTGTGCTCAGAGATGCATTGTTTCAGGGTTGTTTTGTTTGTCCCACATATACTAACTCGCAGGGGTATGATAACATGTAAATCAGTGGTTCCCAAACTTTTCTCTGGTGACCCGTTTTTTTTTAAAATGACAAACCATTGAGACCCAATTCACAATAGGCCTCATATATAAACTGTGAGAGAAGCAAATTTGTGCATAAATTAACATTCCTGACTATTTTCATCGCCATTTCTGCATCACATTATCTTATCCTGAATAGGTAAACCATCAATTTTGTTTCACGTATGTGTTATTGAAAACATATACACATGTTAGATACTTTATAAATCACACCAAATAAAAGATTTTAGGCAGAGTAAATAGGCTATATCATTGTTTTTTATTTTCTGTCATCAGTAAAACATAACCTACATTTTAATTTCTTTTAAATCAGGCAAAAATAAGTGCATTTTAGCCAGTTAACAGGTTCTCTTTTAACTTGGGGCAAAAAATAACACATGCTGATATTTGAAACTCAGACTGTGGGGATGTAAAGAGCGATTAACTCACTGCCATTGACGAGATAACTCGTCATTTGCGTTTTTCACGGGGATTACTAGAAAACACCCTGGCTGAGGTCCCTCATCAATATCTAAACTGTGGTGTGATGTAGTGACCAACTGTGCCCTGAAGATGGCAGCAGTACATCTTTAGATGTGAGATTAGCCACTGATGCTACCCAGCAAAGGAGGAAGAAGCAGGATTGAGTGAGATTATGGTGCTACTGAGTGATAGTGTGAATTATCCAGCAGCTCACAGCTCCACATACTAACATAGAACATGTATGGACATGAGTCGATTATTGATGATGTTGCGATGGTGAGATAAAACCATCAACTAACAGGGCCAAACGGGTCATCGCTGCGTGTCGGGAGGAGGGGTACAAAATACCCCCAGCCTGTGAGCCAGATAGCAAAATAATAGGTGACACGTAGGAGGTAGCAGCGCACCTTTGGATAAGAGATCATCCATGCTCAGCAGAGTTAAGAGGGAGAGGAGGAAAGGTGTTTATGAGACAGAAAATGGCGCTACGTACGAGAGTTGACGTTCCAACAGCGCACAGCAGCGCACACTCGACCAGAGCATGTGTGGAACTCATGGATAGTGTGGCGATGGTGAGATAAAACGATATAAAAAAACGGGGAATGCAGTGTCCGGGAGTTAGAGGAAGTTGCGTGTGTGCAGATTGACAGGAGAAAAACTTGGAAGAACGCCAAAATACAGTAAGAAATCATTTTAACTCTGACCCAGATAGCACAATAATAATAATTTTGCCATCAAAAGCCCGGTCTCAGTGTTTTTTTTTTTTTTGTTTTATATAAGGAAACAATGTTCAGATGTTAGAGTTGTCACTAAAGCAAAAAAAAAAAAAATAGCTTTAAAGTCACTGACAGGGTTTTTTTTTTAGAAAAAGGCTTTTTTCTCAGCTTTTTGCTCTGAAACTGAAGATTTGTGTAAAACTTGCTCTATTCGACATCTGATTACAAAAGAACAAAATGAGCCAGAAACAAATACTTTTTTTTATGAAAGTAGAGGCTTTCAGAATCTGGTGTCAGATTTCAGATAGTCATAGTAGAAAATATTCTGTGGGTCTTTAAAATCAGTCAAAATGCTCAAAAACAGCTGGCACTGAGGGGGGTAGAAATTTTGAAAATGGATGGCAATTAATGAGTTAAATAATCTAAAAAAAAAATAAAAAAATGTGTGTGCTTACAAGTAGGCATTAAACAATGAACAAAGTCCATGTAGAATACAGAATAAGTAACTTTTTTGCACAGTGTGAACATATATTTACAAACCAACTCAATATATAAACATTTACTTAAAAAAAAATTCTGGGTCTATTATAAAAGGCCAATACCTGCCTCAATCTGCTCCAGAATCAACACCAGTCCAACCAGTGCTCTGGAGTTCATTATGAGCTGGAGGTTATGGACCATGGCCGTGGTCCTGGTCCTGCTGGTTCTTGTCCATGAACCATGTCCCTTAATTATTGAATTGAATTGAATTGAATTGAATTTAATTAGGCTAGTGTTTGATTTGGGAATAGTAGCTGTTACTGTGGATATGTTGATGGTTTTTCTCTGAGTTAAGTCGTCATGGATGGATAAAGAGTTTGAAACATAGTGTAAAGGTGAGATCATAATGACCGTAATGAGATAGATGAAAGATTCAACAGTTAAAATAAATAAAAACATTAAGTCAGCAGTAAAATCATGATAAATCTCCCTCTCAGTCATATGCAGTAGAGAAAAAGAGCCTTTAACTTGGATTTAAAGATGTTTTAAAGATCTGACTTTAGCTCTGCTGTAGTTTGTTCCACTTCTTTGTTTTAAAATAGGGCTTGAGACTGTGACCAATCTGGTACGTATAGGGTGATCTTATTTTATACGGAGTGACTAAGCGCTTCGTCACATCCCACAGAGTACACTTCTCTCTCTCTCTGTGCTGCAGGTGAGGAGACGGTGTACGCTCACACATCTTGGCTGCAGGTGAATGAGCCGAGTATAAACACCAATGTGCTCCTTTGGAGTGCACGCGGTCCGCTATGAACAGAGCCAGACATAATGAGTCGTTCACTGAGTGCGCGCTCACATTGAGAGCAGCAGTAAAAAGGAAAAACGTGCTGAGCTCAGCAATAGAGCGTACACACTCATCATAATCATCACGAAGGGACCAGAACTGATGGACTATGATACCAGGAAGAGATGTTCAGCAGTGGTTCTCCCAGAGCAGGGGTCTGCAACCTGTGGCCCTGGAGTCTAATGTGGTCCTTTGGCTTTTTTGCAATGGCTCCCTAAAGCTTTTTTTTTTTAAAAAAAACTATTGAAAGTATTTTTTTTACAGAGGCTATTAATGATTAATGACAAAATCAAGATATAACAATTTGTTCCGTTCTGCAATGACTCAGCACCTTCCTACTTCACCTCCTGCAACATCTACAGACCATCAACTTTCCTGCACCTGTGGCTAACCTTAAGTTTTAAATCCCTGGTAAAATACAGACATGCAAACACCAAAGGTGTGAAAAAGGTGACAATTTTTTTTTTCCATCGTACGGGAACCTCTCCCAGATTTTAACACAAATTAAGCAATCTTAAACTCTGAAGAGTACACTAAGACAAAATACACTATTTTCTTCCAACAATAACAAAAAAAAAAATTATTCATGCCATTTAGGTTGTGGTTTGTGAAAAACAGTTAGAATATATAAATGAAGAATTGTGATAAAGTAAAAGTATCAAACATGTGTACAGTTATTTGTTACTTAACACCAGTGCTGCTGAGCTACTGGTTTTAAAGTCAGTCATTTTAACAGTTTCCATCATGTGTCTTGTTTCTGAACAAACCTCTCAGAGCAGCTTTCTTTGTTGATCCATGAGATTTTTACCAGACACTCTTTCTTTCTCCACTGCTTTTGCTTTGTTCTCAGCCTCACTTTCATTGTAGGGTTCTTATTCTTACTATGAGTTTTATATTGCTAAGAGCTTTGAGATGACTCACATTATTTTTATTCTGTTTTTTTTTTTTTTTTTTTTTTAATTTTTATCTAATTTCTTCCAGAAAATACTGGTTTTCAACTCAGTAAACAAAAAGCATAATAAATAAAGAAAACCATAATTAAACAGAAATAAATGTCAAAATAAGTGTAATTTAAAACCACGTGTAAGCTCTAATTGAAAGGTAGCTATAGATTTTACTGACATGGATTATTCTTACTGCTCCTTTTTAATTATTAATAATCATATGTCATATAAAGATGGATGAATGAGAACAGCATTATTGTCACCATATTTCCCCTCAGGGATCAATGGTTTACTTTATCTGATCAGGTTTACTAAGTTTTGATCAACTTAATTTAAATGATCCTGATGATATTATTCCAGATGTTTAGACAAATAGACACAAAATGCATCAGTTACTTCACCACTAGGGGGCAGAATATTAGAAGCTATCAACAACTTGTTCCCACAGATCTTCTGTAGCTCTGATGAGATGTTGCTCATATTAAACACTGAGCAGGTGAAGCTGACGGAGGCTGCTAAGCCCCTCCCTCCTTGTTTGTAGCTTCACTAGAAATAAGTGGAGCTTCACAGACACTAAAGTTAAGGGGGAACAGCTCAGCTCTGAATTTAGGAGTGTGTGATGAGTTCCTTAGTTTGTTTTTGGTAGTTTAGTCGGTATTGCGGGTGAGCCATTCAACTGTTCAGTGCTGGAGCGGGAGGGGGAATTAATGAACGACCCCTTCATGATGACAGTGTTTCATTCACATTATGTCACCTTCAGTGGATTCAATTTTTATTGGTCTATTAAATGATTCCTTAACGTGGAAGATATAGGGCCCTACATACCTGATAAGTGTCTGTGTGTTCTCCTGTTCAAGTGAAATCGGTCCAGTCCAATCATGTGACCTGTTCCAAGCAGGTCCAAAATCACGTCAACAACTGTGAAATGAGCAAAAAACTTTGTTACCACATACTTCAGTAATATTACATGGCCATAGTGTAACAACAAGGGAAGTTCTGAATACAGGTCAATGATATAATGCTGCTGCTTTCAAGACTGTTATTGTTTCCTAGCTTACCAGCGGCTAACTGGCAATCCTGCATCAAGTTAGATGTAACGTTCATAATATTGATGAGGGAATATTGTAGCAAGCGTATTGGTAGTAGAGTAACAACAGGGTGAAATAAAACTTACCAGAATTTGGAATGGGGGTCTGCAGGACGAGCTCCTCTGTAGTTCTGTTTGGTCCACGGGGATTCGTCCATTTTTCCCTGAATTTTTACCCACAGTACCAGGAAATAATGTTCTCCTCCTTTGACCAATGCTGTGTCTTGTTGGACTCAAATTTAAATGTTTTTTTTTATGTCGGATGTGTGATGGTGGAAACAGAAAGAATCGGAGCTAAAACACGCCCTTGCTCCAAGTTAGCTCCAGCTCCTGCCCAGTGGAAAAGGGTATGTGTCAACAAGAGTGGAAACCGTGAGTGTGGTAGAATGGTAGTATAGTGCCTCATGTGGCTCAAATGTGTACTGCAAATATAAATCTTAAAAGAGTAATGATAGGTTCTCACCAAACGTCAAAAGCATCAAAAGCATCAGGTTTACATAGACAATACATAGAGGACGCACTTCTAGGAAGCATCAGAGATCCCGTTGCGCGTCCCGCGCCTCTTGTGTGGCGCGTTTTGAAGCTTTTCGCGCGGCGAACACCTTTCACGTGTGTCCAGCACCTCCAACGTGGCTGGATTGTTCAACTTTTGGGGCATATTGCGGCGCGTCGACCAATCACCAATCAGGAGCGTTCCCCAACTGTGTCGTATTCAGAATAATGAAGGAAAAAACCTAACCGGAGGCAGAGACAGATGGACAGGCACTCTTCTGCTGGCATAGAGCGCCTGTAATTGGTGTCTTGAAAGGAGATGCGAGCGCCAATGTGGGTCAGCAGGTCATCAAACTTGGCAAGGCAGAGACAGAAGTAGCACTGAAAGCAACTCTCGTGAATATAGAAACGGCGCAGAGGTGCAAATAAAGCCAAGCCACTCTCTCGATAATGTAGAGCCGATGAACGGGGGTCGGAGGAGGCGTGTTCAGCAAGGGACTCCAAACTTTATTCTCCATTCAAACACACTTCTCTCTAGCCCTTTAACATCACAGTGCACACACTGAGTCACACCAAAATACATCCGACCAGAAACACAGCCTTCTCAACACAATGTTCCCCAGCCCCTCCACTTGATGCACTCCCTTCCCAACTTGTTTGGATGCGCATTCCGAGCATCTTCGACGCTGGTGACAAGCAGCTGATTCAATGAGCACTAAGCGTCCAACTATGGGCGTGAGGCACGCCTGAAACGCATTTGGTGTGAACGTATCATAAATAATATTGCAAATTTTTTGGCAACCCAGGTAAAATCTTGTGTGACCCTTCTGGCTTCCCCACAGAATCCAAAAACGTGAAAAAGGTTGTTTGGAGTCTCTGAATTACCAGTAGTGAATGAGGGTGTGAGTGGTTGTCTGTGTGTGTGTGTTGCCCTGCGATGGACTGGCGCCCTGTTCGGCGTCTACCCCCATCTAATGTCCAATGAGAGCTGGAGATAGGAACCAGCAGATCCCCGCGACCCTGTAAAAAGGAGCAAGCGGGTCAGAAATTGGATGTATAGATGGAAATTCCCGAATAGGTAATGCCCTCCCTGTGTGGGAATTATTAAATTATTTTGTATATGTTGTGTTATTGCAGCAGGCATAGTTTCCACATCTATACATGCCAGTTATTGTCAGCCACGTGGTTTGTTGGGAGTCATGTTTTTGTACATGACAATATTTTTGATAAATGAGAAAAGGGGTGGAGACTGCCAGAAGTTCTTCAAAGATGGTTCTGCTTGAAGCAAATGCAAGTGTCTGTTAATTATTTGTTTTATCTGTCCTCCCTGACTTGAAGATCTAAATAATGTTAAATTAGTGACTAAACAAGAACTCTGTCAGCACAATTGTGCTAGAATAATATAAAAGTATCACTGACACCTATGATATAAAACTAATGATTTACAAATCATTGTAAAGCCTCTCTCAATATTTAAGGCTTTTGTGCAGTGACACACACTGACACTGTTGTGGGGTCACAAATATAATATGGCAATGTATCCTTTCTTGATCACCTGTTGACATCTTTCTCCTGGATGAAGAAAGGTGTCACTTGAGAAAGGTGCCAGACTTTGCAGCTTTGGAGTTTATCACATCCAGTTATCTAGAAAACACAATGGGCTGTCTTGATTAGCATAGGGCAAAAAAATTAAGTTCAGTACTCTGGAGATATGTGTGGTTGTGCATGTGAAAGTATACAATGCATCAGGCAAGACAACAGAGTTACTAAGGAAACACTGCTCCAGCCAGTTTGACAACCCAAAAATAAAGCCAACAGGCTTTTGTGCATATGTTTTCTATTCATATTGGTGATTAAATGATCTTGCCAGTGAAGAATTCTAGAGGTACCATCTAAACTATGTGTGTGTGTGAGGCCAAAGTTAGATACAGTATAAATAGTTCTACTAAATAAATCACATTGGATTTTTCTTTTTTCTTTACAAATTGATGACATAAATCGTAACTTAACACTGTTTTTTTTATTTTTTTTTTAAATTATCTTCATCGTAAAAATATATAACCTGAATATAACTAAAGAAATCTGCTTTTCAAAGCTTTAATAAATAGAGAGCTGTGTAGAACAGAGTAAACCTTTTTTGTTAGTGAGAGTACAGTGGGCTGTGAGTCAATTGGTTTGTTGCACCGGGCAAGGAAAATTTACTTCCGCATTTGACGGTGTGGGGCACAACACTTCCGTCCAATGACGAGACAGTGTGAGCAGCTGAGTCTTTGACAGCTCTCGCTGCACTGTGCCCCATATGACGTTACATAAAAAACAGTGTTTTGTATTTTTGACAGTACATTATGTGACAGCTCTTCTACGCCAGCAGCACCGAATGTTTATCAAACTGTCAAGCAACTTAGCTGTAAGTGCATCAAGCTTCCAACAAAATCTAAATATGATGCATATTTGTTTTTGTATTGTATTAGTTTAAACGGTAATAAATGCTGGCTACATACTCTTGGAGTTCAAAATATCAGTCCAATATGTGCATCTATTACTGTTTAGGATTACACAAACTTTGAATAGCTGATGCTTTAATTTAAAGTCCTGTAAATCTTTAAGTTTAGTGAAAGTTAGGCAGGCACACACACACTAAACGACAACAAAAAAATATGAAAATGACTCAAAATACACTAAACGAAGTACTTATAATCCCACATAAATGCATACTTCCGACGGGCACTGTACATTACAGAAAAAAGCACCAAACAAAAAAATATATAAAAATGAGTTAAAAAAAAAACCCAACACATTTATCATGCGCATGTCTCATAGAATTAAACCAGGGAAATTGCACACGCTATTTTACTTTGCACCTGCAAATATACCCCTTTATAATGCAACAACTCTTCTTAAGCTCCCACTATATGAATACATACTTCCGACGGGCACTGTATTCGACTTCAAAAAAACATACATTTACAGAAAAATACAACAAAAATATGAAAATGGCTCAAAATACACAAAACTAAATACTTACACCTCTTATGCTCCCACATGAATACATACTTCCGACGGGCACTGTACTAGTTTAAATAAATCAATAAACAAATAAATACTGTGTGTGTGTTCTGCGAGACACTGATAACCAAACTCCATAGTGATTGTAGCGCCAATCAGAAAAGTAACAACACAGCGCAAAACAAAACATAAAGCTCCAAACTACATGAGTGAGTAAGTAAATTAAAGTATTATCTACAATTCGGCTGTCTTTTCTTAAAAAATAAAAATATTTTTTTACCTTTGAACCGAGTAGCTTCCATGCACGGCACGACACAGAATCCGCAGTTTTCCAGATGGAGTATTAAACGGGTTGAGGTCAATACTGACTCTAGTGAAACAGCGCGTTATTGAGCAACAGTTATACGGTTTAAACAACTTGTACCCCACACACACACACACACACACACACACACACACACACACACACACACACACACACACACACACACACACACACACACACACACACACACACACACACACACACACACACACACACACACACACACACACACACACAGACCTTCCGTGCTTTTCAGTTAGATGTTAATGCATGTCCACAGGTCCTGTATGTGCATGTGTGAGATTCGGGCCTATGTGTGTGAGAAGCATGTCCCTAAAAATAACAGAGTGCAATGTAATTTCCCTTCAGGAATTAATAAAGTAATTGAAAATTCAAGTGACAAATGTAAGACTGTACAGCATTTATTTTGCTAATTAATTGATTAATCTATAATCTTAAGACAATTAGATACTTTTTTTTAAAAATTAAACAAGTTTGCTCAGTAACACTCCAAAAGTGTCTGACCTTCCACTTGTAGGCTCTCACATTAACAGTTTGAAACAAAAGACTTACTTAAATACAATTCCTCGTTTACAATGTATTTTATTCCCATATATGACGTACTGTGTAGAACTCTGAGGCACCACTTTTAAGACCATTGTTGATATTGTTTTAGGGTCATTCCATGTCATTTCAACAAATGACTCACGCACTTCAGTCTAAAAAAAAAATCAGACTTTTTTTTTACCAATTGTTCCTTAATTATTCAACTGACACACTGTAGTTTTTTGTTTGATCGGAAAAATATTTTTTGAGGTATGGCTAATTTAGGGCCCTATTCTCCCGTATGGACTTAGCACTTTTTTACGCGCCACTCTTCTGCTCTTATTCTCCGGTCCAGGCTCCTGACACGCATACCGTACGTAAGTAAACCAAAAGCGCATAGTGTGTGAATGAAGGAGGTCTGAAGCAAAGGAGGCAAACTTGGCCATGATGTCATTATTTTTGGGGTTGTCTAGAAATCACAGAACATGGAGTTTTCCCAACGCTTGTAAATGTCATTGGAATCTGTGAAAATGATAAAGCGCACTTTTAATTTGAAACTAGGGATGTCCCGATACAACTTTTTAATTTCCGATATGATACCAATATTGCACCCTTACATATCGGCCGATACCGATATTGATCCAATACAATATCAGCATGACTCATACATACTTTTATTACTTTTTTTTCTAATAAAAATAATATCTACTTATTTTGTAGTGTGGAATGTTAGAAAAGGGTTGATAAGTGATGTTACGCAAACAGAGAACAATAGTCAGCAACAACTGACCCATTTATTATTAACCAATTGGTTACATATATTTTTACCTTCAACATAATATCTACAGTATTCTACAATTGAATAAAAAAAAAGAAAATTAATTGAAAAATCAGAAATTTGAATCCGATATTCGTTTTCAGAATGATATTGAACCGATATCTGTATCGGATTGGGACAACCCTATTTGAAAAGCCTTCGTTGATAAACAATGTAACAGGTTGATTTGATCAGATTATTGATCAGTTATTAGAGTGTGAGGATTGGTCGCATTCTTCTGCCCGAACCACTAGAGTTGTCACGATACCAAAATGAGTAACCACGATACTATACCAGATCATGTTTCTGGGTAATATCGCGATACTGACGCCTTTTTTTATTACTGCTATTTTTATGAACTGCAATGTATTTTTACAATTAGAAATACTTATTAATTATAGTGTTGTTTGGTGCATGATAAGAGTACATGAACAAAAGCATATAAGCAATAAAAAACCAATAAATTAAGTTAGAATTTACATGGTTGAAATTAAAAAAATAATAAATAATCAGTTTCCTTTGCGCATCAATTTGTTTAACTAATAAAAATAATCAACTTAGGATATCAAATCCACTGTCTGAAAAAAAAAAAGAAAAAGACATTTGACAATAATGATTATTCTCCAACATAATAAACCATAGAGGATAAAATACAATAAACAGGAGGGGGTCGACTGCGCTGCCGCAAAGATGACAGCTTAAAAGTTTCACTCCTCCGACATTTGGTGTTAAACTGCCCTTTAAACTTGACAAACGCGACTTGAACTAACGTGAATAGATGGATAAGGGCAAGATGTGGACGCGGGACAAGCAGACTAAGATGAAAACCAAGAAAAACCAACAGACTGTCGACTCACAGGACGGCGTTAGCTATGAGTGCTCACGAGCTAATGCTAACCGCAGTCTGCTAGCCGAGAATGAGGAAGAAGGGGAAGACGTGGAGGTCAGTCTACACACAATACTGGCGGAAATAAAGAGCTTCCGCCAAGACAACAAGCAGCAACTTGGAGAAATTAAGGAGGAGATCAACAAGGCAAAGTTGAGACTCGATGAGGCGGAGGAACGGATTGTGAGTGCTGTGGAGAGGATGCAGTCGATGGAGGAAGTGATGGAGGAGCTAGTAAAGCTTCAGACTCACCTGGAAGCTAAACAATCCGACCAAGAGGGAAGATCCAGGCGGAATAATATTAGGATATATTCCGTTGCGGAGGGGTCTGAGAAAGAGTCTCCGTCGATGATACATTTTGTTGAGGAACTGTTAAAACGTAACCCATCCCTGACGGACGAAAAGGGTTTCCAGATTGAGCAGGCACACCGAGCGCTGGGTCCGGTTGACTCAATCAAAATGGTTATTCTGCCTCGTCTACTATATCTCTTTCAGACTCTACCATTTGAAGTAAATGATCAACAGTTTATTGAGTGGGATAAATTAATTTCGCGCTATATTTGGATGGGTAAGAAACCAAGGATAAGATACAAAACAATGCAATTGTCAAAAGAAAAAGGAGGTATGGCGCTCCCAATTTTAAGGGATTACTATTATGCAGCACAGTTAAGACCACTAGTATGTCTTTCTGATCCACAATTTAGAGCAAGATGGAAAGAAATAGAAGAGGTGGAATCCACAGGACCCCCACTACAAGCTGTAATAGCTGATGATGGATTGATCAATAACTTTTATGATGAAGACAACCCTTGGATAAAAGTAACTCTAAAAATATGGCGGAAAATGATTATCAAACATAACCTGAAGGATGCAGAAGGGGGTTGTTAAAAGTTTTGATATGTGCAAGAGAGAATATAAATGGGAGAATAAAGATTTGTTTAGATATTTACAGATACGACATCGGTTGAATGAGATCATGGCGGGGGGATCAGGGAAATTAGACAGCGATATACTAAGTGTTTTTGTGACAGCTTATGTGTCTGGGAGTGGACGTGGAATAATATCCAGAATATACAAAAGCTTAC
Source organism: Gouania willdenowi (assembly GCF_900634775.1). NCBI lineage: Eukaryota > Metazoa > Chordata > Actinopteri > Blenniiformes > Gobiesocidae > Gouania > Gouania willdenowi. Next base: position 28,699,342 of record NC_041058.1, read on the forward strand.
AGAGCTCCTCAAACCTAAACACCCTGCATGTTGAAAGTAAATGGGAAAGGGAAGGAGGTTTGCAGATATCTGAAGAACAATGGGGGAATATTTGTAAATTGCAATGGAAAACAAGTAATTCACACAGCTGGAAGGAATTTGGGTGGAAAAATATGATCAGATTTTTTATTACCCCTTTCCAAAAGAGATATCAAGGTGTTGGTACAGATTGTTGGAGGTTGTGTGGTTCAACTGAAGCCAATCATTCCCATGTGTTCTGGAGTTGCCCAAAACTTGCAACTTTTTGGCGAGAGGTTCATGAAAGTCAAGAAACTGTATTTCAAATAACTATTGCTTTTGATGTTTTCACACTGTATTTGGGAGGCATGGAACAGCAAACAAAATCTGCAGCAGACAAATATTTAATGAGAATACTGCTTGTGGGAGGGAAGAAGGCCATAACTAAGAAGTGGTTACAACCGGATGCACCAACAATTGGCGATTGGTATAAAATTATTTATGACATCTACATTATGGAAATATTGACTTTTTCTATTAAAGTGCAATCGGAGAAATTTCAAAGATGGTGGTCAAAGTGGGTTGGGTACATTGGCCCTCGGAGGCCAGACTTGATTTGATGACCCACCAATAGAATATAAAACTTACAGGACTATTCAATAGAGATGTGAGTATATATTTATAAATGGACGAGTGAAGGGGAAGGCTTTTTGTTCTTGTTCATTTATTTTATTTTATTCTATTTTACTTTTGGGTTCTGAAATGTATACATTTGTTTAAAATGTTTTTGAAAATGAGAGGAAGGAGTGGCTGAAGTTTCAACTTGAGGAAACACATCTTGCACTGTTGGGTTATTTGTATATATGTGTATACAGATATATGTTGTGCTGTAATGTTTGGAAATTGGTAAGATGTTGGACCATGTAAGATCTTCCTGTTTAAAAAAAATAAATTATAAAAAAAAAAAATGCATCAAAACTTACAGCCGCAACAGAACAGAGCTAGGAAGACTTTCATCGGTGGCTCTCATATCTATTGAGAAGAGAGACTCATAAAGCTGAAGGCCAAGACAGCGGACTTTTGGGTGTGGGATACATATGTATGTGTATATACGTATATATGCATATGTGTGTATCCATAAAATGAAGAGTCCGTCCCTAAGACTGCTCTACTGTAAAGTGCCTTGAGATACCATTGGTTATGATTTGGCGCTATACAAATAAAGATTGATTGATTGATTGATTGATTGATTGACTTTTACAATGCTGTGATCGACATCTTGACAGAGACATGGACTTCATCTTCAAATAAAATAAATCTAAAGTTTAGTATCTCTCTCTCTCTCTCTGTTGTGTGATTACAGCGATGGTCATTATGTAAGATACTGTATATGGTGTGTGTATATGGTAAAACATGATGTTTTATAGATCTGGATTTTCTATTATTAGCTGATGTCAGGATAACAATGTGAAATAGCATGACGTTGAATATGTGCACAAATATAACTCATTAAAGAGGCTATCTTGTCTCATCATACATTTGTTTTCCTGTACAGGGTTGCAGGGGATATTGGAGCCTTTCCGAGAAGACATATAGAGTGAGGCAATTTAGACCCGCCTGGATAGGACACCAGTCACAAAACTTGAAAAAAAAAAAAGTTTAGAGAGACCCCCAATGGGACTTGAACCATCTACCTCAGCGCTGAAAGGCAGCAATACTCACTAGTGTGCCCCAAAATGACTCTAAAGTGGAATATTCATGTTGATTTCCTTTGTGCAAAAATGGCTGAAAGACTACATTGTCTTCACACACTGAGATTGTTTGGTGTGAGTATGAATGTGATGCTTATGTTCTATAATGCAGTCATGGGAAGTTTAATCAAAATTTTACCTGAATTACCAAAATGTTTTCACAAAAATCTCTACAAGCCTCTTTTCACGTTCCTCGGAATGCAAATTATTGCCCTCTGGCAGACGGTCCAGGGCAAGCAGACACAAAAAGTAATTGCTACAAGCTGACCTTCTGTTCTACTTCCATCACTCTCCTCAACAAACAATCAGCACTAATATAATGCTCTTATATGAGGGTTGTCTTACTTGCATCAATCTTTAATGTGATATTGCTTTCACTACCACATTGGTATTTACTGTAATATTTGTATCTGATATGTCACTGAACATCTTTCTATTTGTGATAAATATTGTGAATGTGAGCAGGACTATATATATATGCATATGCAAAAAAATTGGGGTTCAAAATGGTTGACTTCCTATTATGGTTTCCTTTGGGAACCTAATAGTTTTTTATGATCTTTTTTAACCCCAATTAAGTTGTAATTTGAGTCAGTAAACTGTTGTGTTTGGACAGATAGTGCTGATGTGTAAAGATAAAACTACTATTAAAGGACATGTCAACATCTTATGTTCATTTGCTTGTTCATTTGGATTTTGTTGGATTTTTTCCTTATTATTATTAATTTTACATTTTGATAGCGCTATCAGATTACCTTTGTTGTGATCTGCGCTATATAAATAAAGATTGATTGATTGATTGATATATCGTAAAAAGGTAGATGCGCGTGCACACAAATCTGCAGCACATACACTTATCTGTCAAATCCCCAAGCAGGATGAGATCAAGGTGGATTGTCCTGGTTGAGAGGTACAGCTCATCACTCCAGGTGCAGAGAAATAACCGTCGACCCCAACTCAACCCACACAGCTCTTACTCACAACCCTTATGTAATGCCGCTCACATTACATAATAGTTGTGTGAGGCTGAAACACATAGAAAGAGAGAATCTGACAAATCCTATACATCATTAAAAGGATCTAAAAAGGCGACTGTAAAAACAGCGCTTTTGACCAATGACAGATGGTTTTTCCTCTATTGATACCAATGGATGCTGCAGCATTTGTTGATAAACTGTAAAGTGTACACTGTGTAAACAAACGATATTCAATCAAACTTTAATTCACACACGAAAAAGGTCAATAAAGAAAACATGTAAAAGAGACAGACAGACAAAACAGAGAGTATATCACGATTATAGTACATAGAAACAGTTTCTCCAGTGCCTCCAAAGCACCGAACTGTACCTGATGCTGCCCTGGTTAGGCCTTATAATAACAGTCATTTTCATTTTGTGAGTACATGAGCCTCATCATAAATTTATAAACAACATTTCGGATGACAGCGTTTATTGTGGTCACATTATTGTTGTATGCTACTTCCAGCTTATGGAATTTAGCTTTTGTGTAGCAGCACCACAAGTGAGCAGTAAGATAGTTTGACATGATATTTTTAGTTTTCCCCAAATATAAATGATGTTTTTAAACTAAAACTTGTGACAACGTGGGAAAGGTGGAACTCCCTTCATCCATCCATCTTACACATGTCTACTTGGATCATTTAGAATCAATTCAACACAGAGCCCAGTTCTTTGCCTTAAAAGCTTGTACAAGATAGGGCTGGGAGATATTGATCAAAATTCCTGTCTGGATACATTTTCTCAAATTGGCAATATACAATAATAAATCTTGATATTTCTTCTCAACAAAGCCTGACCAAAGTCTTACAGACATACAGATTCTTTTTACGCGGTACCACAACCACAGAGAGGAAACATTTTAATAACACCTTAACACCTACAATCACACGCACGCGCACGCACGCACGCACGCACGCACGCACGCACGCACGCACACACGCACACACGCACACACGCACACACGCACACACGCACACACACACACACACACACACACACACACACACACAAAGAAATGTTAAATGCTAAATAAATACTTTTATTTGTACAAATTTGTGTCTTTTATCAGATTCTACCTAAACCGTCGCATTGGTAGAAACTTTATTTATCAATTCATCATTCGCTTGTCCCATAGAATTAAACCAGGGAAAACGCAAACACTATTTTACTTTGCACCCGCAAATATACCGCTTTATAACACTACAGAGTATGTACACCTTTTTTGTACATCCATCCTTCAAACACATACTCATTTGGCCATAATTGACAACTCTAGTTAAGCTCCCACATGAATACATACTTCCGACGAGCACTGTACTAGTCTAACTACAATGCAAGAAAAGTCTACGTGCATGCTTGTGTGTGTGTGTGTGTTTTTGTGGAGCAAATATCTCCCCGACGCGGTATTTGTTGGACCTGAAACTTTATCAACGGCTTCCAAATATCCCAAGTGTGTGCATACGTTATTTTGGAGCACCATCTATATTTATTTCCCTGCACAGCTCTGCTCCGATGCGAGCCACAGCCAATCACAGTGGCGAGCTAGAGCCAAACGCCTGCGTGCAGGCAAAAGAGTGAGAGATAGGAAGATAGTTTAAAACTCTTTCACAAGTTGTGAGCTCCTGTGGACTTCTTTTTTTCTTCTTTGTCCGCATTTGCTGTCAAAGTTCAACACTACCAGAAGTGTAGTCTTTTTAAGATAGCAATGCATTGTGGACTTCTCTTTTTAGGAAACATTTTTTGACACTTCCTTATTTGGTGGTTATGTTTTAAAACATTTATTTTCACGTTTGTTCGACCGTTCGCTGTTTAGACCGGACAGACGGGACCCGGGAGTTATTGGCGGGCAATAGCTGCGGCTGTGTTGTAAGCGAAGTTTGAAATAGTACCTGCGGGTTTGTTTCTTTTTTCTCTACGCACGCAATTCAACAACCTGTGACGGAGTATGCGCGCGTGTATGTGAGAGAAAACCCATGGAGGAGATGAAGAGAGTCCTACACAGTAACCAGGAGGACAGGTAGCGAGTCTCACACACACACATCTCAAAACACGCCCTCACCACACAAAAGGTATTTATAATAAAAATATACAAAATGAGTAAAATAAAACAAAAAACTAAACAATATTTATACAAAAAGTACACAAAACAACAAAAACACACAAAAGTATACAAAAAGGCTCCAAAAACACACAAAATGACCCCAAAAATCATATTACAGAAAAATACACCACAGAACAAAAATATGAAAATGACTAAATATTTATACAAATGACTAAATATTTATACAAAAAATACACAAAACTACAACAGAAATGCACAAAACTCAGCAGCCCAGCACACCCCGCTACCAACCCCCCAATCTCGAGCCCCCCACCAACTCCCACCCCCGGAGAGATCCAGTGAAGAGAGCGCCAGCAACAGGCCCACAGTTGGATCAGTGTGTCAGTAATTATACAAAAAGAAAACAGAAAGATACAAAAATACACATAACTCCAAAGAAACATACATTACAGAAAAATACACCAATACAATATGTTGTATTTGCATTGAATAAAAAAAACAAAAACAAAAAACATATATATATATGCATATATATATATTTTGTATTAATACAAACACAATACATAAAAAAACTACATAGAATAATGTATAAAACATTTTTTATACAGTTTTTATTATTACATGTATTTTGTTTGGATAAAAATAAAACACATGTTGGAATATACTTTTTAAGAATTGATTCTTCCTTTCACTAATTTCCCATGGCAAGCTTAGTATGGCAATCTGAGTAACAATCTCAGTCAACAACTTGAGTAAGTAATAGTAGTGTTGTGGTCTCGAGACCGTTTTAAAGGTCTCGGTCTCGTCTCGGACTCTGAAGCATTTTGACTCGGGCTTCCCGGACTCGGGATTTTCCCTCAAGACCGTTCGAGACCAGCACTAATTCCTGCTATTTTTAAACTTTTTTATAATGTCATAATAACAAGGAGAAGAACAGGATAAAACAATCCTTTATTCATTCTTTAATCCACCCCGTATAATCATCGCAACCTTCCTTAATGTGACTGAGTAACGTGAAGCCTGTTCCGTTTACCGAGGTCCGTGTGTGTTTAATAAGTCTGTGTGTGTCTGAGTGAAAGTCTGCATGTTTATGCATCTGTCCATCCACTCTTTTCATTATATCCATGTCTTTTAAGGCTTTTATTACATAGTGTCGGCTGTAGTCCGGGCCGCCGCCATCTTGGATTATGCTGTCACCAACGCGTCACCACAAGTTGCACAAGTGCAGAATGAGACAAATAATAAAATATTAGTCTATTTTCTTTTTAAAGTGGTGTTTTTTTGTGGCTTTAGACTCCAATTACATTCATGTATATAATATGTTCCCCACAATATAAACAGGTTCACAATATAATTATTTTTTATAATTTCTGTATCCACTGTATCCAAAATAATAATAATAGTCTTTCTCAACAAGAACTATTGATTAATTTGTCACATGACTGTTCCAGGGTTTGAGTTTGTTTTATTTAGTTTCACATCTACCCGTAGCTCTTGGTTTTTTAGACGCTGACAACTTGTTTGTAGTTTTATTTCAGAAAGTTTCATTTTTACAGTTAAAGCTGGAAACCTTTGTTAATTGAATACCCTAGTTACGCTACACCAACCAAATTAAACTATATCAACTAAGTGAATTAATAAAAATAACCTGTGTAAAGGCTTTTTCAAACTAAAAAAATATCTTGTGAAATCTGTGACCTGTTGACCTGCACAACTGAAAGAATCAGAATCAAGAATCATTATTTCTTGGCAGAAATGCTTTTAAACACTTGCTGTACATTCAGCTGACATAAAAATCTTGTTTTCAAATATGTAGAATAATTGTGAATTTATCAGTAGCAGTAGTAGTTTTAATATTTTAGTTAATTTTTTGCAGGCACCTTTTTTTGTCCGTCAAATGTATTTAAAATAAACTAAAACTAAAGATAGAATGTTATTTAACTGTCGAACCTTGTCATAATTTTATTAGTTATATATTTTTTTAAATTGAAAAAAAAAATCTTGGTCTCGGCTTGTCTCGGTCTTGGTCTTGACTCGGTCTCGGCTCCCGAAAGTCTTGGTCTTGTCTTGGTCTCGGTGCATTCTGGTCTCGGGCAAGTCTTGGTCTCGGATAGTGTGGTCTCGACCTGCTCATGCTGTAACATGTTTTTCTGCTGTCTTGTGGCTTCTCCTCGTCCTTCTCTCTCTTTTCTGTTTCAGGTGTCTTGACGCTGGAGCTAGCAGTTCCTGATCTGTGGTTCGTGGCTCAACAAGTCTAAACACTAGGATGTTCTATCTCTCTATCCTGTTCTGTTCCCCTCTTTCTGTTGTTTTTTTTTTTTTTAAACAAATTTCATATTATGATAAGCTCTACAAGATGACTACTGTTGTAATTTGCTCTATATAGATACAGTTGAACTGAAATTGAAGTTATAATTTGCGTTCCATGTGTTGCAAATGTCACAAATATATATAACTGAACTGGTTGTCATCAGCCTCGTTTGACATATGAGGGTTATGCTTACTCTTAAATCTTTAAAACAGCAGTGTAAGGAAAAATCAATTATATAGATTTGAGCTATCACAATTTGGTCAAACTGATTTCCAGTTAAAGATTAATAACCAAGATATTGGCTTAAAATTACAAACATGGAATGTAAAACTAGTTTCAATCAAAAGGTTTAGGGACATTAGGGATTCTTTAACAGTTTGCTGTGCATGTTCTAATTCCATTGATGTGTAGAAATGCACAGGGTAATGCTTTAAGTGCTCCAGCTCAAACAATTACAGTGCCATTCTGATGAAAGCATTTTGGATTTGACGTAAAAGAGTATTAACTCTCAAGTGAGCTGCTTATCTTACAGACAATAAGCATGAATGCATGCAGAAGCTTAACCTGATCAGCTTTTGACCTCAGTGTGTGAGGGGGCGCTATCGCACCATCTATATCTATTTCACTGCACAGCTCCTCACCCGAGCAAGAGTCACATCACACCAGAGCCAATCGCTGCGCACACAGCCAAGCAGACACGGACTGCAAACACACGAGTGAGAGAGAGGAGGATAGTTTAGACCGGAGAGGGGGCAGTGTGAGCAGCCGCGCTCACACTGACAAACTAGCAAAGCTCTCAATTCTCACTGATTGGGCCTGATGTGAGTCACTGAGTGTGTGTGAGCCACAGAGTAAGTCACACACTAAGACAAAAATATGAAAGTGACTCAATATACACAAAAATAAATATTTATACAAAAAATACACATAATGACTCCAGAATCACACTACAATGGCAACAAAAAACAATAATTATACAAAAAAACATACACAAAAAGACAACTAAAAGATACAAAAACACACATAACGTAAAACAAAAAACTAAACAATATTTATACAAAAAGTACACAAAATGACAACAGATACAAAAATATACAAAAAGGCTCCAAAAAACATACACCACAGGAAAACACACCAAAAAAAATAAAAAAAATAATATATATATATATATATATATATATAAAAATTAATTTAAAAAAAAACCCCACAAACAATTATTATGCGCATGTATCATCTATCTATCTATAAAAGCAAAAAAGGTCTGTGTGTGTGTGTCTGTGGAGCAAATATCTCACCGACGTGATGCCTGTTCGACCTGTCAACGGCTTCCAAATACCCCGAGTTTGTGCATCTGTTATTTTGGAGTAATTTGGTAATTTCCAAATGTTTATTTTAATTTCATTTCACTTCTGGACGGCAGCTTTTGACCTCAGAGTGTGAGGGGGCGCTAGCACACCATCTACAGTATATCTATTTCACTACAAGGCTCACTTCCGGTGCATGCCAGAGCTCCTGTGTACTTCTCTTTTGAGGAAACATTTTTTTTACTGTTCCTTATTTGGTGATGACGTTTCAAAATGTTTATTTTCATGTTAGTTTGACCGTTCGCTATTTAGACAGGACAGACCTCAGCCGGAAGTTATTGAGGGCAATGGCTGCTGTGTTGAAAGCTACAGATTTCTCTGCAGCGTGTATGTGAGAGAGAACCAACGGAGGAGATTAGAGTCCCAGGTAGAGAGGTCTGTGTGTGTGAGATTTCATTAACAAACAACTGTTAATGTCAACATCAGATCAGCGCACAGGTAAGAGAAAGTGAAACAAACAGGGACGCAGTGCACACAAGAAACCCATTTACATAATTCATGTATTAAAGATAAAGATAATCCATGTTATTGTGCAGAAAAGGAATGTTTCAACAGTGTATTCCTTTAAAATTGTCCTCCGCTCCATTCTCCATCCACCGCGAATCCCTGCGTGGCTGCTGCAACAGGAAAGGAAGAACGCTGCGCTCAAACGACACTGTGACCGAATCCGAAGACCAGTTCTAAATATCTGTCCAAACCCGACCCGTCCGGTGCCATCGGGTCCCGTCAGGGTTCGGTCGGGTATCCATTCTCTATCAGCTCGGGTGATAAACAAACAGTTGATGCGCACCGTGGTGCCACTATGGAGTCTGATTTCTAGATCCTGCCCTATGCTCCTTTAATGGCCACGTTTACATGGGAGCTTTCTCTCCTCTTTAAAGTTAATAAAAGTGAATTCCTCTTTAACCTGACCTTGTAAACATCTAATTCCTAAAGCTAATTGAATTCCGAATTAAACTTAATTCCGAATTAAATAATTCCTCTTTCTTGTAAACAGTTAACAACACTTAAAGCTGCTTTAAGTTAATTCCAGTCATTTTGCGCATGTGTGACTTGCAGTGATGACGCGGTGGGTGACATAATCCAACATGGCGGCCCGAAATAGAACTGACAATATTTAAAAAGAGCCTTAAAAGACATGGATCTAATGAAAAAAGGGGACGGACAAAGATATAAACATGCGGACATTAACACAAACACATGGACTTTTTCACACATGGAAATCAGCCAACGTAACAGCTTCATTGAACGGGTGATACTAAGACCCGGAGACAAAGTAAATGCGTCCCAATACTGCTGCATAGGCTGTATATCACCAAGTTTATCATTGTAACAGTTGTTAGAGTTACTATCTTTACCATAAAGCAACTATTTATTCCTTGTTATTGTTTTCCACAGTTTTACTGAACTTTATTTACTGGTGAATAAAGCTCACCAGTAAATAAACTGGTTTATTTACTGGTATCTCCTTTCTGCTGCGTGGACCAAAGTGTGTAAATGTCCAGCTGTTGCTTCAAAACTACAATCAAAAATAAAGGTGAAAACAGTTCTCATGTGTAATCGTCTGTTACAAGGTTTGTTGTGTATTTCTCCCGATAGACTTGATAGACGTGATATGTTATTTTCGCCCCCTGTCCAATCCGAGCCTTCCCAACCCCCAGACCTGAAGTGGAATTAACTAAAGCCGAATAAACCGGTTTTCCATGTAAACCTCAGTTCGGGAAGTACTATTTCCATGTAAACACAAAGCAAAACACTTTTAATTTTTATTTTTTAAAAATCGGAATAATTAATTTTGAATGAAAAAACATCATGTAACCGTGGCCAATGAATAAATACCAGTTTGATAATGGAGGGATAAGTTTTGCGGTTGACCTCATCAGGGATGGGTATACTTTTCCCCACACAGATGCTTTTTGGATAAATTTTATCTTTTTAAGGGAGAAAAAATTTAGAATTCTAGAAATTCTATGATTTCTCTAAGAATGACATCATTAAGAGCTACTTTTAGAATTAAAATACTTTGTGAATACGGGAACTGGTTCATAGGCTCCGGTAAACAGGTTTACCAACCGAATCACTGGCTGACTGGCCATTTCTCATAATATGAAACATTTTACATTGACATTCTTTAAATATTTTAAATATAATTTATATATAATTAAATAATATATTTAAGTGTGGCATACACAGTCTGTCCAGCACATTTATTGCAACTGCCATTCAGCAGTCAAATTAGCCTTTGCCATGAGAAAATGTTAATATAGCGAGACATGCTGAACCTAAACAATAAGGATTACAAAACCTGTGCAATTATTCTTTTAATTGTGATTTCTTTTGCTGCAGGTTATAAGGTAATTTTACAAATTCATTGAGGATAATGCCAAATCAATTCACAGGTTAATGTTTAAAATTTTAAAGCAGTTTGCGATATCTGTAAGCAACTGTTTTAATGCTTTTAATGGATGCAACAGAATTACTTCAAGGCAGATTTGTTTGCCCCTGGCCAAAGACATTCCAACGATGCACAATATGAAATAAAATGTTTAGTTATAGGCCACTTATGTATACTTTCAATAAGATTGTAGAGGCCTTGTTTTAGTGAACTTAAGTGTTTCGGCCGAAAACCGAAAATGCACTTTTAGGCCATGTTTGTCTGAAAATGTTCTGTTGGCAGAATTTTTGGTGCGTCACTATTAAAGGGGTAGATTGAAGTTTTTTTTCTCCCTAAAGGAGGCAGGGCTTTATTGCGCTCAGGATTGTGCTCACTCCATTCCACTACAAAACCTGCTTGTTTTTTCAGGGTCGTGGTTCAGTACAATAATCCTTCCTAAATAAGGCTAAATAAGGCTAAATAAGGGAGCCCGGTAAAAACTCATTCTGCTTCAGGGGGACGACCACTGTGATCCTCCTGGTGCACAGTGTGGCACGGGGCTGTGAAGCGGTTTTTCTTGTTCAAGAGCACAGAATGCAGAATGGTCTACATCGTATTTCTGCTGCCTTTTGATTGTGTAGTGTCAGTGCGGGGAAGTGGATCTGCAGATGCCAGTGTTAGATTTTGTCGGCAATAACTATTTTAATTCATTCAGTGCCAGCCATTTTGAGGATTTTTTACCCCCCTCAGTGCCAGCCGTTTCAGAGCATTTCAACAGATTTTTAAAGACCCACTGAATATTTTGTACTATGACAATCTTAAATCTAAATCAGATTCTGAAAGATTAAAGCATCTAATTTTACCAGAAATAAAAAAAAAATGTTTGTAGCTTGTTTAGTTATTTCATAATCAGCAGGTGAATAGAGCAAGTTTTACACAAATCACCAGTTTCAGAGCAAAAAGCTGAGAAAACAGGCTTTTCTTTATTGAAAACTATAACATCTGAACATTGGTTTCCTTCTAAAAAATAAATAAAAACACTGAGACAAGGCTTTTGATGGCAAAATTATTATTATTTCGCTATCTCGCTCACAGTTGAATGTTTTGCTTACTGTATTTTTTATCTGACCCCCCATCAATCACACAGACGTAACTTCCTCTTCCTCCCGACACGCAGAGATGACCCGTTTGACCCAGTTAGTTGATGGTTTCATCTCACGATCGCAACATTATAGATAATCCACTCAGGTCCACACATGTTCTGTGTTAGCATGTGGTGCTGTGAGCTGCTGGATACATCACAATATCACTTCATAGCATCATAATCTCCTTCCTCCCTGCTTCTCCCTCCTTAGCTAATGGTAGCATCAGTGGCTAATCTCACATCTAAAGGTGCGCTGCTGCCACCTTCAGGGCACCAGTTGGTCACTACAACACATTACAGCTTAGATATTGATGAGGGACCTCCACCAGGGTGTATTCTAGAGTTGTCACGATACCAAAATGAGTAACCACAATACTATACCAGACAAAGTATCATGGTTCCAGGTAATATCGAGATAATGAAGCCTTTTTTTAATTATTATTTTTATGAACTGCAATGTATTTGTATAAGTTAGAAATACTTATTAATTACTTATAGTGTTATTCGGTGCATGATAAGAGTATATGAACAAAATAACATAAGCAATAAAAAAAAACTAATAAATGAAGTTAGAATTTACATGGTTGAAATGAAAAAAACCGAGCCCCAACCCCGGTTGGGGCTCGAGTGCGAGCGCCTGGTGGCCGGGGCTTTGCCCACGGGCCCCGGCCGGGCAGAGCCCGAAAGGATGACGTGGGCCCGCCCTCCCGTAGGCCCACCACCCGCAGGAGGGATCATATGGGGCCGGTGCAGTGTGGATCGGGCAGTCGTCCAGGGCGGGGGCCTTGGCGATCTGATCCCCGGCTACAGAAGCTAGCGTTAGGGACGTGGAATGTCACCTCTCTGGCGGGGAAGGAGCCTGAACTTGTGTGCGAGGTGGAGAAGTTTGGACTAGATATAGTCGGTCTCACCTCGACACATAACAAGGGCTCTGGAACCAGCCTTCTCGACAGGGGTTGGACTCTCTTCTACTCTGGAGTCGCCAATGGTGAGAGGCGCCGGGCCGGGGTGGCTATACTTCTTGCCCCCCGACTTAGTGCCTGTACGTTGGAGTTTACCCCGGTAGACGAGAGGGTAGCCTCCCTCCGCCTTCGGGTGGGGGGACGGATCATGACTGTTGTTTGTGCCTATGGGCCAAACAGCAGCTCGGAGTATCCACCCTTCTTGGATTCCTTAGAGGGAGTACTGGAGAGTGCTCCTTCTGGGGATTCCCTCGTTCTGCTGGGGGACTTCAACGCTCACGTTGGCAGCGACAGTGAGACCTGGAGGGGCGTGATTGGGAGGAACGGCCCCACTGATCGGAACCCGAGCGGTGTTTTGTTGTTGGACTTCTGTGCTCGCCACAGATTGTCCATAACAAACACCATGTTCAAGCATAAGGATGTCCATATGTGCACTTGGCACCAGGACACCCTAGGCCGCAGTTCGATGATCGACTTCGTAGTCGTGTCATCGGACTTGCGGCCGCATGTCTTGGACACTCGGGTAAAGAGAGGGGCGGAGCTGTCAACTGATCACCACCTGGTGGTGAGTTGGCTCCGATGGCGGGGAAGGATGCCGGTTAGACCCGGCAGACCCAAACGTATAGTGAGGGTCTGCTGGGAACGCCTGGCAGAGTCTCCCGTCAGAAGGAGCTTCAACTCCCACCTCCGGGAAAACTTCAACCATGTCTCGGAGGAGGCGGGGGACATTGAGTCCGAGTGGGCCATGTTCCGTGCCTCTGTTGCTGAGGTGGCTGATCGGTGCTGTGGCCGCAAGGTAGTCGGTGCCTGTCGTGGCGGCAATACCCGAACCCGTTGGTGGACACCGGGGTTGAGGGATGCCGTCAAGCTGAAGAAGGAGTCCTACCGGGCCTTTTTGGCCTGTGGGACTCCGGAGGCAGCAGACAGGTACCGACGCACCAAGCGGAATGCAGCCACGGCGGTCGCCGAGGCAAAAGCCCGGACATGGGAGGAGTTTGGTGAGGCCATGGAGAACGACTTCCGGACGGCTTCGAAGAGATTCTGGACCACTATCCGGCGTCTCAGGAGGGGGAAGCAGTGCACCGTCAACACTATGTATGGTGCGGATGGTGCGCTGCTGACCTCGACTCGAGACGTTGTGGATCGGTGGGGGGAATACTTCGAAGACCTCCTCAATCCCACCGACACGCCTTCCAATCAGGAAGCAGGGCCCAGGGACCCGAGAGTGGGATCTCCTATCTCTGGGGCTGAAGTTGCCGAGGTGGTTAAAAAGCTCCTCGGTGGCAGGGCTCCGGGGGTGGATGAGATCCGCCCGGAGTTCCTCAAGGCCCTGGATGTTGTGGGGCTGTCATGGCTGACACGACTCTGCAACATCGCGTGGACATCGGGGGCAGTGCCTCTGGATTGGCAGACCGGGGTGGTGGTCCCCCTTTTTAAGAAGGGGGACCGGAGGGTGTGTTCCAATTATAGAGGGATCACACTCCTCAGCCTCCCCGGTAAGGTCTATTCAGGGGTACTGGTGAGGAGGGTCCGCCGGATAGTTGAACCTCGGATTCAGGAGGAGCAATGTGGTTTTCGTCCTGGCCGTGGAACTGTGGACCAGCTCTACACCCTCAGCAGGGTCCTTGAGGGGTCATGGGAATTTGCCCGACCAGTCCACATGTGTTTTGTGGACCTGGAAAAGGCATTTGACCGTGTCCCTCGGGGATTCCTGTGGGGGGTCCTCCGGGAGTATGGGGTATCGAACCTCCTGATAGGAGCTGTTCGTTCCCTGTATGACCGGAGTCAGAGTCTGGTCCGCATTGCCGGCAGTAAGTCGAAATCGTTTCCGGTGAGGGTTGGACTCCGCCAGGGCTGCCCTTTGTCACCGATTCTGTTCATAACTTTTATGGACAGAATTTCTAGGCGCAGTCAGGGCGTTGAGGGGGTCCGGTTCGGGGGCCTCAGTATTGCATCACTGCTTTTTGCAGATGATGTGGTCCTGTTGGCTCCAACATACCGTGACCTTCAACTCTCACTGGATCGGTTCGCAGCCGAGTGTGAAGCGGCCGGAATGAGAATCAGCACCTCCAAATCCGAGTCCATGGTTCTCGACCGGAAAAAGGTGGAGTGCCTTCTCCGGGTTGGAGATGAGGTTCTGCCCCAGGTGGAGGAGTTCAAGTACCTCGGGGTCTTGTTCACGAGTGAGGGAAGGATGGAGCGAGAGATCGACAGGCGGATTGGTGCGGCGTCTGCAGTGATGCAGAGTCTGCACCAGTCCGTCATTGTAAAGAGGGAGCTGAGCCAAAAAACAAAGCTCAAGATTTACAGGTCGGTCTACGTTCCAACCCTCACCTATGGTCATGAACTTTGGGTCATGACCAAAAGAACAAGATCACGGGTACAAGCAGCCGAAATGAGTTTCCTCCGTAGGGTGGCTGGGCTCTCCCTTAGAGATAGGGTGAGAAGCTCAGTCATTCGGAAGGGGCTCAAAGTAGAGTCGCTGCTCCTCCGCATCGAGAAGAGCCAGATGAGGTGGCTCGGGCACCTAATTAGGATGCCCCCTGAACGCCTCCCAGGGCACGTCCCTCCGGAAGGAGGCCCCGGGGAAGACCCAGGACACGCTGGAGAGACTATGTCTCTCGGCTGGCCTGGGAACGTCTCGGGGTCCCCCCGGAAGAGCTGGAGGAAGTGGCCGGGGAGAGGGAAGTCTGGGCCTCCCTACTGAGGATGCTGCCCCCGCGACCCGGAAACGGCTAAGCGGGAGAAGATGGATGGATGGATGGATGGAAATGAAAAAAAGATAATTCAGTTTCTTATGCACATCAATTTATTTAACTAATATAAATAATCAACTTAGGATAACACATTTACTGTCTTTAAAAAAAAAAAAAAAATGACAATAATGCTTCTTCTCCAACATAATAAACCATATATTTATATGCATTTTCTGGGTGACGTCACTGGTGTTTTATGTGATCCATCCTTTGTATGTATATAATTTGTAAATATTGCTTGTACATTGTAAATATCTCTGTTAAAAAAAAAAAAAAAAAAAAAAAAAAAAGATTGTGTGGAAAAAAAAAACTAAAAAAGTGTTCCCTCTTTTGGCTCCTATAGCTGGTGGCAGCACCTGCACAGTGGATCTCCTATTGCTTTACTGTCTCTGCCTCGTTTTAAGCCAAAATAGTTCCAAGTGGGACTTTTGGAGTTTGTTTTTTTGAGCAAAATTAGTGTCGCCACTGACGACGACACCGCTGCTGCAGACTCGCCACTTGGGCCCGGTGCTTCTGCCATGTGTTGAGGAGAGTAGAGGCAGCCGGAAACTGGCACCAGTAGTATCGTAATCCATGGTAGTGCGGTTGTGTAGAATTTCTAGTATAGGAACCGTAACAGTTTGGCACCGCGGGGTACCGTGTGTATCATGCAACTATAGTGTGTTCTAGTATTCTTCGTGATAAGACACAATTGACAAGTTTCTCGTCAATGGCACTGAGCGTTTGGACTTGAAATGACAAATTATCTCTGAATGAGTTAAACTAAAGAAGAATTGACAACAAAAATTAACGCTTAATCTTCATTCATTATCAACTGATGAATAAAAAGATTGGAAAAGCTGCTTTACAATCATCCTCAATGCCTTGATTGTTTTCTTTTTTAATCAATTAAAAATCTTAACTAAAATTTAAACTCAGTCTATTTGTCTTTAAACACACAGATGCCTTGGCTAAACGGTGTGTAAACATGTAATAGCAATATTTAAAATTTGGAGGCCCCACTACCTTCCTGCAGCTACTTCTGATTTTGGAGGGGTTTATGAAATGAGACCACCATTATATGATAATATGATTCTCAGAGACCTCATAGTTCAAGTTTCAGGTCTGTATCACCTTTAGAAGCTTTATGAGCGCAAAAGAGCATCAGGGTCAAAAGAATAACAGGCTTCATGTAGCACTAGGTCTCAAGGAGCTAAGTGAGCTATTGGAGCCCTTTAAAAGTTTGTCTTTGTTTCAACACTAACAGCATGAACAAGAAAAATGACCCCATGTCATTTGGAGCATTTTCACACATTGGGGACCAACTGTTTGACTCATTTCATAGCAGGGGCCAATGAACAATGACAGCTGCTATTAGCATGGCTGCTATTTGCAGCCAACAAAAGCCTAATTTCCTGTTAAATCATCATTTTAAAATTGAATCCCAATAATGTAGGACATTTTTACAGCAGGTTTAGATCAAACAAATTTTGATTTGTTTTGAAACATTTTCAACTGATTTAGTAAATGTAAAGGACATGGCTTTGTCTTAACTTCATTACCGGTCTAGTTTTAGAACACCCTAATTTATCCAGTTATTTATTGCAATTCAAGTCGTGTAAGTCCAATGACTAGCTTGAAATGGTACAAAGGTAAGTACTGAACAGCAAAAGGTAAAAAAAAAAGGTTATCCAAAACTGAAAAATAATGTACATTTCAAAATTATACAAATAGGCCTTTTTAGGTAACACAAAATGGGTTAACAATTTAAAGCTGTTCTGCAGCAATGAAGGTTGAATCAGCCTCGAAAGCTGGTGTAACTAATTTCTACTGGTGTTCCAACTTTTCTTGAGTACTTACAACCCCCTCTGTCTGCATAAAAGCAGTGTTGGAACACTACTTTGATGAGTCAAAAGTTTACAATACATTTCATCTATAAAGTGATTCCATGATCTCTTTTTCAACTCAAATTGCTTATTTGTTCTATGCTTTCATTTCAGAGTGCAATGACACAATAAACTGAAATATTTTTAGTAATAAACTGGGGGGAAAAAAACTTTTGCCCGATAGTGTATGTCTACACTTATGGATTAAAAGCTTTACCAAAATTAATATTGAGTTCTACAAATAATCTTTATTTTTTTATTCAACGAACCTCTAAACAGAACCCTGACCCCAAACCCAATCTTGTAATTAAAATCTAAAACATTTTTATGATTACATGTAAAATGGTCTCACAGGTAACATCACAAAATGAACAGTTACTCAAATTAATATTAAACATTTGATTTGAGGAAACATCACACAGGTAGATATTATTTAACATTTAAAATTATTTTCTTTATCCTTTAGAGCGATCTGCAAACACAAATATCTTGTCAGAATAATCTGAACATGGTCACAATGACTTAAGGGGACAATGACTTAAATATGACTAAAGATGAGCTTCACTTCAAACTTACACTACTCAGAACAATCAGTATTCAGCTGTTTTTGTGTAGGATTTACTAAGGTTAAAAACTCAATATCTATCTTTTTTTTTTTTTTACCTATCTTTATAAATGTTAAGGTTTTGTTTATTCAGACACGGTTTTTCAGGAAATTTTTAGGAAGTTTTTAGGAGATAAACATTTCCTGAAAACCCTTGTCTGAATAAACAAAACCTTAACATATATTTAAAAAAAGAAGACAAAATGAACTTACTCGAATTATCTTTATATAAACATTGCATTTTTAACAGTTGTGCTTTGTGTGTTATGTTGTTTAAATTTGAGATAAAATAAGAGAATAGAGCAAAATCAGCTAAACCTCTGCATTGGTGATACAATTTAAGCACAGACATTTCTATAAAGCAGAACATATAATAGAGCTTGTTTGTAATAATAAATGCAACATACATACATCATGCTAATAGACAGAACAGTAAATGTTTAATATTGGATCCATTTATTAGTCTTATTTTCATAATATATAATATTAGATGGATGGGTGGTGGGGCGGGGGGCAAGGCAGAATGATAAAGGCTCAAAACCAAGCAAATGGACCACATAGATGCTGATAAAACTGGGTACAACAAATGTGAATCCCCACTGAGTAATGTGACATATTCAAGCCCTAATTCCCATGTGTCTGCTGCTGTGCGAATGTTTTTACATCCATCTTCCTCTGAGGTGAAGTACAAGGAAAACTAAACCACCTGACTGATAGAAAAATATCTTTGTCATTCAGACATTACATCAAAAAAGGTCACGGTAACATTTTGTTGGACTGCCTTTCGCTTTGATTATGATGCGCAAATGCAAACAACCAATATCGTTATACCACAGACCCGTGCCCAGTTTGGACGCTGCGTGATAAATTGAACGTTCAGGTGATGTGTTTCGATTAGCGTGAGAAAGATGCACAAATGGAGGCTGACTGGTTCTGGAGCACATAGTGGTATATTCTCCCCTGCACGTAAGTCAGAAAAGACGAGCAGCGGTTCTGTTTTTGGCTAAGCGCCATTCTCCCCCTATACTTAAGTCAGTCACTGCATGCCTTCATCCCAGTTACGCACACAGGCTGGAGTGACCCTTAAATCTGGGCGTTCCCAAATCTGGCCTTGTGCGCATTCTCCTGTCTGTTTAAGGTTTCAGTTCTTTTCCTCTTACGTGCTTCTGAACCTGAAATAAGTGCAGCGACCCGATAAGGCGAAACAATATAATGCACTAGAAGTTTTGACTCAGTTAAAATTTAAGCCACACGGACTTATAATATTGCAAAAGAGACTCCCAGAAATAATCTATTCAAACTGAGTCACACTGTTACACTGTCACGGCGTTCGATATGTTCACATTTACCAGTTGTAGACAGGACACAATGTGTTACATTTCATTATATTTTATCCGTGCCGTACACTCCTTTTTCTGCAGAGATGATAGGTGCTGCGTTGTGGAGCTGACCATCTGTGCGCACCAGAGTTGCTCGATAAATGAAACTCTGACAGACATCCACATTGGTAAAAGTGATGTTTAACTATTTTCATACTATGTCCAACGTAAAGCCACAGTTTGATCCACTACAGAGTAAATAACAAGTGAAACAAGCTGTCATATGCAGAGGTTAGTGAAATGCGCAAGAGACGATGGATACCAGAAACTGTTCCACACATATTAAATAGAGGCTCAACTTCAGTTTGGACTCGCTCACATCAGCTCCATAAGGCTTTAAACAATTTATATTTAAAACTGCATATTATGGTTGCGTTTCACTGCAAACATCTCCATCTCCTCTGGATTAAAGCATTAAAGCAATTATTTCCTCAAACCTCCAGCACATCACACTCGGTTGTGCTTTAGATCAGGTACCATATTGAATGATGATGATGATAAGCTGATCATTTCTGAATGCAGGAATGGAAGAAGTTAACAAAATCAAGCTTTCCACAGAAATGTTAATCTATTGTTAGAATGAGGGGACAAATGGAGAGATTTGAACTGTGATTCGGACAGAAGAATGCGGCCGATCCTCACATTGCATCTGATCAATTCAACCTGTTACATTGTTTAACAAAAGCATTTCAAATTAAAAGTGCGCTTCATCAGTTTCACTGATTTCAATAACATTTACAAGCTTTGGAAAAACTCCATGTTCTATGATTTCTAGACAGCCCCAAAAATAATGACATCAAGGCCCAGTCCACCTCCTTGGCATCAGACCTCCTTCATTCACAGACTACGCGATTGTGGTTGACGCGTGGTGGGCGTGTCAGGAGCCTGGACTGGAGAATAAGCGCAGCAGAGAGGCGCATAAAAAAGTGCTTAAGTCCTGACCAAAGAATACAGCCCATAGAGAGCAGCTCTCTGAGTTGTGTGTGTTATAGCAGTGTAACCACATGTTTTAGAGCCAGTGTTGGGAAGGTTACTTTCAAAATGTTATCCATTAAAGACTACATGCCCAAAAATATAATTTTTAATGTAACTGACTACCGGTATTTTTCTTGTTGACTACACTGATGTTTCTTTATCAACTAGTCTAGGGGTCTGCAACCAGCGGCTCTGGAGTCTAATGTGGTTCTTTGGCTCTTATGCAATGGCTCCCTATAGCTTTAAAAAACTATGAAAAATAAAAAGTTATTTTTTTACAGAAGCTATTAATGATTAATGATAACAATTTGATGATATAACAATTTGTTAACCTAAAATAAATCACATTGTGCAATGACTCGGCCACCGTCCTACTTCACCTCCTGCAACATCTACAGACTTTCAAACCTTAAGTTTTAAATCCCTGGTAAGATAACTAAACCAACAAAAACACTATTCTGGAAGAAAATAGAGATTTTAATTGTGTGAGGACAGATTCATTTAACTGCCAAATGTGCCGGTTTAAATATACATGCTATATGTATGGCAACAAATTAGCAATTAGCATGTGTTGACCACATGATCCTGCGTTATCAAATTCAAGTTACTTTTTGTAGCCTTTTGTAGCCTTGCACGCCGCACGATACACAGATGGGACAGGACCAGCGATTCCGGGAAGAGCAGAGGAGGGGGGCTTTGCATCTACGTGCACGAAGGTTGGTGTAACAACAGCACTATTTTAAACAGACACTGTTCTCCTGACCTGAGTTCATGTTGGTAAGATGTAGACCCTTTTTTCTGCCAAGAGAGCTAGCTGTTGTCATCACTGCAGTCTACATACCACGTCCCGCTAATGTAAACACTGCTCTCTTTCTGCTGCAAAATACCACCAATACGCACCAGCGTGCCCATCCCAATGGTGTAAACATTATTGCAGGGGACTTTAATAAGGCAAATCTCAAAACTGTATTACCAAAATTCCACCAATACTTAAAATGCCCAACAAGAGGGGAAAACACTCTGGACCATGTGTATTCAAACATAAAGCATGCCTATAGAGCTTTACCCCTTCCCCACCTGGGCAGGTCAGATCACCTCTCACTGCTCCTCATTCCAGCATACATCCCCCTCAGTCAACAAACAAAGCCCACAAAGCGGACCATCACCACCTTGCCTGAGGACGCCCTCCCCGACTGCAGGACTGCTTTGAACACACACAGTGGGATGCCTTTTATCATGAAGCCCTAGCAACATTCACAGATACAGTACTCTCTTACATTAAATACTGTATTAGGAATGTCACTGTGAATAAGTACATCCGGGTGTTCCCTAATCAGAAACCCTGGATGACAAGCCAGGTCCGCATGCTCCTCCGGGCCCATGACTCAGCCTTCAGGTAAGGTGACAAAGCATTGTATAGCGCCGCTCGCGCCGACCTGAGGAGAGGCATTAGGACTGCCAAAGCAGAACACAAGAGGAGGATAGAGGAACATATAAACAACCCTAGGGCATACAGACAATCACTAACTATAAAGGCTGTGCTGCGACAGCCGGGGACTCAGATGCAGAGTTGGCAGAGGAGCTGAATAGCTTCTTTCCCGCTTTGAGTCCCAAACACAGCACTCAGCCACATCACTCCAACAACCACTACAACTCCCATCAGCCTCTAACACTCACCCCCTACTCACACTTGAGGCACAGGATGTAAGGGGGGTGCTCTGTGCAGTGAACTCCAGGAAGGCTGCAGGTCCAGATGGAGTACCTGGGAAGGTGCTCAAAGCATGTGCCAAGCAACTATCATATGTCTTCACTGACATCTTCAACTTATCTCTGGAATAAGCCATCATCCCACCCTGCCTGAAATCTGCCATAATCATCCCAATCCCAAAAAAGTCGCCCACAACCAGTCTCAATGACTTCCGCCCCATAGCACTCACCCCAGTCATCACCAAGTGTTTTGAGAAACTGGTCTTGAGACACATCAAACATTGTATCCCCCCCACCTTGGACCTGCATACCGGACTAACAGATCCACCGAAGATGACATCTGTCATCTGGAGAAACAGGGAGCTACGTCAGGATGTTCTTCATTGACTTCAGCTCAGCATTCAATACAATAATACTGGACATTTTGATTACCAAGTTAGCCAACCTGGGGCTCCCACCATCCACCTGCTCCTGGATAAAATACTTTTTGGTCAATTGACCGCAGCGGGTGAAACTGGGTCCTCACCTCTCCTCCTCCCGCACTCTCAGCACTGGCTCTCCCCAGGGCTGTGTGCTGGGTGCACTACTTTACTCCCCTTACACAACCAACTGCAGTCCCGCCCACCTAGAGAACATCATTGTCAAATTTGCTGACAACACAACAGTGGTGGGGCTGATCACAGTGGGAAATGAGGCAGCCTACAGAGATGAGGTCCTGAAACTAGGTGAGTGGTGTGCGTCAAACAACTTGGCACTAAATAAACATCACGAAGACCAAGGAACTCATCCTGGACTTCAGGAAGAACAGAGCTGCCCCAGCCCCCCTGTACATCAACGGTGGATGTGTAGAGCGAGTGAAGTCCTTCAAATTCCTTGGTGTCTACATCTCTGCTGATCTCTCCTGGTCAGTCAACACTACAGCGCTGGTCAAGAAGGCCGAGCAGCGACTACACTTCCTGAGGGTGCTCAGGAAGGAGCGACTAAACACTGCTGATGACCTTCTACCGTTCCACCATCGAGAGCCTACTGACTCACACTGTGACAGTGTGGCACTCCAGCTGCACAGAGGCCGACAGGAAGAGACTGCAGAGGGTGGCAAACAACACACAAAAAATAACCGACTGCCCTCTTCCTTCCCTGACTGCAATCTATAACTCCCGTTGTCTCAGCAGGGCCAGGAACATTTTAAAGGATAACATCCACCCTGGCTTCTACCTCTTCAATCTTGTGCCCTCTGGCAGGCGCTTCAGGTCCATACGGACCAGAACAAACAGATTCAGGGATATCTTCTTCCCCAAAGCAATCACCTTATTAAACTTTCGCTAATGTATCTATTTATTGTATTTATTAGTGTGTAGTCTTTTATATTGCTGTGTGTAATTATGGAGCTGTTTTTTTAAATCTGTACTGTGTATAATGACAATAAAGGCTTTCAATTCAATTCAATTCAAGATACTGTTTTATTTCTTGATGTCAATTTTTTTTATTTTATCTTAAACAGTTTTTAGGTTGCCATTTACATCAAATTAACAAATCAAACTAAATTAAATCAAACATTATTCTATATAATTTTAACAGTATAGAATTTAATACACTGCATTGTCTTCATTGAGAAGGTATTTTTTTGGCTCCAGGAGGTCTTTAATCCTGGTGAGATGAGGGAAAATGGCTCCTTTGAGAGCAAAGGTTGAAGACCCCTGGACTAGTCTATTACACAAGGTTTTTCTAGAACAGTTCAACTTAAGCACAAAAAGAATCTACAAAGTCAAAACACTGTCTTGTTTCAGATCATCAAACCAATTGTATTATTTTTTATTTGAATATCCTTCAATGTCCACTTTGATCTTCCTTACACTGCAATCTCCATGCCAATCACTAAGGCTGTACAATATTGTTTAAGCATCAAAATTACAATGTACGTGTCAAACATTGCACAAATGTATTCAATGGAAACGGCTGTCGGTAGGCAGAACTGTGTACTGACCATAATCCCTGGTGGGATCACAGAACTGTCACAGCCACTGTACATCTCCGTGAACCAAACTTTCAAAAACAAGCTTCAGAAGTTGTGGAAAGAGTGAATGCACTCAGGCACACAGCTTTACTAAACGGGATGGGTTCAGTGATCAGTGCAGGTGATTTGTTCCACAAGATAGCAGCAGTGCAGCATAACTTTATGTTATGATTATGTTATGATTCAGTTCTGTTCATACGGACTGTAAATCATAACCAACTACATCAGAATTTGAATTTCTTCCCATTTATATGCAATCTAACAGCGACTACAAAGACTGTAAAATGCAATCGTTTACGGACGAGCCCATGTCCGCTCTAGTGGTTAAGTTAGTGCTATTATACGGTACACGCTTCAGTATATAATTAGGTTTTGAGTTTAGCCTTAAAGGTGCAGAGGGTAGCAGCCTCCCGTACTGAGACTGGAAGCTGGTTCTAAAGGTGAGGGGCTTCATAGCTAAAAGCTCTTCCTCCTGTTCTACTTCTAGACATGTTAGGAACGTCCAGAAGGCCAGCAAACTGAGAGCGGAGTGATCTGCCTGGACAATAGGGCACTAATAGGTCTCTAAGATTTACAGGAGCTTGATCATCCAGTCAGGTTTTAGAGCTCAACACAGCACAGAGACTGTTTTAGTTAAAGTAACTAATGATCTACTCTGGGCTTCAGATAAAGGACGACTCTCAGTGCTGGTTTTATTAGATCTTAGTGCAGCTTTTGACACTATAGATCACTATATTCTACTAGAGAGATTAGAGGAATTACTTGGAATCACAGGGACTGCCCTAAACTGGTTTAAGTCCTACCTATCTGATAGGTACCAGTTTGTACACGTGAATAATAAGTCTTCTGTGTACACTAAAGTAAGCTACGGGGTTCCTCAGGGCTCTGTGCTAGGTCCAATCCTCTTCTGCATCTATATGCTCCCCCTTGGTAATGTTATGAGAAAATACTCTGTTAACTTTCACTGCTATGCTGATGATACCCAACTGTATGTATCAATGAAGCCAGGTGAGACAAACCAGCTTTCTAAACTTGAGGCCTGTCCAAAGGACATTAGGGCCTGGATGGACCAAAATTTTCTTCTTCTCAACTCAGACAAGACTGAGGTCATTGTACTGGGCCCACGACACCTTAGAGAAACCTATGCTAGTCTAACTGCCCGAGATGGCATTACTCTGGCACGAAGCACAACTGTTAGAAACCTTGGGGTTCTATTTCAACTCTCACATAAAACAAACTTCAAGAACTGCCTTCTTTCATCTCCGTAACATTGCTAAAATCAGACCTATCCTGTCTCAGAGCGACGCCGAAAAGCTAGTCCATGCTTTTGTTACCTCTAGACTGGATTATTGTAATTCTCTTTTAGCAGGCTGCCCGAGCAAGTCGCTTAAGACACTTCAGCTGGTTCAAAATGCTGCAGCACGTGTACTGACTAAAATTAGGAGAAGAGATCACATTACTCCTGTATTAGCCTCTCTGCGTTGGCTTCCCATAAAATATAGAATAGAATTCAAGATTCTTCTTCTCACTAAAGCCCTAAATGGACAGGCACCAGTCTATCTCAAGGAGCTTGTAGTGCCATACAATCCCCCCAGAACACTACGCTCCCTAAATGCTGGCCTACTCGTCGTTCCATTGGTCTCTAGAAGTAGTATAGGAGGAAGAGCTTTCAGTTATCAGGCCCCACTTCTCTGGAACCATCTACCAACCACGGTTCGGGGGGCAGACACCCTCTCTACCTTTAAAGTTAGGCCCAAAACATACCTCTTTGGTAAAGCTTTTAGTTAGGAACCAGCTCATAGCTCATAGTTAAAATGCAATAGGCATAGACTGCCGGGGGGGGTCTGGCATGCTCGGTTGGAGAGAGGCTGGAGAGGGCGTTAAGAGAGAGGTCATTTAGGTTAGAGAGGGACCGGAGAGGGTCCCATTCCTCTCTCTAACACTCCCTCTATGTCTGCTTCTTCCCTTGTGTGTTTGCTCCTGTACTCCTTCTGGCTTTTGTCTTGCAGATCCGTGGGATCCTCAGTGTGGAGTTACAGAGTCTCACCAACTCTGTCTCCACCCTTTCCTCTGCACACACCCAACACAGCATAACGTGGATGGCTGTTCATCATAGGAATGGGATCCACACAAGGTTCCTGCTGCTTAACAGAAGGTTTTCCTTGCCGCCATGATGAATTCATGTTGGGTGTGGGATACATATGTGTGTGTATATACGTATATATGCATATGTGTGTATCCATAAAATGAAGAGTCCGTCCTTAAGACTACTCTACTGTAAAGTGTCTTGAGATACCATTGGTTATGATTTGGCGCTATAAAAATAAAAGACTGATTGATTGATTGATTGATCATGCAGAGCTTTGTATGCTAACAGGATGATTTTAAACTCTATTCTAAATTTTACAGGAAGCCAATGAAGGAAAGCTAATACTGGAGAAACAAGCTCTCTCCTGTTTGTTCCACTTAGTATTCTGGCTGCAACATTCTGAATTAATTGGATGTTTTTTATTAAGTTTTTGGGACATCCTGAAAGTAGAGAGTTACAATAATCTAGTCTAGATGTAACAAATGAATGGATCAGTTTTTCAGCATCACTCTGGGCCAAGATATTCCTTATTTTAGAGATATTACGGAGGTGGAAGAAGGCTGTCCTTGAGATCTGTTCAATATGAGAATTAAACAGAAGGATAAGTCTGTATCAAAGATAACGCCCAAGTTTTTTACTGTGGTGCTGGGTGACAGAGTAATGCCATCCTGACACACTATTTGCTGGAGAGGATAAATCTGTATCTTTTTTTTCTTCTTCATTGGGTTTATCTGGCAGCTTACACTTTTATTGTTATATACTATCACCATCTTCTGGCCCCTACAAAGTCCCAATTTCATACCCCCCCACATTAGCCCAGTGATAATTACAGTATATAACAGTTACGGGAAAAAAATCCTCAGCTCTGGCAGGTAACACTAGTCAGGGGCTTGAAGAGGTCTGGTAAAGTATTGTTTAGGCTACAAGGAAACCGTGAAGGAGCTTTTCCAGTTTATTATTAATAGAAGGATGACACCATAGGATTTTTTAAAGAAATCCTAGCTGTGCTATGGAGTTTGAACTCACGTAACAAGTGCTAAAAAGCTACAATTTTTGAATGTTTTGCTATAGGACCACTATACCACTAAGATATTTTCCAGATAGTGCAGTGACACTGGTTTCTAGTCTCTCTAGCTGTGTTACCCCAAAGAATAAACTAGCTTTCCTTTACTTTAAAGCCAAATAACTGTTTTAACCTTTCTAGCAAGTCATTGCATTTCTTAACATTTATTAATGTATTTATAACTGTGAAAAAACCTGCAGTAAAGCTTCCAACACAAAACATTTATTCAGTGTTCTTTTATATGATCTGTTAGTTATAAATCTTTTTAAGACTTTTAGGCTAGTGATCAGTTAACCCATAATAAACACTAACTTAACTCATCTCATGCTAAATACCGGCCATATCGAATTCTTTATATAATGTTAGTAAAAAACAAAATACAGTATGTTCTATTCAATTCCAAAAAATATCTTTGTAATGTGATGAATTATGATGAGGTTTTATCTAACTGGTTCCCTGAGGAGCATACTTTGTAATTATCTTGAAGAAATTAGTTACTTTTGTTCTGCATGATCTCTTCTCAATGACAGACTTAACAATGATTTGTGCTGGTGGGATTCCTTTACGAGGAGATGGAAATGTAAAGTGACAGCTATCACATGCCCGTATCCTCCTCTCAAATAAACACAGACATGAATAGGAAAACAAAAATGCACACTGCACTCTCACATAACTGGTATAGTAACAGATGACCCACAGGCAAGGAAAGTATGTATGGCTTAGTAAACACATTTTTAGTAATGCACAAACGAAGTGCATGAGAAAGTCCAGGGCCCTCCATTTATGTATGCATTGGGGTTCCTTTCTAGCATTTTTCAAATTATCTGGAGGACACATGACTGCATATTAGTCCAAAACTAAAACTATGACCGTGGTGTAAAACATAAAAAATAAATAAAAAGCATCAACAAATCCAAGCCAACTTTAATGTTGTTTTGGGTTTCAGTAAGTCAGGGTTTAAAGGACAGAGCTAAAATGTGCTGCAGAGTTTATTTAATGTAATCTGTTGTAATCAGCTAAAAATCAACCCCAAATCTGTTCCAAACAGCTTCTATGGGTTCAGCACGCACAGAGTTCTTTTTCATGTGTAAGAGCAGACAAGGAGTGACAAGAATTATAATATTAATTATTATTAATATTACATTAATTTGCCTTGAGGTATTATATATATATATTATATTGCATTATTGCATAAACCACAGACAAATAGTAAAAGTATAAATAAACAAGTTATTTTTTTTTTTTTTTTTTACCTTGTCTGCACATGCTGTTGAAGGTCAACACTACAAGAAGTGTAATCTTTTTAACAGCAATGCATATTTTATTATTGCAATTAAATAAATGAATTTATTTCATTGCATAATTGTGACCATCACCAGCCCTCCCTAGGGAAGGGTAAATACTTTATTAAAGGGAGGATGTAAAAAAGAGAGGGCAGTGTTACAGCAGGGTGAGGGGGGTGGGGGGGGGGGGAGTTAACAGGGAGGAGGGATACAAGATAGGAAAACGAATGGGTGGGGAATAGTCAATAAGTTTCAAGTGATGTGATGTGAAATTGTGGTTGTGTATATTGTGCTTATTATTGTGTTATCAAGCCAGTCTGGTGACCAGTGTGCGGCTAAGGAATAATGGTGGTGGCTGTGAGCAGAGGAGGAAGTGAGTGGAAGTTACATAAAACAGGTATTTGGGAACAACGTGTCTATGGTTGAGCCCAGTATGAGTGTTATCCCACAGCCCGAGGCCAGTGCGTCCATGACAAATGTGATTCCAAGAACCGCTACTGCAAAACCCATGAGCCGCCCCCGGGCCCGAAGAAGCAGTCGGGCCAGCAGAAAGAGCGGGAGATCTAGGGGCCCCCGGCGACCACCCCACGGCCAAGCAGCCCCCCGAACGCCCCCAAGATCCCAAGCCGAGAGGCTGCCATTGCCCCCCCATACACACCCGAGAAGGCCCCAAGGAGCCAAGGACCCAGCGCACCACGCCACCGACTCCAACCCCCAACCCCCAGGCCCCTCTGGGTTGGGGCTGGGAGTCCCCCCGCCGGTCCCCAGGCACCCCAACCTAGCCCCCCCGGGCGCCCCAGATGCCGATGCCGCCCGTGCCACGAGCTTCAGTTCTTTAAAGCCAGGGCCCCCTCCAGAGGCCAAGCCAGAACGCCCCGCCGGGATGTGGCCCCCTATTCTGGCCCCGACACCCTGCCTCACGGGGGACTGCCCAAGCAGGGGCAATCCCCCAGGGTATGCAAGGGCGCGGCACGCGCCACCCGCCCCAGAAGACCCCCGCCAGGACCGGCCCGGCCAGCCGGCCAAGCACCCCGGGCCCCAGGAGCACCCCCAGGGACCAGGACCCCCCAAGGGCAAGCCCCCGGGCCAAGCCCCCCGGGACGCGCCCCCCACCCCAGCCCAGGTCCCGGCCACAGCCCAGCGGGACCGCACAGCCCCAGACGGCACAAGGCCAGCAGCCCAAGGCCCGCCGCCCCCCGGACAGCGCAAGCCACGGGGCAGCGCCCCCCGCCGGCCTGCGAGCAACCGGCGACCCCCACCGCGGGGACGGAGGCACCCCAACGGCACACATCCAGCGCGGGACAGCAGCCCCCAGCCAAAGATGCCCCGGACCCACCCACCAGTCCGCAGATGGCAGGACATACCCACCAGGCGGCCGAAAGCAACCTCAACCACCGGAACAGCTAACGCCGGCCCCCCAGTAAACAGCATCATCCCGAGGCGCCAAACAACCCTGCCCCAACCCCGGTGAGGACACCAGCACCCCCCCAGCACACCCACCCCCCAAACCGGCGAGGCAGGCCGCCACGGGCCCGCACACCGCGGGGCCCGCCCCCAAGGCCACCAGGAGACAAAACAAGCACCAAGCCACACCCAAGGGGGAGAGGCACCCCCGCGCCCCACCCGGCCGACACAGCCCGGAAAGACCCCACAAGGAGAGACCCCGGCAAAGCCCCCCCGAGACCCACCGCCACGCCCGACCGCACCATCTTGATGTACTTTTACTCTATGCAGTGGCCCAGCCACCAACAGAGGGGCCAGGCCCCCACCGGAGAGGCCCAAATATGTGTACCAACCCACCACCCTGTTATGGTGCCTCTCCATTGGGGAATGGAGAGGCACTTCCCGATCCCCTGTGTGAATGTGTGTCTTTGGTGAATGTATGGGGTGTAATTAAAAGAAGGGGGATGGAGGGGAGCGGTGCTCCCCCTCCAGCCTCTGTGGATTTATGTGTATGTGGTGTAATAGGCCGGAGGGTGTAAATGATTATACACCCTCCGGGGGGTGGCATGTTGAGATGCGATTAAAATTGGAGGGATTAGTAGGGCAACTAGAGGTGGGAGGGCCGCCCCCACGCCACTACATAGTAACACAGGTGGCGGCCCCCTCCACCCCCAGCCCCACCATCCAGCCCCCCAAGGGTTGGGTATGGGTGTGTGGTGCATTTTGTGAGTGAGCCAGACCAGCTGGGAGTGGGGTGAAGTGAACATGTAGGAGGCCTGTCCAGTGTGAGCCGGCCCAGAGGGTAGATGGCGCAGACGGGCAAGTGGCACTGCGGGCCCCGGAGCAGCACAGCCGGAGACCCCCCCCCACAGCACCCCCCAGACCGCGCAGGCCCCGCGGAGCACGGCGACACCCCCCACCCCCGGGCACAGCCAGGCACCAACCCCATCCCCCGGCGCCCCAGGGGGCGACCCCCGCCGCCCGCCGGCCCGGAGCAACGCCACCACGCCACCAAGGGGAGCGGCCGAGCAGGGGGGAGGCCCGTGCCCGCACCAGGGCCAGCACAGGCCCACCCGGCGCCACGATACAACACTCTCCACCGGGAGGCGGCCCCGGCCCCCCCGACGAGAGAGGACGCCATCCACCGCCAAGCAGGGCCATCCCGCCAGCCACGGACCGGCAAGCCAGAGTACCGAAGCACCCCCAGCCCGGAACCGCCCCCCCACACCAACGGCGCCAATAGAGCCCCCCCCCCCCCACGGAGGCAATCCCCGACGACCCACGCACCGGCACGAGACACCCCCCGACGCCAGCACACCCTGAACAACAGCGGGCCCGAGGCCACTAGCCCCGCCCCGCCCAAGGCTGCGCAGCGCCGCCACGAGCCGCGGCCGGTCCCCGGGCAGATGGTCGGAGAGCACCTCCCCGGACACGTAGCCCAAGGATCTGCCCCCGGGGCACCCCCGCCCCGGAATCGCGCCCACGGCGCCCGGTGCACCCAGCCAGCAGACCAGCCAATCCCAACGCGGATCCACCGGGCCAGGAACCACGCGCCGCGCCCCTGCACACCCACCCAATACGATCCCCGGGGAGGCCCCATAGCACCCCCCACCCCACCCCTCTAGCCATAACGTCCACACCCCGGCCATTGCGGTCGTACAAAATAAACAAGTTAAACCGGTTCGGGGCTTGGTCAGCCTTTTGCTGGTTTTCAGCGGGTTTCACGGCTGGTTTCAAATCTGGTTTCACGGCTCATTCAGAATCAGCAGGTTTAAACTGGTTCTGAATTGTGATCTTCACCACTGGTTGAAAACTGACTTTGAGTGGACTTCTTACAGCTTCAGCATGCTTTGCTCTGTTGTATTGGTTTTCAGGGGCTCAGCTCACAGCAGTGGGAACCGGAGGTTTTCTTTTCTGGATTGTGCAAGCTTGCTTAGTCTACTGAAACAAAATACGGTGAGGTTAGAAAGAAAATAAAAATACATCGCGATGGGGTTACTCGGTGACCCACGCTGAAAAAATCCAAAGATTATGAATTTGCAGTTCGGGTTTATTGTGATTTAAGCGTTCCTATTAGTCAATGTTTTTGCGGCAGCCAACTAGATTGCTTTTGGATGGTTCATGGGTTGTAGTTTGTCTGTGGGTTTGTTCTGAGTGGATGAAAAAACTTCTTTGAAAAAAGAAATATGAAAATAACTCAGAAGACAATTAGAGTATAAACTTCAAAGTAAGATGAGAGCAGAAATCATAATGTTCTGGTCAGTTTGACACCAAGCACGATAAATTGCTTGCAATGTAACTAGGAGATATTCATTAAGAACACTTAAATGTAACTTTACTGTATGTAACCTTATTCTAAGAATGTCCTGGTTTCCTGTGAATAAAAAAGTTATTGACAGTGTAGAAAATTACATTTCAATTTGCATCAAAAAATTGTGTCCTCTTTTAAAATGTTCATTGTTAATTCTTGGAGAGAAGCACAGTGTCTATGCCTTGGTTCTTGGCAAGCAGGGGGGGAAGATTGAAGAAGATTGGCATGAAATTAAAAACTTATGCCTGTTTGTTGCGCCCACCCTGTCATGTCTCTATTCACCACCGGGGGGGTGCACCTGTCAGGTTTAGCACTTTAGTTCAGAGTCTTTGTTTATTCTGTGTTCTAGTTTAACTCTTGTCTGTGTTTCAGGTATTCCTGCTTGTGGCTCCACCCCCCCAGTGATGTCTGTGGGCTTGGTTGGTGACTGATTAGCTCCCTCGTGTTTTCACCCAGGTGTGGCCCATTCCCAATCAGGCCTCTTCCACTATTTAGCTGAGTGCTTGGGCACAGTATGACTGCTGGATCATTAGGGATGTAACGATTAATCGTAAGGCAGTTAAAAATCGATTCATAGGTATCACGGTTCTCATCGATATTCTGAAAATTGAATCACAGTACTTTTTTAACAGCAGAGGGCGCTATATATTTATCATTCTCTTGTTTCAAAGTCTTGGCGGCGGGCGGGATCTGCTACTACTTTCTTTCTGGCCGCCTTCTACTCTTAAACATGTTCATAAATGATTCCTTACCCCTTTAGCACCGAAAGAATATCTGTAATATTACGTGAATATCTGTAAAAGTCCCATTTTTCTATTAGCTCTGTCTGCTAGCGCATAGCATCTCTTCTTCACTGCATGAATATCTGCATGCCAAGCGACCACTGGGTTACCTGCGCCCTCTGCTGGTCCAAACAAATATCTGACGTAAATACAATGCAATGACTGGGTTTTTTTTCAAGTCCAATTGTTAAGGCACAAAAAACGTTTTTAGTTGCACTTTTAAAAAGAAAAATAACTATTATGCAGTTTTGCATTGTTTACTATAGAACCAGAATTTAAATTAATAGGCTTCTTCTTCATTTGTATTATTCTCTTATTTATTTTATTCCAGATTTATTTTTAGTTAAATTGCATTGTTTTGAATAGTTTATCAAAGGATTCTTTTGACAATGACAAAAATAAAAGGAAAATAGTACAGTACAGTTTCCTAGCTTCCTGGCTAGCGTCCCTGAGTCCCCTAGCTTCCAGGCTAGCGTCCCTGAGTCGGAAATAGTGTTGTTCGGGACGCTCAGCAGCACTCTCCTGATTCTGGAGATGGGCCCAAGGACCGGTTGTTCATGCCACCCCAGGCTTGTTCCCAAGTGCTCCAGTGTTCCCAAGCTCTCCACTCCAGATTCCAGATCTCATGCCATCCAGGTATGAACCAAACTTTGACCTTTATTTCCCAGCACTTTTGGTGGCCGAACATGAGAAATTATGTCCCGGAGATGGTTTCTGCCTGCTCTGTCTGTGCTCGAGGAAAAGCTTCTCACAAGTCCTGGCCGGTCTGCTGCATCCTCTTCCCATCCAAAGCCGCCCCTGGTTTTATTTTGCTGTGGATTTTGTCATGGGTCTTCCATCATCTGATGGTAATACAACCATCCTCACTGTTGTTGACCGTTTTTCTAAGGGTGTTCACTGTGTTCCCCAACCCAAACTACCTTCTGCTCTGGAGACTGTCAAGATTTTAACTCAACGTGTTTTCAAGTTACATGGGATTTCTATAGACATTGTGTCTAATTGTCTCACGTTTTTTTCCATGGTCTGGAAGGAGTTCTGTAAGGCTGTGGGCACCTCGGTAAGCCTCTCCTCAGGCTACCATCCCCAGACCAACAGCCAGACAGAGCTGGTTAACCAGAATCTGGAGTCCGCTCTTCACTGCGTGGCAGCCCAAAGCCCTGTCTCTTGGTCATAAATGCTGCCCTGGATTGAGTATTCTCAACTCCCACTCTTGCTCCGCTACAGGCATGTTCATGGTCTGTAACAGTTTTCAGACCTCCCTTGTTACCTGACAATGAGGAGAATGTGACAGTTTCCTCTGTCCAAGACTACCTTTGGAAGATTCGGGTGGTCTGGAGGAACACTAAGGCAGCCCTTACTCGCTCAGCTGTGAAAAACAAATGCCTGGCTAACCGTCACCCACTCGTGGTAGTTTACTGTGAGGATCTGGGGCAGGGCCTTTTCTTAGGAGTCTCCAGGAGAGCAATGCACCTGTGGTTAATCAGCTCTGCTGTGACTCCTTATCAGTTCCAGTTCCTTCACCTTCTCGAGTGGTACTTCAGCCATTGCCATTGAGTTCTCTCTACTACGTTCTATTGGTGTCTCTCTTAGCATGTGCCGGAATCTTTTTGTCTCTCTCTCCTTCCAGTGTCCTCCTCATCCAAAGAGAAGCCCGCCCACGCTCCAAACTCCTGCACCGCACAGCTTGTGTCTTCTTCTCTGCCTCAGCCAGCTGTGGATCTCTTATTTTGTCTCAATCTGGATTATCTTCATCCCACAATAAACCTGTCAATCTCTGAAATGCATTCCTCTGTCTCACTTTTGGGTCCACCTGCTTGCTCTCACCCGTAACAATTATGTGAAAATACATGACAGTATTGCAAATCTTTTCCTGCCATCAGTGCACAAATAAAGGGGAATACTGAGATACCTTTATGTATTAACATCAGATGCATAATTGTGTATTTTATGTACTTATGTACGCTAGAGATTTACATTATGTTTATACAAAACCTTTGTCTAATATCATTTCACATTGGCACTTCAGTAAGTCCCATAGTTTCTGAACAGATGGTTTTGTGCTACCTGTGGGTTGCAGTCCGTGCTTTCTGGATTAAATGTTCTTTTTTTGCTGTCCACTTTCCTTTTCTTGCTGAAAGTCATTTGTTACTTGTTTATAATCATTGATCTATCTCACCTGTTGTTGTCTCAACATTCTTTCTGCGCATAGATGAAGCTGTGTACATGAATAAATACGTGCGTTCCTCACCTGTTGGCCAGGCTAAGAGGAATTACCCACCTAAGCCCAATTTTTTCTGCTTTAACTCCACTAGAATTTGCTTAACACGAAATTACCCACCCACAACACTATAGAGCTTATTTGTTATTCCCACAAAAAAAAAGCCAGGTCTAACTACAAACTATGAATGACACGATTTGAGGCTTTTTATAGCATCACTTTTATGCTCTTATAAAAGGGGCACAAAACTAAAATGCAATTAGTGTTTGATTTTCACTTTGCATCCATCTGTCATAAACTGCTGATAACCATAGAACTGAATCTTGCCTTGAGGAGTTCACCTGTGTTTGGTCTCCTGATGGAGACAGACATGCGGTGTAGCTCAAGGGAAATTTGTTCTCACGTGGCCAAAGTTCATTGTTCCGTGCAGTGATGTTAAAGGAGACATATCATGCTTTTAAATCCTTCCTTTTTACATATAAATCATACAGTTGTGGTCTATATAAAGTGGAACTGCAATGTTTGGGTCTGAATTCCTCATTATTATAGCTCCACAGGCTCCTTTTCTACCACTTTTCTGATGTGCTTCTAAGAGCAACTCGTTTTGGTGCGGTCTCTTTAAATGCAAATGAGACACTTCATACCCCACCCCATAACTCCACCCTGTTCGTTTGATAGAAGAGATACGATTATGTAGCGGCGCAGAAAATGTTTATTCACACGTTATTTACAAAATGTCAACAACGGAAGACTTGTCCATCCAGCCATACGGCGGAGCGAGATGAAAATTAAGATATTTAACCTGCAGAACCCTAACAAGCTAACGTCACGAAATGCATTTTATTACAGTCTTTTCGGAGACAAAAACAGCAAAATGAAATGACTAATGAAAACTTTAGACTTTAATTAAATCACGTAGGCCATATCATCAAGGATCTAAAACGAGCACACAGCAAAGACGGTGCAACTGCCAATGCTAACAAAACAATGACAGGAACGTCTTATCATCACACTTTTTAGCGTTATTTACAGCTTACCGAAGTGCTCTGTTCATCGTCTCCAAAGATAGAAGGAATTGAACCCTCAATCAGACAAAGTCTTCTGGCAAATCCTTCTTTATACTGCAAAGGTTGCAGAAGCTGTCATCCTTGAAGTGCGTCGCGCACACAAAAATGACCTTACCCACAGATGTGGGTACATTTCCGTGAAAAATAAAACTCAACCAGGCACTTCGAAAAGGTTCTGATGCTGGGAGACGGTGTAATGAAGCGTGTGGGTTACTACATCCAACAACCGAACATTTTGACTTATCCTCTCCTAACTTCGGCATCCTTGAGCTTGGACTACAAAATAAAAGCGAGAAAAAAAAATGACGTGTTGGGCCTGGAGTCGATGTCCTAATTTGGCAGTTCCGCTGCAAATACTGTGACGTTATTGTTCAAAAAACGTAATAGAGAATCGAAAAATCGAAACAGATTGAAAAATATGACCTAAACAGAATATAAAGATATAAACGAAGCACCTGAAGAAACTAATTTGAACTTTTCTGTACTTCTAAACACTCTAAATACACAACAAAATGCATTTAAGGGCTGAAAAAGTGGATTTAGCATGAAATGTCCCTTTTAAGTGAACAGTGAATAGAAGCCTGGCTATTTTCCCAAAACTGTTGCCGTGAAACTCCAGTAATCGCTTGAGCATCTACTAACAACAATTAATTCTCGCTTAACTGAATCATCTGCATATCATCTGAATCAATTAGGATTCCTTAAATCTTATAAATTTAAAATGGGTCATTATAGAACAATAAAAAAATATGATACATTAGATTACATTGTTTTTTTTTTACTTTGTCTGCACTGAGCCCCCCAGAGTGACCCGATCACCGCCCAATTAGGGGCCACCCCACAGGCATAGACGCCAGCACCCCCCCCCAGCGTGCCCACCTCCCAAAGCGGCGCGGCAGGCCACCCCGGGCTCACACACTGCGAGGACCGCCCTCAAGAAAACCAGGAGACGAGACAAGCACCAAGCCACAACCGAAGAGAAGAGGCACCCCCACGCCCGCCAGGCCGACACACAAGAGACCCTGCGAAGAGTGCCCCCAGCAACATATCCCACGCCCACCAAGACCCCCTGCCCCACCATGCCCGACCACACCATCTTGATGTGTTTGTACTCTACATGGTGGCCCAGCCATCAACAGTGGGGCCGGGCCCCGACTTGACAGGCCTAAATGTGTGAGTCTACCCACTACCCTGTTATGGTGCCTCTCTATTCCCTAATGGAGAAGCACTTCCCTATACCCTGTGTGAATGTGTGTGTTTAGTGAATGTATGAGGTGCAATTAAAAGAAAGCCCACCCCCGCACTAGGGCCAGCACGGCGCCATGATACAACACCCTCCACAGGGAGGCGGCCCCGCCCCCCCCGGCGAGAGAGGACGTCATCAACTGCCCAAGCAGGGCCATCCACGGACCGATAAGCAGGCAAAATCAAGCC
Source organism: Gouania willdenowi (assembly GCF_900634775.1). NCBI lineage: Eukaryota > Metazoa > Chordata > Actinopteri > Blenniiformes > Gobiesocidae > Gouania > Gouania willdenowi. The sequence continues at coordinate 28,737,316 of NC_041058.1, forward strand.
ACCCCCGTGCCAACACGAGACAAACCACCACGACGCCAGCACAGCCCGGAGGACAGCTGGCACGAGGCCATCAGCCCCACCCTGCCCAAGGCAGTACGGTGCCACATCAAAAAGCGGCCAGTCCCCAGGCAGAAGAGCGAGATCACATTGTTTAGAAGTTCATGTGCATTTACGTCCTCAAATCAACAACAAGAATGTGCATGCGTACCAAGGCGTACCAAAGTGGGGCCGGGCCCCGACTTGACAGGCCTAAATGTGTGAGTCTACCCACTACCCTGTTATGGTGCCTCTCTATTCCCTAATGGAGAAGCACTTCCCTATACCCTGTGTGAATGTGTGTGTTTAGTGAATGTATGAGGTGCAATTAAAAGAAAGGGGATGGAACCTTTGTGTATATATGTGTATGTGGTGCATAGCTCCAGAGGGTAGAGACTGTCGTCGCACCCTCCGGTGTGGGTTGAGGTGTAATTAAAATTGGAAGGATTGGTAGGGCAAGTTGAGGTGGGTGTGCCGACCCTGCGCCACTACTTAGTAGCACAGGCGGCGGCCCCCTCCACCCCCAGCCTCCCAAAATTTGGGTATGGGTATGTGGTGCACCAAGAGTGAGTGAGCCAGACCAGCTGGGAGTGAATTGAAGTGTCCATTTGGAGGCCTGTCTGGTGTGAGCCCGGCCCGTCCACATGGCGGGCCACCGGAGAGGGTAGATGGCACAGACAGGCATGCGGCACAAGCAGAAAAGCTGGAAACCCACCACGCGGCACCCCCGAACCATGCCGGCCCCACGTGGCACCAGCCACATCCCCCAGCAGTCCAGGGGGCAACCCTTGCTGCATGCCGGCCCAAAGCGGCCCGTCCCGTCGCAACAGGGAGCAGCTGAGCAGGAGAGAAGCCCACCCCCGCACTAGGGCCAGCACGGCGCCATGATACAACACCCTCCACAGGGAGGCGGCCCCGCCCCCCCCGGCGAGAGAGGACGTCATCAACTGCCCAAGCAGGGCCAGCCACGGACCGATAAGCAGGCAAAATCAAGCCACCCCCGTGCCAACACGAGACAAACCACCACGACGCCAGCACAGCCCGGAGGACAGCTGGCACCAGGCCATCAGCCCCACCCTGCCCAAGGCAGTACGGTGCCACATCAAAAAGCGGCCAGTCCCCAGGCAGAAGAGCGAGATTACATTGTTTAGAAGTTCATGTGCATTTACGTCCTCAAATCAACAACAAGAATGTGCATGCGTACCAAGGCATGCCATTTATCTCATTGTAAATTAACAGATAAATGCATATTATTGTTCTACTACTACTACTACTACTACTACTACTAGTTTAGTTAATCAGAAATGGGTAACTAAGAAAGGGCAAATGAGACAAACAGAACATGATGTAAAGAGCCCTTTTAGTGAAGCAAAAGCAGGTATATTCCTTATTCTATTAGGGTACTTATAGTTTCAGGAGGAAAACCATAATTAAACAGAGCAAGCTCCAAACTGAACTGTCCAAACATAACTGAGCTGAAACCTAAGTAGACATACCACCTTTTTTCAAACTACACAACAACTGGAAACTGGAAAGTAGGTTGTAATTTTCATAACATAAACAGACACTCTTACATCCACCTCCATACAAGTTTTTAAGAAAAACCATTAACAACATTTGATAGCCAGGTGCTAACATACAGTACATAACACAAGCACTTGTAGTGACTATAATATATATTGTAGAGAAATAGCAGGCATTCCTCTTTGTCTCCAGAGCTATAAGTATCAAAATTATAGCTTCTTCTTCTACAATCATATCAGTATAGTTCCTTTTTTTCATACTTAATTTAACTGATGGAGCCCCCAAAGGATCAATAAAGTGCTATCCATCCATCTTTGCTCTCCTCTAACCTTGGCCTGTGCTCTACGAGGGCTTTCATGCAAAAGTTGAGTTTTGTTGGAAGTCTTCTTTCAATGAAAACACAATTAAGGTCTCTAATAACAGCCTTACCTGGTTCAGTGCAGTTTTTTACTTGTTCCAGGTACAGCTGAGTCTCATTTGATTGTAAAAGGTGACGACTCTCCCACCGAGCATCCTCTAGGATGGAGTTGGACACATGGTACCCTGAAAGAAGCATGGTGAGATAGTTACGATTCCTCAAAAACCGTTAGGCAAGGCATGCATCAGTCTGAGCAAAGAAAAAAGAATAATGATGTGTATTATGTATCATCAATGTATACTGTATACCAACAATTTGGTACCCACCTTGTAAAATAACAAGGTTGTTTTGTATTTCCATTGTTTTGGGATTCCCCAATATGTATAAGATAATAGCATTACAAACAACTATTACACATCAGTTAACAGTTAAAGAAGCAGACTTGTAACCGGAGGTTGCAGATTTAAATCTGCTGTGGGTCATCACTGGAGGTGTCTAAATTCCATCTGTTTTTTGACAGAATTTAGACATTGCACTTTAATCCATTATTTGATAACTATTAATTAAAAAACAACTGTAAGGTGCATAACTGATCTCCAAATACTGAACTGAAATAATTATGATAGCCGTTGAGCGATATACAGTATAGTATAGATATCGCCAAGATTTAGACGTCGAAATCTCTATGCATTTCAATGTCTGGATATAGAACGAATCTAGACAATTGAATTTAATCCATTATTTAGTAGTTGTTTATTTAAAATAATAACTGCACAATGCAGAACTGATCTCTAAATATTGGACTAAAATAATTTGTAGAGCTATAATCGTTATCAGGTATAGTTTAGATGTAGATGTCTAATATCCCGCATTTCAACGTCTGTAATTACACCATGCTTTATATTTAGATATTTTTATTTTAATCTTAGGAAAAAAAACAAACAATAATAATCTGATGGAATAGCCAGCTCTTTCACCTTGTGCACTGAGCAACTTCCAGCTGAAGAGTACTTGTGCACATTGACTAGACTCGACTTTGCGTCCGTCAGACTCAAAGGTTGTCAAAGTTCAAGTATTGTCACTTTCTACAAAAAAGAGGTGGGTGCTGAAGGACATATTATAGTAAAATGTTTAGTTTTACAATATTGCATCGGTTTAGCATTTACTTGCATGTAAGCCTAGTGTGTTGGTTGCTAGCACGAGGGGTAGCTTGTTGCTAGCTTTGCCAGCGTGGGCCCAACAGCATCAACTAGTTAGTGCTAACTTGGTGTACAGTGGTTTGTTTGTTTGTTTTTCTTTCAAATGTGTTGTCATGAAAGTAATTAAGGGCCTGTTCTCTCTCTGTTGGAGCCAAGGTTAAAAGCTTCTGGTTAGGTTATTTTCCAAACATTTTACTATTTCATTTCAAAAATGAAGTATATTTTGATGCCAATATCAATGCTGCGTGTCATGGGGCCATTCGGGATGCGATACTGCTTGGCTTTATAAATGTCAATGCTTCTGGACAATACTAGCTAATTTCTACAATTACTACTGTAAAGTCTTTTTTATATTTATTTGCTTGGCTACAGGAGGCCAAGAACATCACCCCGATAATTTTTCACGCCTCGTAAAGTAGTTAATAGTAGTTAGTAGTAATAGTGGTTAAAGAGCAGTAGTTAAAAAGTTTCTATCACACAAAGAGTTGTTTAGGTTGTTACTTTACACTTTTGTGTTCAGTTTATTTTGAATTTTTGTATTTGTATTTTGAAAAGTTTTCTCTTTTACTGTTTTTATGGTTGATGTTTCTAAGATTAAAATAAATTCTGCCTACTCCATGACTGTAATGGTTATATTCTGAATGAAAAATTTACTGTGATTGCAATTACAATTGGACTGATGATTACCAAATGTAGATCAATGTTAAATTATGAATAAGCATGACATTAGAGTAAAAATGTATTGTAAAAGGTCCAAAAAGAGAAACAACATTGCCAAAATAGTCACAACATCCTGGGAGTACATGTATCACAGTAAGCATTGAGGGTAAAGTTTGATGTCTTTGTAGCGAATCTGGGTCTACAGTACTTTTTTGGCTATATTTTCATAAATTGACAAATTTGTATTAGATGCTGTTAGTGGTTTGTTCTGGTTTTTCAAAAATATTGTGAATTTTATTGTTCATAGTTTTACAATTTTTTTCCAAACAAAGTAAAAATGAATGTTTTCAATAAACCTCCTCCTCCCCAAAATTAAAAAAAAAAACAGTGTGGAATTATTTCTAATATACATCATCAACATTTTGTGTAGGACAACACAACCTAAATCTTTAAGTAACCATCAACTAAAACTCTAAAAGTGTCATCTGCCAAAACAAAAGGCATGTGACACTTGCATCTTGTGTCATCATTCGTGAGCATCAAGATGACAGCATGCCATTGGGCCTATCATTCCAGCTCAGTCATCTGGGTCACAGTATCCTCAAGCACCCCACCTTCGACCCGTCCTCACTCCCATCATTCAACAGGCTCTGCCTTGGAAGCAGAGCTTCTAAAAATAGCAGCATGCTATTTATAACAAACTAGAGCAGCAACAAAAGTTCACAAGATATAGATATAACCAAGATCCATTTGTGAGTAAGAAGAGATGACGGAAAAGGCAGAGCCTGAAGAGAATGCTTTGGAAAAAAAAAGAACAGCTAATCAAATGCATTCCTGTCTGGATGGTATAGAATAACCCTGGAACCTCTGGATGTTATTCAGCATCAAAAGCTAAAGAAACTTGCGCACTTCATCGATAAGCGCTCTCAGCGGACCCCTGGGTCTTTGGTCCACTATCTTTAGCATTAGATTGATTGCTGGCTTTAAATGCTGCATACTAGCAGTGTGGTGATTTCTTAAATGGTGAATGAGGTAGTGTTTTGTTTGCAGCTCCATTAAGGCTTATTTCCACGTTACAGGAATTACAAATTGCAATACTTTGCTCTCTTTTTTTGTGTAAAACTGCAGACATGCTAAGCTAACTGTGCTCCGGCTGTTGTTGTAGAAGAGGCATGTGCAGCACACACATGCACACATGACCTGGTGGGTGGGCCTGTCAGTCAACTCACAGCAGAAGAGGACAGTGGCTGACTTTAAACTGACTTTAAGAGCTTTGCGGAGTAGAAAAGATCGGCAAAAAAGATTGGTCTCATATGCAGGGTTTGGCTGATCACCGATCATCCAAAATCAGGGAAATGGGGATCAGGTGCATCCTTAGTACATAGTTGTTTTTTTTAAACAACTTAAACCCAGATGTTAAAATCTCAAATAACAACCAAAGCGGACAAGATAGCAGAAACATTACTATTTACCTGGCACGTAACACCACCTTGCTTGAGCTGTTTGTACTCGACTACATAGAAAACCAAAAAACAAACTCTGCCACACTGATTTATTGTAACTTCCTGTATGCTTTTCCCGACCAATGGTACAACTTTCCTTTGTGATCTGTATACAGCTATCAGAACATAAACACTGACAACTATGGTGACAGGGTTGGTGATAAGAGGCAGAGAGTATCTCATTCAATGATAAATAGACATACTCTATAAGAAGGAATAAGAACTTACAACTCACAAATGTTCTTGAATATGCTGTGTAATATTTGGTCACTTGTGCAGGTAATTTTTCTATTCTAATTACGAGCCATGTGTTTACTTGTTGAGGTAAGAAGCCCCTGCAGTGAGAGATAAAATGTCTTCAAGAAAAACAAGTCCAGGTTTCTTAATGAAGCTACAGGCATCAACATGACCTGGATGGCTGAGAACCTTCACAGACGTGCTTTCATCCACAATGTGGGTGTTTGAAGTCCATAGGCTAAAGCCGCAGCTTGTTGTACTTTGGTTCAGCCTAAACTAGTGCGATCAATGGCCAGTTTGCTAAAAACCACCAAGAGACTTTTGTTTGGAAGTTTGGAACTGAACAAATGCTTAACAGCTAGGGTCCTTGTTCAGGCAAAGTGCGATTTAGCATATTAATTTCTATATATAACAATTTTAACATAAAATTATTGCATTTTTCCATTGTCATTATTAAAATTTTAATAAACTAATACAATAATTTTGCAAATATACTGTGACAGGCGGAAAAGTCTGCAGAATTTTGCCAACAATGGCTGGATATGTATGTTTTCCACAGCATGGAAACATATTTTAACCCAGATGAGATGTACCAGGAGAAATATTTTCTTAATCTAGGCCAGCTGTTTGTGTGTATGTCAAGCACTTAAATAACTAAAATAAACCTTAAAAGTAATCTTTTTGTTTTTGTCTGTAAAATATGCTGTCATATCCTACTCCCTCGGCAACTCTTGCTCATCCAATGAGCTAAGTCTGACAAACACAGTGTCCTACATTGTACCAAGATCTACATCTATAGGTCCAAGGCCGACCTCATAACATCACATATTACAGGCTGCCCATTGGTCTTCACTGTCAGAACTAATTAGGTACTTTGTCTTCATTAGCATACCCTTGAAAAGGGTGTTTTTTTCCATATGTTAACTCACATCTTGGCACACAGAATTTCAACCCTGCATGCATGAAAGATTTTATATTTGGCACATGTATGCTTTAATGTGTCTATGGGAGGACCATTAAAGCTCTTGGTTGTGTGCATGTGCACTAGCTACAGTCTTTTCCCTTGAGAGAAAGGAATGAGGCCACGTGCACGTGGCCAATACTATAAGGCACTATGATATGCTACACGTGATAACATCATCCATGACTATTCATCATAGAGCACAAAATATGTAGGTTATCATTTGCAGTGCCTTATAATAACTTTATGTAACTAAAGATTAGGAGTTTTTCACGTGTATTATTTGTGAAAAATACAAGCTGTTGAAAACAGCAATCTCAACTACTGTATTTGAATAGTTTCACAAAAAAGGTATTCAAAAATCACTTAGATACTGTATGTAAAATAGGACCCACTGTCATAGTTAAATGAAATAATGTACCCACGGTACCCCGCAGTGCCAAATTGTAACGGTTCCTACTATACTAGAAATTCTACACGACGGTACTGCCGTGGATTACGATTCTACTGGTGCCAGTTTCCGCTACATAGCGGCTGCCTCTACTCTCCTCCTGGCTTCTCACTGCACAGTTTAAGCTCACTGCACGTTACTCACTTGAAAACAATCCAACATGGTGACTGAACTCCACAGCTGCTGAATGATTGGCTGTTTGCCTATTATTGGTGACGTCCAGAGATATGATAGGCTGTTTTCACATGCTGAGTCCGCCCATCTGTTAGCTTAGTGGCTGCTCGCTTCAAAACAAACAGCAAGCTAAAGTTCTGTCCCGCCTGGAAGCGTGCACAGCTTACAGTCACAAACACGAGACAACACATGGCAGAAGCACTGGGCCCGAGCGGCGAGTCTGCGGTGGCGGCATCGTCGTCAGTGGCATCACTAATTTTGCTCAAAACCAAAACCAAACTCCAAAAGTCCCATTTGGAACTATTTTAGCTTTAAACAAGACACCAAGCTATAGGAGTCCCGCACGGACTCAGAGCGATCTTTTTGTATTTTTATTTACAGAGATATTTACAATGTACAAACAATATTTACAAATTATATACATACAAAGGAGGGATAAAATCTAATCCCATAAAACACCAGTGACGTCACCCAGAAAATGCATATAAATATAGTTTTCTCAGGGAATCAATTCCTGTTTATTGTATTTTGTCCAATATGGTTTATTGTTGGGCGACCGTGGCTCAGGTGGTAGTGGGTCGTCTTCTGATCGAGAGGTTGGGGGTTCGATCCCAGACTATGTGTCGAAGTGTCCTTGGGCAAGACACTGAACCCTAAGTTTCTCCCAGTGGTCGACTAGTGCCTTGCATGGCAGTCCTGTCCCATTGGTGTGTGAATGTGAGAGTGATTGGGTGAATGAGCTGATGTGTAAAGTGCTTTGAGACTGTTTCAGTGTGGTGATAAGGCGCTATATAAAATCAAGTCCATTTATTATGTTGAAGAAGCATTATTGTCAAATAGTTAAAAAAGAAAAAGACAGTGAATTTGTTGCCCTAAGTTGATTATTTATATTAGTTAAACATAAATTGATATACAAAGGAAACTGAATGATTATTCTTTAAATTCTAACTTCATTTATTAGTATTTTTTATTGCTTATATACTTTTGTTCATGTACTCTTATCATGCACCAAACAACACTATACAGTTGTGTGTGAAAGTCAGGGAACCCCTTTAAAAAAATAATGTTCATATTTATAACCTCCCTGGTATATGGGAAAAAAGACAATATTATCAGTAAACAATAATGCTAGTTACATTTTATTTTATAAATTGAACAAAATTACAAAAATGAAAAACCTATAGGGCACCCTATAGTGTCAGTACCTTCAGTACTTAGTAGGACCACCTCTGACAGATATCACAGCTTGGGAACACTTTTTATAGCCAACTACAAGTCTTTGGTTTTCTGTAATTTGGGATTCCCCCCCATTCTTCCTTGCAAAAGGGTTCCAGTTCTGCAATATTCTTGGGTGGTCTTGCATGCACAGCTCTTTTAAGATCTACCCACAGATTTTCAATGATGTTTAAGTCTGGAGACTGTGAAGGCCATTCCAAAACCTTCAGCTTGCGTTTCTTGAAGTAGTCCATGGTGGATTTTGAGGTATGTTTAGGATCATTATCGTGTTGATGAAGCCATCTTCCTTTCAGCTTCAGCTTTTTTACAGATGCTGTGAGATTTGCCTCCAGAATGTGCAGGTATTTAATGAAATTCATTCTTCCCTCCACCCGAGCAATGCTTCCTGTCCCACTGGCTGCAACACAACCCCAAAGTATGGTGGATCCACCCCCATATTTAACAGTTGGCAAGGTGTTCTATTCATGAAATGCTGCTCTTTGTTTTCTCCAAACATACCTTTGCTTATTGTGGCCAAAGAGTTCTATTTTAACTTCATCAGTCCACAGCACATTTCCAAAAGTCATCAGGCTTCTGTCGATGTTCTGTTGCTAATTTTTTAAGTTGAATTTTATGATGAAGATGCAGAAAAGGTTTTCTTCTGCAGACTCTTCCATGAAGGTCTTGTTTGTTTAAGTATCGCCGCACAGTGGAAGGGTGCACCACCACTCCTGAGTCTGCTAAATCTTCCTGCAGGTCTTTCAAAGTCAAATTTGGGTTTTGACTTACTTTTCTGACCAGCCTACGAGCTGTTATCTCAGAGAGATTCCTTGGTCTTCCAGATCTCATCTTGACCTCCACAGTTCCCCTCACCTGCCATTTTTTAATTATACCTTGCACTGTGGAAACTGGAAGCTCAAAACACTTTGCTATTTTCTTGTAGCCCTCCCCAGCATTGTGGGCATCAATAACTTTCATTCTTCCTGTCTTACATAGCTTTTTAGAGTGTTTGCACAAGGTTTGTGGAGTCGCCATATTCAAGAAACCCTGAATTGGCATCAGCCGGTGCTCCATAATGACAATTGTTGACACATGCTTCAGGACTAATGAGCTGGTAAAGGTCTGAGCTTGTAATTTTGTTCAATTTATAAAATAAAATATAACTATGCATTATTGTTTCCTGATAATATTGTCTTTTTTCCCATATACCAGGGAGACTATAAATATAAATCAGATTTTTTTATACATAAACTATGCTGTTTTTAAAGGGGTGCCGAGACTTTCGCACACAACTGTAAGTAATTAATTTGTAAGTATTTCTAACTTGTACAAATACAATGCAGTTCATTAAAATAATAATAATTAATAAAAGATTTCAGTATCGCAATATTACGTGGAACCGTGATACTTTCTCTGGTATAGTATCGTGGTTACTCAATTTGGTATCGTGACAACTCTAGTAACACCAAAATAAGAGTATATAAACATCAGCCGAAACTGTCCTATTTTCATATATACAGTATATATATACTTTCCCTCTAAGCAGTTTTTTAAGTTAGCAAGGGCCACAGGCTATTTGGTCTTCAATTTAGCCAAAAATGCTTCCAAAACCCCACGGGCAAAAATGATCCCAAAGTTTTTTTTGTCAAGCTTATTGCTCTTCAGACGTATTTAAAAAGGTTGTAGAGCACTGTTCACATGAGCTCCAGGGTACAAGCGGCCGCTCCCTTCCCTCACACACGTCATAGCATACCTGAAGCTGCCATGCTGTGATACATAATGGACCGCTACTTAATTAGGACACCAACCCAACAAAGTAAACCAGTCCTAGTTCCACCACAAGATCCACCCAAAGTTCCTGCAAACATAATGATGAAAAAATGTACCCTGCCAGCAATAATTGTGAACTAGATACTCGACTGACTTGGGGTGGAAAAGGTGGCAGACAAGAAAATCATCTTCTGTATCGCATGCCGAGCTAACCCACTGAAGCACAAGCTTTCGCTAAGCGCCAACACTAACAGCTTCATAAAAAGAAGCAACCAAGAGAAAAAGTACCTAAATCACAAATCACTGCCGATTTGCGTATGGTAAGATTTAAAATTTGTATGGAGGGCTAAAATTACATCAGGTAACATGTCTCTTCTTGCTCTCAATGAAGGCGGACGCTTCTCTTGCTCCCTCCCTCATCTGCCCTGCTTTGCCCTAATGGTTTGCCTTGTACTGTCTTTTGTCAGAATCTAATAGGAGCCTCTTTCGACATCTCCATCCAAAAACCGAAATTATGGAATTGATGAGCTGGTCTCTCAATGCAATCGACCAAATTTTTTCGACAAAAAGAATGGGCAGAGGTTGGCAAGCCTGTCCTGACGGAACGTTTGCAGCTGGATACATGATGGACTCATGGGATAGGTGGAGGATCGTAGGTCTATATAATTGGAATTATGATATCAGGTATGCTGCTGATTGGAGCTGGCCGTTTTCTGATCAATCGCAAAGTCCGGATTACATTGGCAGCTGTTTTGCGAATGCTGCCCATCATTACTGGCTGGCCAATGTGGTAATATAGTTTCAGCAAAAAACAAAAAAAAACAATTTAATCGCGATTAACTGAAAAAAACGTGCAATTAAAAACAATTATCTTTTGACAGCACTAGTACAGAGTGATACTTCTAGAGGGCTGGTGAGAGGTATGGCAGGTTTTTGCCAAGCTCATCAATCACATACCTAATGAGGCCTTTAACAGTGCCTTTCTATATATAGCTGTAGGTCTAAAGGTCTTCTTGATGCTGCAGTAAGACATAATTCTCAAGTGGTTTGAAAATAGGACAAGAGCAAGACTGCTGTTGGATAGGAATTAAATACAATATCTCATAGCTTCTCATAGTGGACAACTTAAAAGAAATGCTCTAATCACATTAAGAATGTCCGCACAGAAAAAAAATTCAATTCCATACCTCCTATTACTATACAAAATATTAGTGTTAGTTGTATCAAAATGGCAGTTCAAGCTGAAACATTGTAAATATACATATCGTCAACAAAGTAGACCATTTTAGAATAATTATTAATCATACACAGAAACTGCAGTACTTTTTTATATTACAGCCATGTGCATATATTATGCATAATTACACTTAACTAATGATGGGACGATATATTGTGAGACAATCAGGGCATGATATTAACTTTTTTTTGCTCACTGGCCACTGTGGCAAGTGGTTTCCCAGAGTTACTAGCCACTCAAAATTTTCACTAGTCACATTTTCTTGGTTAGATAATTATGTTTAATGTGACGAAAGCTGACTATGACATGTTAAAGTTTACATGCACTAGATTTACAATCGTTTAGCGTCATTAATTCAAAACAGTCAGTTTAGGTGGACACGCATGGGCTGAGATTTGTGCCATTATAAACTGAATTTGAATAGTTGGTATTGATTTTGAAAGTGACAACTTGAAATTGTATTTACTGTTTTGAATTACTAATATGAAATTGTATTTTTCCTGTTAAAAAAAATAATTTTCTCTATAAAAGCAAAGAATCTCTGTCTGTCTGTGTGTTCCTCAAATATTTCTGTGGATGACACTGACCTGAGAGTTTCAACATGGCTGCTGCTTGGTTCAAGGATGTGCAACGTTGGATTGCATTTATGAAATAATTTATTGACGACCCCATCAAATGATGGTCACAAGCCCCACAGTGCCGGTCGATTAGCAAAGTCTGAACATAACTTCCATGCAAATTAACTAGTCTGAGGGTTTTTCAGGACTAGATAGATATACATAATAAATGCCTTTATTAAAGTAAATAAGTTTTTGTAGATGTAAACAGGAGTTCCATGAATCAGTGATTGATTGTTCAACCTCGCAGACCAGAAGTTTGTCTCCATGTAGTGAAATTGAATTGCGTGCAGTGAATCTGAATTTTGAATATTTAATTTTTGGAATGGAATTGTAATATTTGAGGAACACACAGACAGACAGATAGATATTCCTTGCTTTTACAGAGAGATGCACCACTAGATCCAGTCATTAATCCTGTATTCCAGAGGTTTGTAGGACATACAGACTTATTTCCACGGTCTATTTTGTGTACATTTTTTGGTAATGGAATGAAACTGTATTTTCTGAAGACAACCTTTACACGCCTAGCGAGAACAGGCAAACTCTGCAAGACAGTGATAATACCCATTTGTTTGGGTTTTACGTGCAAACATGATGGATTTTGGTCAAATCAAAGAGCATTGACTGATTAAGTGGACGGATTTTAAAAGCAGCCTAAACTGAAGCTCTGCACAGCTGGGATTAAAAGATCTGCCAAATGATGCATGTTTTCTTCGATGAAAAGTGAAAGAGCATTAGCATGGCACAGTGAGAAGTGCTGATGAAAAAGGGCTACAAAAAAAGACAGATGCTGTTGAGCTGGTATTGAGCATAGGAGCTAATATATATATATATATATATATATATATATATATATAAAACCGCTTGAGCCCGGTGCTTCTGCCATGCCATGTGTTGTCTCGTGTCTCTGTAAGCTGTGCACGCGTCCAGGCGAGACAGAACTTTAGCTTGTTGTTTGTTTTGAAGCGAGCAGCCATTAAGCTAACAGAAGGGTGGACCCAGCATGTGACAACAGCCCATCATATCTCTGGACGTCACCAGTAACAGGCAAACAGCTCATCATTCAGCAGCTGTGGAGTTCAGTCGCCATGTTGGATTGTTTTCATGTGAGGAGCATGCAGTGAACTTAGAATGTGCAGTGAGTAGCCGGAAGAGAGTAGCGGCAAGCTGCTATGTAGCGGAAACAGGAATCGTAATTCACGGTAGTACCGGCGTGTAGAATTTCTAGTGTAGTACAAGGTACCATGTGTATTGTGCAACTATAAGCAAAAGCCTACAAAACCATTTTGTCTGGCGATTTACAGAAAAATGTATCCAAACTAATACACAAAAACAAGATGAAGTCAATGGGTCACAGGCTTGATGAAGTTATTGCAAGTAAGGGTTATGCCACCAAATGTTAAATGTTATTAATTTTAAGCAGTGTTGCTTAAAAATTAATAACATTTCATTACGTTACTTTTTTCGACAGTAACTAGTACTGTAACGTAATATTTTTTTAAAGAAATAACACAGTTACCGTTACAATATAGTGCATTTGTCTGATACTTTGCTAGCTGCAGTGTACGTCCTCTTTACAGTGGCGCTACATATTTTCGCGGGATGCCATGCCAACAACGATAAAACAGAAGAAGAAGAAAAAACATTGTTAGCGTGTTTCTGTCTACATCACGTGCGCCAATCATGGTGAGTCAATGCGAGAGCAGGACGTGCTTCTCAGAGTGGAAATACGTGTATTTTTTTTCTCTCATCTGTCTCCAAAAGATGCATCAGTGAAGCTAAGCTAAAGCTGCGATGGTGGACGTGATGGAAGCCTCTGCATCGAAGCGTATGGATTTTAACGAACTGTAACTGTTATCCAGGGACAGATCAGCCAAACTATTGCACGGCATGTTGTTGTAAAAAAGAAGTTTGTCGCTGCTGCTGAGTCACTGCTAACAGCAGCTCGTTAGACTAATATGTTTAGCATTGTGTAGCTGAGAAAAATGCTGTGAATTTGTTTTTCCATATTTATTTTTATAAGCATTTTCAACAGCAGAATGTGCACAGCTTCCTTTACATTACTGTGCTAAGGCTGAAAAATTACTGTTTTAATTTTGTTAGAAGCTGTTTTGTGCTTTATATGCACGTCATTTATGGTTGTTTTATAACAGTTTTTGTAAAGCAGAGTTGGTTAAAATCTATTCCGAATGTTAATTCAGATTGCTTTAATTTATTTGTTTTAGAAGGTTTTTTGTGTTTATGTTGAACATTAATGCTAGTTTTTGTATTTAAGCTGTAAGGGAACATTCTAAGGCTAAACACAACCACTTTATGATGCTGAAGCCACTTTAATTTTTGATCTTTGATTTTGAAGAATATTCAGGTTGTTTTGTGTTTTATTTATTTCACAATTCCTTGTAACATTTTCAGTTTTTGCTGGTCTCAGGTAAATAATCTGGTATTGAAAGAATACTTAGTGTTTCTGGGTTAAATTTCCTAATGCAAAATGCTGGGACATTTATTAGCAAACAGCTGCACAATATGTGCACACAGAAATCCATCTAACTGAGCTTGCTGTTCTGAGAAGTAAAAGCAGCGACTCCTAAAAGTAGTATTTTGATACATAATAAGCTATTATATATATAGATATATGAAATAATATAGTTTTCTATATCGCCAAAATAGAAAACTCGATACATCTTGAGTCTCGATATATCGCCCAGCCCTAATTCCTAAATTATAAAACAGCCTAAATAAAAACATAAATGTGTATATGAAGCACATGTGTTTATTTAATATACTTAGAGTTTATATACAAGTCAACACGTTGCATATTTACTGTTAATTTCACATTGTTTGTCTTTAAGTTAAACATAAACATTTTATTTTCATTATATATTGTCTTATAATTTCTCATGCTCACTCATGTGGTTCTCTGGTATTCACTAATGAATTATTAGACACATTTGTTGCAGACTTTACATCATTTAACACTTTTTTAAAGCGCAGCATATTTGTGGGCGCTTGTGATTGGCTGATTTTTCATGCTGACTTACGTCATTCCTTCCGCTGTGGTAGACGTTAAAATCATACCTGTCAAGTTTTGGATTTTAAAATAAGGGAAATTTTCTTGCGCCCGCTACGAGCCGTCCCACCCGCTCAACCAAGCTCCAGTATCCCTTATATTTTAAGACAGGTGTACAAGAAATCTAAAATACCCACTTGTCAACCACTTACTAAATACAATTATGTGATTATAATCTGGTAGGTCGACCTTTAACATTAAAATGCTGTGAACATTCCTACTAGGGCTGGGCAATATGGACCAAAACTCATATCTCAATATATTTTCTCAAAATGGTGACATATGATATAAATCTAGATAATTTTATTAAATAAAGTCTGACCTGTAAGACAATTCTGGGTTAAATTTGCTGATGCTAAATGCTACACAGGGACATTTATTAACAAACAGCTGCACAATATGTGTCACTCATTAATCTATTTAACTAAGCTTTAGATGGTCTTCTGAGAAGTAAAAGCAGAGACTCCTAAAACTAGTATTTTGTTTCATATGATATGAAATATTATTGTTTTCTATATCGTCAAAATAAAAAACTCAATACATCTTGAATCTCGATATATTGCCCAGCTCTAATTTCTAAATTATAAAACAGCCTAAATAAAAGCATAAATGGGTATATGAAGCACATGGCAATTCTCGCGAGGCTAGTGACGGCGTTCAGTTTAGTAAGGTATATTTTAATTATTATTACATTAAAATACAGGATATTTATGGGAAAATACTAATACAGGAAGATGGCGGGAATGAGGGGTGAAATACGGGAGTTTCCCGGCTAAAACGGGATACTTGACAGGTATGTTTGGGAGGGAATCAAAAGAAAGCAAAGACAGCTAACTCGAGGCAGTACAGCAAAAGCTATTTTTCATTTGGATTTACTTTCACCGGGGATGCGGCGACACCGACTCCATTGTGCTTGGTGTGTGGCGAAAGGTTCTCCAACAGTGCGATGGTCCCAAGTAAGCTTAAAGGCCATCTCCAAACAAAAACACCTGATGCTTCAAAACAGGCACGCTGACTATTTCATTTGCCTGCGTGAAAACACGGAAAAGCAGGCAATTGTTATGGTGCATCCACACCAAACGTGTTTTCTGCAATATCATTCGTGTCTGCTGCGCGAAACTTTCCGCAGGATCAAAAAATGTTTCCCTATTTCCCAATAATACCCCCAGCCTGTGAGCCAGATAGCAAAATAATAGGTGACATGTAGGAGGTAGCAGCTCACCTTTGTATGAGAGATCATCCATGCTCAGCAGAGCTCAGAGTACAGAGTTGACGTTCCCAGAAGCGCACAGCAGTGCAGACTCAACCAGAGCATGTGTGGAACTCATGGATAGTGTGGCGATGGTGAGATAAAACGATAAAAAGAACAAGGAAAGCAGTGACACTCTGCATGTTCGGGAGGAAGAGGAAGTTGCGTGTGTGCAGACTGACGGGAGAGAAAGTTGGAGGAACGCCAAAATACAGTAAGAAATCCATTAAACTCCGACTCAGATAGCTAAATAATAATAGTTTTGCCATCAAAAGCCCGGTCTCAGTGTTTTTTTTAATATTTATATATATATATATATGTATATATATATATATATCTCAGCTTTTTGCTCTGAAACTGAAGATTTGTGTAAAACTTGCTCTATTCAACGGCTGATTACAAAAGAACGAAACAAGCCAGAAACAAAATTCTTTTTTTTTTGATGAAAGTAGAGGCTTCAATCTTTCAGAATCCAGTGTCAGATTTCAGATAGTCATAGTAAAAAATATTCTGTGGGTCTTTAAAAATCAATCAAAATGCTCAAAAACAGCTGGCACTGAGGGGGGTAGAAAATCTGAAAATGGCTGGCACTGAATGAGTTAAGAATAATTGTAAAAATGTCTGTACAGTTTTCTGTTACGACATACTAATTGTTGTTTGTGTTCAAGGTTTTTTACCTAAAGACTGAAGGCATTGCTACCTGCTACAAAGAAATAAAAGAAAGGCAGGAAAGAAACCTGATGTCCAAATAAATTCCTGTCAATAATTCTGAGTGGGTCTCTTGTCCTAACAAGTACGGGACAGTTAAGAGAGTACTTGACAAACATCAAACAAGAATGTTGACATGCAAATCTTCACGTTCTTTTAGTCTCACAGTCTTTCTTTTGCTTAACTCAAGATGAAAAACAACTTCAACAACAACGTTTAATTAAAGTGCACACTATATAACAAGGCAGTATATCAGTTTAGTAACTTCAATTTAGTTTTTAAGGTAAAACACTTGTGTTAATACATTCTATTTGAAGAACTTTTGAACCCCTCATTTGCCACACTATATTGATCATATCCTTTTTTAGATAAAATGTTACTGCTTCTAGGGCTGCCAACTTTGGTCGTTTAGTCGACTAATTGGTCGATGTCGTCGTGGTCAACCAAGATTTTCATTTCTCGACCAGACTTACTAAATATGCAGGGACTTTGGCTTTCAATTTCAGCATTGAAAGTTGTTCATTATTTGCAAATTAATAAAACTACAATGGATGACATTTTTCCTGTTAACTCTCGCCGCTGTCAATTAAGTATGACGCAGACCACATGTATAGCAGACAACATCAACCTGACTCTCATCCGCACACACATCCTGCTGTGCAAAGAGGTTCCAGTTTCGACGAAATGAAGGATTAAATTCAAGATCGAAAAAAATGTGACTCTACAGACCAACTGGTGTGTGGAAACAAAATCAGATACCACAGGCTCCTTCTGGCTGCGAAGCATCTCCTCTGTGTCCCTACCATCCATACCCACCGAGCGCATCTTCTCCTTAATGCTCATTTCCAATTTTTTTGTTCATCCGTTCACGTTATCATTTAAAATGTGACCTGTATCAGACTCCAGTGTGAATGGTTTGTGGCTCCAATCAAACCCGCGTGCGCATTGTTGCGTTTGTCTCAGAGTTTTTGTGTATAGGAGCCGGAGAATGAATGAGCAGGTGGAGAGCAGGACGAGGAAAAAGAAAAAGAGAGAAATATTTTGTTTTGGTTTTTGGTGCAAACACAGACCCTTTATGATATGAACCTTATTCCAGCTTTGGCCCGAACAGACATTAGGTATTTTTATCCATGCCCGACCCAAAACCTACAAGCACCTATCTGTCCCTCTGTTTCGATCAGAGGACAGTGGACTGACAGCTGCAGCTTGGCACCTTTTTTTTTTGGTCGACTAATCGCTCCCTGTGCCATAGTCTTGGTTGACCAACCATTTCCTTGGTTGACTACAGCCCTAACTGCTTCAGTTACATCTTTCCAACGGTTACTTACGTTATCATACGACCTGAGTGCTATTATAAAAACGCAGCTATCAAAGTTGTTTGTATTGCCTGTACCGACATTTTTCTGTACGTCGCGGCACACGTTTGAAAGAGCAGTAATCAAACCTGATTCCAGCAGGCATTAAAATCTGGATTCACTAAAGGTTTAGTGGTATTAAAATGTCACTTCATGCGCTAATAAAGAGTACAAACTCAAAGGAATCAGGACTGCACGTCTTCAGCGCGTCAGAATGCGCCCTCAATCCATTTAGCGCATTTCCCTCTGATGAATAAGTAAAGTAGGCGAATCTTATAAGGGGTGCAAAAAAATGGAAGGAGGACATGCAAATAAATTAATGCGGTGTGCGCAATGTAATTCATCAAATCTGGAACTGTTTGCGGTGATTGTTTTAACACCTGAAAATAGTACGACTGACAATGCAGGTGCAAACACACACGCAGAGATCAGCTGCAGTAAATGTTGACTACAAAACACAGCGGAGATGCGAAAAAAAAGGCTCCAGTTAATATTTCTATTATAGGAAAATAATTCAAATAAAACCAAAAAAAAGCTGCACAACTGGGGGGCAGTGGATGTCGCTATGGTTGCAACACTCCAGTGATGTTTTGAACGTCAAACTTTCGTGTTGCGTTGATGGAAGGAGCATCAGGCCAGAATCAGCTGATCAGATGCATGTTCACATATGAGAGTGTGGTGACAACACTTCTCGGGATCAGACTTGCTGGATGATGGTCAGTAGATCAACTTCAAATGGGAAATCCCATTTTTTGCTACCCAGGATCAGGTAATACGTCTTACTTTTATGCCAGTTTTTCAAAGCAACATTGGATTGGATTAACCTGATTCCGATACACAGTTTTCAAGATGGCCAAATCCAGATTACCAGTGCCCTAAATGGGACAACATATCACAATGTGGGCTACAGCTATGTAAAGAACAGGTAAAAGAGCCAACATGGGGTCACTATAAGTGTTTTCTATTTTGAAAAAAACACAAAAATAACAAACATCCACTTTCATTCACAATTTATTTTATGACCCCTCATCGGAGCCACAACAAATACAAAACAAATATACATTAACAAATACATTATGGATATTTTGAAAATGCCTTAAATAAAAAGGCTAAATGTCCAATAGTTACAAAATAAATAATGTTCAGGGTTCTTCTTCATCTGAGGAGGAGAGACCAGCGGTTTCAAGCCGTGCTTTTAGGAGGTGAATCTGAAGTTTTACCTAGGTTTGCTGCAGTTTGGTCAGCTTGATTTGTTCAGATTTGCCAGGAGTATCTGTACTTCTGCTCTTTCAGTTTCTCATTTGAGAAGTGATTCATAGGCATCATCATTATTATTTGGCAAAGGACGCTTCAAGCATCTTTTCTGAGCTCCTGTGACTGCTGGCTCTACCAGTGAGGATCCAGGTTGTTATTCAGAAATAGTGCTGAGATCCAGAATGAATGTTTCCTCTGCATTAGGAGGAACTGGCTCATTTGCCTCTGCAGTCATAGGCTCACCATCCCCTACAACACCTTGAATCTCGTGCAGAGCTTTAGAGTTCTCACCTCCAATAATATCCAGAACGACATGTGAGAGCTCCAAACCAACCGACCGGATGACATAATATTAGGAGACAGTGCATATCCACTCCTTCCATCAATCAATGTTTATTTATAAAAAGCGCTTTTCATACAAATAGATGCAACTTAAAGTACTTTTACATAGTTGAAAATACACCCACCCCGTACAAACCTCATCCACTACACACAGACACACAAGTTAAAAAAAGACAGAATAAGGACAATGGCACATGGCTGGGTACAGAGTATCAAGGTAAGTAGACATCACAAGGAGCTGTCTGCACCAGGAGCAGGACACACACCTTGGATACAGGACACTGAGACAGAGCCCTCAGCACAGCAAAACAGCAGAAGCTATAGCTATTCACCAACTCTGAGGGCCACGAGATAGCACCACTGCAGCCAGGGCCCATCATAGCCCCTAGTGCAGAGGGCTCCCTCCAAAGAAACACTGGAACACTAATCCTAAAACATAAAACTAGAGCACTTGATAAGCGCAAAACCTCAGCCAAGTACAGCACGAGTACCGGGTGGGACATACACACACACATACACACAATGCAGGTCCCTACTACTACGACACCCATAAGCCATCGCGCTTAAAAAGCTCAGGCACAACTCCTATTTTCCTATTTCTTGTTATTTTCTTCTGGTAGCCAGAACATCACCAAAATTTAATCACCTGTTCCTTGTCCCATGATCAACACTTCTTGTAAATGTCATAAAAATCCGTTCAGAACTTTTCAAGTTATCTTGCTAACAGGCAGACAAACAGACAGACAAACACAGAGTAAAACATAACCTTCCGCTCTGCGCTTCGTGCTTGGTGGAGGTAATCCTGAAACTGTAAAATCAACATAAAAAATAACAGTCCAAAAACTATAAAAGCAACAAAAGATAACAATCCTAAAACAATAAAAAACACCAAAAAATATTAACAATCCTAAAACTATAATACGACTGATGACTCCTTTTCTTGCAGCAACCACACTTGCCCAGGCACACTTAAACACTGCTCATTACAAAACAAGATGTGCAATTAAGTGCTTAAATTGAGTTCTGAAGAGACGCTTTGCATGCCTTAACTACTTGCGAGTGGAACCACAGGGAGCATGCAACATAATACTTGCATGTATTGTCCTGCACAATATTGCTACCAGGCGCAATGTCCCTCTCTGTGATGGTGTTTATGATGCACCTGAGCCTGTTGAAGTACCAGACCAACCTCTGGCATTCTGTCAGGATGAGGGACTGACTGGACGTGTAGTCAGGGATGCAACTGTTAGACATTATTTTTGACAGTTTCATCTCTGATGATTGTTTCTTTGAAATGAATATACAGTGATGACAGAAACATTTAATCTATATATATATATATATATATGTTTGTTATTGAAATTTGTTTGGGGGAATGTTTCACGGTTTCATTGTTTCCATAAGGTCATTTTTGTTTATACTTTACTATACTGAAAGGTTTGTTTGGTAGCCTATGTCTACGTTATTTACTTTATCACTGTAATGCTTAAACAAGTGCAATGATACAAATGTATTATTTGACCAATTTTCTACTACAAAGTTCTACTACATTTTCTTCCTGAAATCCACCATGAAATCCTACCCCCGTTGGGATCAGGATAATCCTGTTTTTTGGATCAAAGTTATCTAAATCCTACTGAAACGTTTTGAACACCAAAAACTGAAGGTTTGAGCCAGATTAAAACTAGGATTGGATTCCATAATCTAATCTGATTTCAGTGTCCTTAGTTCCCTTTTGAACCCATTTCCAAAATCTGATCCAATCCGATAACCAAAATGCGATCAGATTACCTTTGAACAACTGGCCCCTCATTAGGGATAGGCGATATTGACAAAAAAATTATCCTGATAATTTCTGGTATTTATCACGATAACGATAAAAATCACGATAAATAAAAACTAAAAATAAATTAAAAAATTCACAACTTCAAAAAACATTTAAAAAGGCTACAATAGCTGCTGACTCAGAGTTCATGAGCTGATATTTTATGGAATATATTTGTGCATGTGGGTCACTCTATTAGTGTTATTGTATGTAATCCATTTATTTTCTCATTTTAAATAAAATTACTTTCTAAAAAAAGCAAATGAAAAGTAAAAATAACTCCATTAGTGTTTTTACTGCTGCTGAATCTTGTTTCATTTATCTGATAATGAGTTACATAAAGTCATGATTGATAAATATTTCTCTGATTTCCTATAATTAAACCAGATCAAGCTGATGATTTAATCATTCAGTATATTTAGGTGTAATAGTCTCAATAGCTACATTAGTCTGATGGGACCAGCTTTGTCTGTGAACACTTGAATTCTAAATAAAAAATATTGCGTTTCACAAATTGCTAACATTTATTTCACACGATGTGTGACATGTTAGCTTTTATCCTTCCATAGTAAAGTGTTAAATCTGACCATAAACAAGTTGGTGGTTTTATGACAGTAAGACATATTCTTTTTATTTGGTCTGTTCCTTATATGGAGTGGTTAGCATTAACTCTTAGCTCAGTCTGTGTGTCAGTCGGTTAGCTTAGCATAGTTAGCTTTAGTAAGTTTCCAGTTCATAATCGTTGCTACAGGTTCATCTCTGTCGCCGATGTTTGTGGAACTTTGGGTGGATCTGACGGAGGAACTTGAATTGGTTCCCTTTGTTGAATAGTTGTCTGGTTTTAACCAAGTAGTGGTCCATGATGTATCGCAGCACGGCAGCTTCAGGTAGCTGAGACGAGCACCTCACACACAGACGGCGGTGCGTTAAGGTGGCGGTGTACGTCAGAGCTTCCTTAAACCACGTTGAGCTCCAGACAATACTAAGTTGACAACAAACAGGGGCAGTTTTGGTCCGTGGAACACTGTTTTTTTGGGGCATTCTTAGTTAAATTGAGGGATAAATGGCACGTGGCCCTCGCTAATTTCCGACATGGGAATTTATCGTTTATATCGTGGGATGACAAATTCTTACCGGTGAGAATGTTTTTGACGGTAAATCATAAACGATAAAATATCGTACATTTCTACCCCTCATGCTTGCGTCACAACCCATATATCAGTCAGTCCCAGAAGAGCAGTCAGGAAATGTGCAAAAGGCAACATTAAAATGCAAAATATAATGTTACAATGGACATAATATTGTAAAATATTTTGCGGACACAATATTGAGGCTGTGTTCTTGCATTTAGCATTAAAATGGTGTCATGAGCCCTTTAAAGACCATTGGTGCAACTGCCACAGTTGATCAATCAATTAAGAATATCTATCATCAGCAATAGCTTAAGCCTAACTTACTCAACCCACCAAATAGAGTCATAGTTTGAAAATTGTTATTGTATTCTCAATGGGCTCTATTCTCCCATGTGCGTAAGTCAAAAAAGCCACGCAGCGGTGCTATTTTTGGCTGCGTGCTATTCTCCCTCTGTACTTAAGTCAGTCCCTGCACGCCTTCATCCCTGTTACACACTCTGGGTGGAGTGGCCCTGAAATGTGGGCGTTCCCATTCAAATCTGGCCTTGTGTGCATTCTCCCACCTGCTTAAGTTCTTTTCCTCTTATATATATAAACATTATATTGCACTAGAAATATGGACTCGATTACAATTTAAGCCACACGGACTCATAATATTGGAAAAGAGACTCCCAGAAATAATCTATCCAAACTGACACTGTTACACTGTCACGCTGTGACGGGGTTCAATATGTTCGCATTTAACAGTTCGAGATGGAAAATGTGTTACATTTCAGTATATTTTATCCGTGCCATCCTCTCCTTTTACCGTAGGGCAGTGGGTTCTGCGTTGTGGAGCTGACAGCTGTGCGCACCCAAGTTGCACCTCGGCTGCTGCTCGATAATGAAACTCTCTGACAGACGTCAGACTTCTGTCCACTTTGGTCATAGTGATGTCCAACTATTTTCATACTATGTCCAACGTAAAGCCACAGTTTGATCCACTTCAGAGTAAATAATAAGTGAAGCTGTCATATACGGAGGTTGGTAAAATGTGCATGAGAGGTTGGACCAGAAACTGTTCCACACATATTTAAATGAGGCTCACATTCAGTTTGGACTCACTCACATCAGCTCCATAAGGCTTTAAACAATTTATATTTAAAACTGCATATTATGGTTGCGTTTCACTGCAAACATCTCCATCTCCTCTCGATTAAAGTAGGAGCTCTGCGGAATTATTTCCTCAAACCTCCAGCACATCACACTCGGTTATGCTTTAGATCAGGTACCATATTGAATGATGATGATGATAAGCTGATCATTTCTGAATGCAGGAATGGAAGAAGTTAACAAAATCAAGCTTTCCACAGAAACGTTAATCTATTGTTAGAATGAGGGGACAAATGGAGAGATTTGAACTGTGATTCGGACAGAAGAATGCGGCCGATCCTCACATTGCATCTGATCAATTCAACCTGTTACATTGTTTAACAAAAGCATTTCAAATTAAAAGTGCGCTTTATCAGTTTCACTGATTTCAATAACATTTACAAGCTTTGGAAAAACTCCACGAGTACCGCAAGATGGCCGCATCTATAAATGGTGAAGACGCTGCTCCCCACCTGCAGTCAGAGAAAGACATTTTGCTACTGAACGCAAACAAAAAAAATTACCAAACTACGGGAAGAGATTAATCACCTTTCTAACGAGCTAAAAAATAAAGATGAATTACTCACCAAATATACACAGGCATGGTTGTACAGCAGTCAGTACAGCAGTCAGTAGCGCTGTCATTCCTCCTCCATAATATTCCATGTGATAACAACACAGTTCCCTGGGAGAATCCGGGTCCAGGACTGTCCTGTCCACACCACACCCGCCATCGTGGGCTGAGGTTGTTGTCCGCGGACATAGATGACAGAATAACACGGAAAATGACACCCCTCCTCCTCCGCTTACTCTCCACAACCGTTCTGAAGCTCTCTCATATGAAAATGGGGACAAACAGTCCAATTAAGCCGACTGAAACAACCGCCAGGAAAACACCTCCACCACCGCCTGGATTGAATTCCTACCGGCCAAAAACCTCCTCTGTAGCTCATCAAAACCTCCCCAAGGCTGCAGTCCAGAGGCATGCTACTGCTGCACCGCTTCACTGCCAGCTGAGATCAGAGGATCACACAGTGATCACTGTGTCACACAGTGCGCCGTTAGAAGTCGAGCCGCTTCAACGCCAACTGGAGTCGGTAACAAGACTTTCCCGCAACTTTCTGCAAACCGAGAACCACCAGACATTCCCACACAGACGCCCCACAGCCAGTCAACTCCGAGGACGGAAACTCCACTACAGCCAGCTGTGGTGGAGTTTCCACCCGCCGAACGTTCCAGGCAAGTATAACAGGCGCACACACACTCCGAACACTCTCTTTCCGCAAACTACACTCATTATCGGCAGCTCAATAATGAGGAATGTTAGATTATTTAATGCCATCTCACACTGTATTCCAGGTGCTACAGTTCAAAATATCTTAAACTTAATCAAATACTACCCACACTGCCAACAACGGTCACTACAATAGTGTTACGTCGGGTGGGATTGTTTGTCCCTACATGTGACTCGATATGGACCATGAGTTTAACCTTTTCTTTAACCTTCTAAAGGCATGTGGGAAATCAATATACATTTCTGGCCCTCTTCCCACATTACGTAAATAGGGATATAGAACGATTTAGTCGCCTACTACAGCAGCACAACTACTTACAATCCTGCTGCAAACTCCATAACATGCGGGTTCACCGGGGGTGGTGAACCCGCATGTCCAAGCGGGACGTTTGCGGCTGGATACACCCTTGACCCTTGGAACAAGTGGCGAGTTGTGTGTCTGTCCATCCTTTCCGTGGAAGACGTGGAGGACATCTACATGATTGGAATAATGATAGTAGGCATGCTGCTGATCGGAACTGGTGGCTTCCTAATCTATCGAAAAGTCCGTACTACGCTGGCGACTGTTTTGGAAAAGCTGCCAGTGATTTCTGAAGGATGTAGCAGGGCTCTGAACACTCAGACTCATGTGTTGATCGATATCAAAAGCAAGCAAGAGCTGCTTTTGGATCGTCTACGCGTTATGGATAACAACTGGGAGAAGTTGGAGACCCGGCTTGGAAGTGGAAACTAGGCCATTCATTGGATTACAGCAGAGAGACCCAGGACAGAAGGCTATTGGAAATTAACATAGCCTGTATCAAATCACATTGCTTATCTCCCTTTCGGCTCCCCAGCTAGCCAAGGCTAAAGCCAAGGTTGTCTCAACTCTTATCACCAGGAAGTTTCTGCAGACAGCGGCTCTTACCCCCACTCCCTCCCCCCGCTCCTTCCCTACATTCCTCCTGGAACTGTTGATGCTGAACTTTTCCACACGTCATCTGGTTATCAGTAACGCAGCTACAGGTCTTCAACTTCAAATGCCTCGTCGGCCATCTTTCCCCACCTCCCCATCCACAGCTGCATGGAGGCGTGGTTGCAGCGCCCATTGGCAGCACGCCCATGTCCCCAAACGGCTGGAATCCTGCTGTTCTTCCCACCTGACCCCTTCCCCCAGCCAACCTCCCACCTAACCTTCCCACATGCCTTGTCTCGAGTTGTTTGACTGTGTCATGCTTACATTTATGTTTGCAGAGGCGGTTTTTTTCCTGGTTTCACACTGTTTTCTCTGTTTAGGGAAATCAGTTTCAAACTGGCAGTTTTTTTCCCCCTCACCCCTCCTCTCCTCCTGTTATTGATCCCTTTTTTCACCTAAATATGTGGGCGCCGCAAAAGGCTGCCCCGGTGTGTTGATGTGTCTTCTTCACTGCAACTACCAAGTCAAATTCCTCGTATTGTTCTAAACTGTACCTGGTCAATAAAGCTGATTCTGATTCTGATTCTGATAATTTCACATTTATTGATAACTTTGACCTCTTTTGGAAACGTGCTGATCTATTAAAAAAAAGACGGCATCCACCCAAATTTACATGGAGCACAAATGCTAAAATAAATCTACAGTCTGTGATTCACAACTCCACACGCGCATGACTTCTGACAATAAACCGGCAGTTACAATAAACGCTTCCATAGATAAGCCCTTTACTCAAAATATAGAGCAATTGTACCCCATAAACATTGTGCTGAGCAGTACAGAGCAACATGCAATACAAACTAAAGCCCACAATCGAGGAGTTAACCATAAAAGTTTAATTAAAATTAAAACTACAAACAGAACACAAAATAATGAGAAAACCATTAAATGTGGACTAATAAATATTAGATCGCTTTCATCTAAATCTCTTTTAGTGAGTGATCTTATAACTGACCATCAATTGAGTGTATTATGCCTCACAGAGACCTGGCTCAAAAATTAAGATTTTGTTCCTCTTAATGAAGCCAGCCCTTCCAGTTATGGTAATCACCATATTCCCTGTGAGAGTGGTTGGGAGGAGGAGTGGCAGCAGTTTTTCACTCAAACTTATCAGTTACTCTAAAAACCAAACTTAACCAAAATTAATTCGAAAGCCTCTCCCTTGAAATTTGTAATCCCCAAAACAAGATAGAAAAACCCACTTTATTTGTTATAGTCTATCATTTTCAGAGTTTCTCTAATATTTCGCTGACTTTCTCACTGATCTGATGCTGAGCACTGATAAAGCTATCATAGTAGGTGACTTTAATATTCATGTTGATGACGAAAACAACAGCTTAAATAAATTATTTATCTCACTATTAGATTCAATCGGTTTTACACAAAATGTAAACAAACCAACTCATTATCTTAATCATGCCCTGGACCTTGTTCTAACATATGGTCTAGATATTGATCACCTGACAATATATCCTCAAAATCCTATTCTTTCAGATCACTTCCTGTTATCGTTTGAATTCAGAATATCAGCCTGCTTAAACTTTGAGAGAAGAGTACACGATAGTAGATCATTGTCAGAAAAAACTGTAACTAGATTTAAAGATTTAGCTTCATCATTGCTTACCTCTGATCCATATGATATCTCAACAGAGAGTAGCTGTCCTACAACAGAACAGAAAATGTCCTACAACAGAAAAAAATAATGATTTTATTAAAAGTGCAATGTTGTCACTGCACACAGCTCTGGATGCTGTTGGCCCACTTAAAAAGAAGACGATATCTCATAATAAGGTCGCCCCCTGGTATAAATCTGAATTGCGTCTTCTAAGACAGGCATCGCGAAAATTAGAAAGGAAGTGGCTCTCCTCAAACATGGTAGAAGTTCATACTGGCTGGAGAGAAAGTTTATTAGCTTATAAAAAAGCTCTTTGCAAAGCTAGAACCTCCTATTATTCAACTTTAATAGAGGAAAACAAAAACAATCCTTGGTTTTTATTCAACACCGTAGCCAGGATCACCAAGAGCCATAGCTCTGTTGAACCCTCTATTCCGGTCAACCTGAGCAGTGACGACTTCATCAACTTCTTCACTGATAAAACTCTAACAATTAGAAACAAAGCTAATGTCCCCCCTGCAGGAGTGCTCAATAATTTCTTAAACAAAACAGCTCCTGAAATATCCCCAACATGCAGCTTTTATTTACAGTTTCACTCCAATTGTCTATCTGAACTGACCTCAATAGCTAGTGCTTCTAAACCAACAACCTGTCTTTTAGGTCCAATCCCAACTCCAGTACTAATATGATGAAGTGGATTAATACATCTCTTGTAACAGGTTATGTGCCACAGGCCTTTAAAACCGCTGTAATCAAACCACGCCTTAAAAAAACTTACCCTTGATCCAAGTGACTTGTTCAATTATAGGACAATATCTGATCTCCCTTTTGTTTTCAAAATAATTGAAAAAGTCATCGCAGGTCAACTATGTGATCACCTACATAGGAACAATTTATACAAGAGCTTTCAGTCTGGCTTTAGAGCCCATCACAGCACAGAGACTGCCTTAGTAAAAGTAACCAATGATCTCCTCTTAGCCACAGACAGAGGGTTGGTCTCAGCTCTGGTGCTCTTAGATCTCAGTGCATATGTTCATATGCTGTGGTCTCGCCATTTTTTTTGTGGTTGAATAGGTAAGGAAGTGCGCTTGAAAGCATAAGGTCTAAGGATCGAACACAGCATGGGTCACCTTTCTTATCCGTCTTTTTGAGATTTCTAGAATACGTTGTTTTCGGACGTCCAAACAACGTCTGAAAAAAACATTGTAAAATCTTTTCATTCTGCACCCGCCAAAGATGTCTTCTCAACTTCAGGCCATTATGTCATTTCAACATTGTTTCAATGTCGGTCTGCTTAGTGGGGAGGACCATGTACCACTGGCCAACAGTCCAGTCCTTCTTCTCCTCTTTTTTCTGCAAAAACTGAAAAGTAAATGGTGATTTCTTCACAGTATTCTAATTGTTTGAGCTGGAAGCCCAAATTATGTATAAATAAACAAATACTTGAAATCATTTAAGTTGTGGACCCTGAATCAATATTCTATGAATGGAATTATGAAAATTAAACAACTTTACCATGATATAAAATTTTTTTGGAAAGGGTCTGTAAGTTCACCAATCAGAATTGCCCAGAACCGCCTTCCTGGGCTGCTGGCCAATCAGAGATGGTAACAGGACATGCTTCTATGTGCTACAGCGAGTCTCTTTTTTTTTTTTTGCTCCATGAGTGCGCTAACAACTCCACTAGGGCCCTATAAAATCTACGTTGATGGAATCACAGAATAAACAATGAAAACGGAATCTACTATTGAACGCCGAAATGGACAGAATTGGGTTTAAACGCCGTTACCGTGAGTGAAATGTCCTTCCCACTCTGACCGTCTCAAGCACCGTCTATTTGGCCAAAAACTACACAAATCATCCCTGACTCCTAAATCAGAGCAGACCAGGCCAGTTAAACTTTAACTTCTGTTTGTAAAGCACTGTCCATTTCTTATAGCGCTGCTGCGCTCCGTGAGAACAGCAGCAGCTTTAATCATCTTCACCTGCTCGGAGCGTTTAAACATCTCCTCAGAGCTACAGAAGATCTGTGGATAAAGTTGTTCAGTTGTTGTGGACTAGACCATCAATACCAGGGATTGTAGAGTCTGAAACATCGTAGATTATTGATAACTTCTGATACTTTAAAATATTCTAGTCCCTAGTGCTGAAATAACACTTCTTACACGTGATGTGTTGCACATTTATTTTTGTTTAATCATTACGATCTGGAATTATGTCATCAGGATCATTTATATTAGGTTAATTTAAATTAAGTTGATCAAAACTTAATCTAATAAACCTGATCAGATTCAGGAAACCATTGATTCCTGATGGGGAATTGGCTGACAATGCTGCTCTCCTACATCTTTATATGACAAGAATAATTAAAAAGGAGCAGTCAGAATAATCAATGTCAGTACAACTTATATCTACCTTTGAATTGTATCTTACTCATTATTTGAAATTGCATTTTTATTTTTGACATACATTTTTGTTTAATTGTAGTTTTCTTTCTTATTGGTATTATTTTTGTTTCCTCACAATACAACTTATACCTTCCTTTTAATTGTATCTTACTTTATTTTTGACATACATTTTTGTTTTATTATGGGTTTTTTTATTTATTAGTATTTTGTTTCCTCACAGGAGTTAAAAAGTAATATTTTCTGAAAAAAATAATTAATATTTCTAAAAAAAAAAAAACCAGAATTTTAAAAAATTGATGTGGAAAACAGAATTTGGAAAAAAGCAGGACGCTTTGCTGGATTATTTCCCTAAACCTCCTGCGCATCACACTCGGTCACGCTTTAGAACTGGTACCGTATTGATGACGAATGATGATGATACGCTGATGATTTCTGAATGCAGGAATGAAAGAAGTGAACAAAATCAGGATTTCCACACAAACAAACGTTAATCTGTCGTTAGTATCGGAGGGAAAAAAGAGAGTTTTTAACTGTGACTCTGACAGAAGAATGTGGCTGATCCTCACAGTGCAATAATCTGATCAGTAATCTGATCATCTGTTACATTGTTTATCAACGAAGGCATTTCAAATTACGCTTTAACACTTTAATGTGTGGCAAGAAATGAGCATTTAGCATGTGTTGACTGATATGATCATGCATTATCAAATTCAAGTTACTTTTTGTAGCCTTTCAAATACATTAACTAAAAAAAATCTTCTTTATATAACATTGTGTTCATGTAAACTGAGATGCGTAAGATGTAAGATACTGTTTTATTTCTTGATGTCAATTTATTTTATTTTATTTTAAACTGTTTTTAAGTTGCCATTTACATCATCAATGAAAATCAAATCAAATTAAATCAAACATTATTCTATATAATTTTAACAGTATAGAATTTAACACACTATTGTCTTCATTCAGAAGTATTTTTTCGGCTCCGGGAAGACTTTAATCCAGGTGAGATGAGGCAAATGGCTCCTTTGAGAGTAAATGTTGCAGACCCCTGGCCTAAAATCATTGCAACTGACCCCATAGCTCTGCAAAAGTTTGCAGATTTTCTACAAGGGTGTGTAGAGGCTATTCCGCACATCAAGGGTCTGGCAATCTTGAACGATTGTGAAGAGAATCATAAGTTGCTTCAAAAGTTACCAGAGTGGGTTGTACAGAAATGGAACAGAAATATTACAGATTAATTGGATGAGTCGGGTTATTATCCAGATCTTATACGATTCTCACTCTTCTTGAATAGAGAAGCCCAGATAGCCTGCAACCCCATAACCTCTCCACTCCTCATGAATACGAAGATGGAAGGGGAAAAGCCATTTAGGAGTGTGAAAACTCTACCTGTACCCAACCAAATAATCGCAACAGAGAGTTACAAGCGACCTCAGAAGATGTTTCTGTGGTGTGACAAACTCATAACACAAATGTATTTTTGTTTTACATGGACTTTAAGGAGTAATCATCAGCCCTGATAGTCATGAGTTTTCTTGCATTTTATCTTACATTTAAAATGTGTACTGAACTATTTATTGAAACTGAATTTTACATTTTCAGAAAGGTGAATTATAAAGTTTTATAAATGTTTTTATGCTGTTTTTTTTTGTACTGATGTGGATAGATTTTGTTTTTAGGGTGACTTTTCACAGCTGTCCAGGGACAGCAGACGAAAAAAAAGCCATTAGGCCAACTCTAGTACATTTATTGTAATGTTTATGTACATTTTCCCTGTCAAATAAACAAAAAAAATAAATAAATAAATAATTACGCATCCAGTGCCACCTGGTTTTAAGTGGTCTCCAACTGATGTTTAGGTACAGTATAGTTGTATGCCAAAGCAGCAACCATAAAAAGATTCAACAGGCCAAGGTTTTACTTTCATTGTATAATAAAACCATACCACCAAACTAAGCCTTTGCTTCCAGGCATCAATGAGCATGCATGACCCCGGCACTGTTTGCTCCCCACACAAGCTGCCGTTTTGCAATGATCTGACACAAACATCTGCCCATCTCTATTCAGCTTCATCACAGTATTTCCCACCTGTAACACATCAGCTTGAAGAGCAACTTGTTCAAATGCTGCCTAGTATATCCCACCCACTAACAATTGCATGAGAACTCAGATGAGTGTGCTGTTGCTGAGGAGAGGCAGTAAAATTGTTTTTGTGGGCTGTAGATGTTTCTCAGCTGACAAATGAGCTGCAGGTATGACTCACTCAAAGCTCCTGTTCTCCATTTGTTAGTGTGTGGGAGAAAGGTTGACACTTATGTCTTTGAATACCTTTGAATTGAGGCATTGCTTTAACAGCAGGTCTTCGACATGCACATTTACAAAAATGTAAGATATATATGCAAGCAGTAGTGTTTCCTGGTCTATTTTACTGGGGTGGCCAAGGTAATCTCTAATAATAATAAAGATTCTCAATTTAAAGAACGTAAAAGAAAGTCAACGCAACACAGCCTGCTTGGAGTAGCGAGCACCGGATTGCAGGAGCTGCTGGCGGGCCTTCTTCCACACACGAGGGCACCGGCGAATCAAGGCGTGGGCTTAGGGAACCACCACTTCTCTCCCTTGGAATTCAAAAAGCAGAGGCTGATAGCCATAGGCACACAGGAAGGGGTGAGACCAGAGGTGGAGGTTGGGATTGTGTTTTGTGTGTACTCAGCCCAGGCAATCCATTTACTCCAAGAGGCGGGGTTCTGAGAGTCGCGGCACCGGAGGCAGGTCCCTAGGTTTGGTTCATCTGTTCGGTCTGTCCATTCCATTGGGGATGATATCCAAAAGACAGGCTCACCATAGCTCCCACCAAGGTACAGAACTCTTTCCAGCTTTGAATATCCTTCTCCTGTTTTGTGTGCAGCAGTAATTATTTTTCTCAAGTCCAAACTGATTTCTTTACTTTTCGGCATGGTGCTTTTTCAACTGACAGCTCAATGACCCATACTGAGGGTTTTCTTTTACCATGTTTCAACTTAATTGTTGAAATCACCTGATTCACCTTTAAGCACATCACCTGTGAAGAGCACATCATTGAAAAAGAGTGGTTTGTGCAATGACCTAATAAATGGTCATTTATTAAATTGGGCTAATAAATAATGTCTCTGGTTATTTTAATTTATTCTTAAATGATTCTGTTTTGGTATGCAAATATACTGTAAATAATTTGTGCCTTCTAAAAAAACTAGTATGTTCAGAAAAGCTATGTTGAAAATTTTTTGGAAAATCTTGAAGAAACTTCAAGTTTCTTAGGGTGGTGAATAATTTTGTTCTCAACTGTATATATCTAAGTTATGTGGAGCTGCTTCTGTCTGCTGCTCACTCCATCAAGCTGAAGCAGAAGTCCAAGGTCAATGGTTTTAAAAGATTTGAGAACCCCCCGCCCTAAAATTACTACCACAGTTAAATGCATTTACAACTCCCAGAGATTATATATTCTTAATCTTGCAATTTTTTAATCACTAAGCAACCAATGTCTTCTTTTGTTAATGTATATTCATAAAAGAATATGCTGTGCTCCCATAGTGTAGAAATATATATATATTTTAATCTATAGATATCCAAATATCTATTTAGAAAAGTATGCATATTTCCACACTTCTCCCCTTTTTCCTCCATAATTCCCCCTTCTCCTTTGGTGAAGTCTTGAAACACCATCTACCAAATTGCTCCATCTGTGCTGTTACATTTTCTCATCTCACCATACTCTGCTAACATGCAAAGCCAAGGGGGCCCACTGATGAGAGCTTGATGTTATGCAACAGGATCATCTGGAGACTAATGCTGTATAACAGATATATGAAGCAGACATTAGTGCTTCTCTATAACATGACCATTTGTCTGACCAGTAAATACATATTTTAAGTTCATTACAAATGGATGATGGAGGGACTATGGCTTCAGCAGCATAAATCTGTGAGACTAAAACCTGTAGATAATAGCCAAAGGGATATCTTTTTGCTTGTGTCAGTAATCCTGTCTCCTATAGTGCCTTCTGTGCTGCATAGGTTTGGCTTTTCCCATATCATCTTCAAAAATAATACAAGGACATATGAATGAATACTCATAGAGGTTAAAGGAACGGAGGTGAAAAGAACAAATAGAGGACAGAGGTGAACATTAGGAGAGACACATGCAAGTATGCATGTTGGCAAGCAGGGAGTTCACCAATGCCTTACCCTGTGTCAATGTGCGAAAGCCTGAGGGCGAGAATGACAAATGTGACAAGATGGATGAGTCTCATATGTGCAAAAATGCTCAGGGGGGTTGACATCAGTTAGAGCGATGCACAATGTAAATGGCCCGTTATTGGTATAGGCCAATATCGGCTTCAAAATTAAGCATCGGATTGCACATTCCGCCGATATATCAGAATAATATATCTATTCCATATATCGGCTTTCTTCTCATGATCAACCCATAATCATATATGTAGATGCCTCAATTACATACAACAGATGTATTACTATGTTTTTTAAAAATGTTACTTTGGGTTTCGAGTAACTGAAGTGTAAAAGTTGTTTCTCAAGCATCACCTTCGTCTTTATTTTTCCATAGTGTGTTATTTTGCATGTTGTCTGGTTTGAATTAAAAATGTTTTTTCACAGCAATTGGGAGCTCAAAAACCATCAATCAAAAGACTTAAGATGGAGAGCACCCAAATATCCTTTTTCCATTAGGAGTTGTAGGAGTTAGCATGTTAAAGAATTGTTGGTGTTTTAGTGAACTGTCATCTGATAATAGCAAGCACCAGTTAAATTTATACTTTATTTATATCAGAAGGCAGATTTAAACACTGTCTCAGAATGAACTGAGTGTTACATTATTGAAAAACATTGCGCTGCTGTCTGGTTGAATGCTGCAAGCTGTTTAGTGGCTGCATGTTGATGCAAAATTTAGCCTGGGTTGATAACACATTTGGCTGGACGATATATTCTCCCACAAACTATGGATGATAAACGATATTATTTACAAACATTTTGAGAGCAAATTAACCACTAATGTTAATATAATGTAATATATCATAATAATGCAAGTACACCCGTTCAAATGCAACTCATGAGTATTATTACCTCCGCCAAGGAGTCACTGTTTTCACAGTCTGTCTGTCTGTCTATGTGGATGTTTGTGAGCAGGATATCTCAAAAAGTTCTTTACGGATTTAAATTAAATTTGGTGAGCTGATAGTATTTAGACAACTTTTTGGAACGTAATGTGGATGTTTGGCTGGTTCTACACCTTCACCTGCTAATGACTTTGCACCACTAAACTTGGCGGAGGTCTGCGTTCTCTGATTGCTCTTCATTGTAATTGGAATGTCAATAACTTTCTAAACATCCAAAATAAATAAAACAAGCAAAAAAAAAACTATACAAATAAAACTCTCACGTAAAGTATTTGTTAGAAAAAGGTTGCACTTGAATATAAATCAAAACAAAAACAATAAAATAGATTGTCACACACAACCAAAATAATACACAAAATGGCTTATCAAGTCTCAACAAACAAGACTACACTTTAATAAATACTGAACAAGCACAGAGGTTGTGGATGTACATTCCTGAACAGGTAACACTGCCAATCCATTCAGGGCCTTTGTAACCCCATTCACATAATGTGTTTTATGTCTTGTTGGAAGAGGTGGGTTATGATATGAGCCAGGTGGACCTGGTAGGCCGTGTATGCGCACAAAATTCAATGCGCACGCAAACCGTGATGACGTTAGTACCGCACAACACTTTACTGCACAAACATTTTGCAATGGGGGTGTCAGAGGCTGCTCGTTGATCAGATGAAAAAATCGGAAAAAGCGTTTCCTGACGGATGAAAGGCATCACAGAGAATTCATGAGGACAGAGGGGGATGAGCTGTCCGTCGCTCAGAATCGAAACCCCCGGTCTCGCCCTGTCCAACGCCGCCCCGGGTACCCTGCAGCAGGCCTCCATCCCCCCTACACCCCAAATTTGCTTCCCGGACCGGCCGCAATGTTGTGGCTGGGACTGCTATCGTGAGGGGGATACGGGTGAAAGAAGAGGAAGAGGAAATCATTTCACTGTGATATGATCAATATGTTTAGTGTGTTGTGTTTATTGAGTGAATATATTTCTATTAGTGTTCAAAAAGTTTAGTTCCATTCTTAAGGTTTAATAAGAACACACACTTTTTTATTTTGAGTATATTGGGACTTTGATTTAACTAAAAAATGTGGTATTTGTTTTAGCACATTTTGTTCTCCTTACCTTTCCTGCACTTTAGTTTTTAATTCTGTTTGAGAGAATTTTGTTACGTTGTCGATGAATTGAAGTTTACAAGTGTAATTGAAGTAGATAAATAAACTGTCTTTAATATTCATTCATGCTTCATTTTCTTTTATCTTAACATATACCTAGACTATAAGAAAGAACAATTTATGTAAAATATATTGCATATTTATTATTGTTTATTAGAACACATTACATTGATTTATTTATTATTCTTGTTGAAAAATGCACAAGAAGAGGAAAGAGAAAAAAAAAAAATTTCAAATGAAAATGCAATCGCAATATTGAGGGAAAAAAAAATCGCAATTACATTATTTTCTAAAATCGTTCAGCCCTAGAACAAGGGCACAGGTGGTGAGAGCGATGTCATCCAGTCTGTTTCGAGGCGGGAGGCGAGGAAAACAAATACGTACGCACATTGCAATTTCTTGAGGCCATAAAAGTTAGAGTTCATTTTGTTATTCTCATTTGCCCCTGTAGTGATCTGATCAGGTCAATCAACTAGCCCTTCCAAAGCACTGTAGTACAGAGTCGTTCATACACAAACTGGATTTAAAAGCTGTTTCTTTGAAGTTAATGAAGGGATATAGTTTTGTTTTAGTTTTTCTGTTAAAGTGACATGCAAGTGGTCTGGTTAATATACAAAGAACTAAGTATATACAACGTATAGTAGTAGTAAAGTATGCTTCTACGTAAAAATTAATCTGACTTCTTTGACTATGAGTGGCAGACATCTAAGTAAAAATATACTTCCTGTGTGTAATGCTGTTGGTGAGCCTATCACTGTGTTGGCGTCCTCTGTTCTCACAGAATAAACAACCAGAGCTTCTCATCTCTGTGTGCTGTAACTGAGGGAGGGAACGAAGGAGAGTACAATTCTGTTAAGTAATGCTGGCAACACAGAACAGCAAAGCCTGCTACCATTTCCAAAGGATTATTACTTACAGATGTTAAGCTCCCAGCAGACGTGTTGTTTGGTTCTGTACATTGAGAGACACAGTGAGAACTACAGTAAGGCCCAGACTTGCACTTATGGCTCTGCAATACCATGTTGTACATTTAAATATGTTACCATCAATAAAATATATCATTAGGATTGTGACCATTTCAAGTAAGACTTCTGAGAGTAGAAACTGTTTTATCAACGAAATTTACAAATAATATAACCTTAAAAAATTATATATGTATGTAATAAGTTCATTGAATTTTATATATATATATATATATATATATATATATATATATATATTGGGAATATTTTAGTAAATACAGTAGTGCGTACTTACCGTAGTTAAGTCAGGACACACGCACACACAAACAAGCGCACGCGCAAAACAAAAATAAAATAAATAATATTTAAAAAATAAACAAATAATAAAAAAACAAAAATGGGTTTAGATTATTGTGACGGTGTGGTTGCTGTCAAACACTCCGTATTATCGCAGCCTCACCTGCTCTCCGTGTGGCCGTCTGCAGTCCTACGGTGAGCCCCAGCAGCACCCCGGCCAGGCAAACACGCACGCCGAACTGCTCCCTCCGCTTCCTCCGCCGGAGCAGCATCAGCCCTCCTCTGGCTGTCTTCGTTATCCTCACAACCTTGAGGCGGGCCATGGCGCTCCAGTCTGAGGCGGCCGTTCCAGCAGAGCCCCAGCA